>NC_037297.2:4374508-4701927 GCF_000002775.5 Populus trichocarpa | reverse complement strand
AGAAAATTAAGATTGCAATTTCACATAAAATTGTTAATGCTTGATGCTTCCTTAATTGCGCTGGGGTTTTCCCATACTTTTTTGACCATCCCTTGTTTTCCCTTTCCTGCCAAATCTTCTAGCATTGTCAATTCATACATTAATTCTTTCTTTTTTATGTAAAAAAAAAAAACTATATACTAACTCAATATATTTCTTATCTTAACTTAAAGGTTACCTTTACTATGTGTTTTCTCCTAAATTTATTTATTTTTAGTGACCTTAATTATTATAATTGATTTTTTTATTTTTTTATAATTTTCTGTAGAAAAATTGATCTCGATCCCTAAAAATAGGAGACTTGTCGGTTTAGTTATGTTTGTTTATCATTTATATGATTTCATGGTTTTTTAACACACAAAAAAACTTAAACAAAAATAATAGAAATGATGACGGGATTAAATTAACTAAAATTAATAAAAAGATATATTTTTTCTATTGTTCTAATTTGTTTTTCAAAATATACCTAAACTAGCAGTGAACACAACAATTAAATAATATGAATAAAATGAACAGTGCTGAAAATTAATACCCAATAAATAAAATATTTACAAAAACTAATCAAGAAATAACATAGCATCAAGAGAGAATATACAAGTAAAGGCTCAACCCTGAAGCTCCCAGCAAGTCATCATTTTGTCTCACATCGATGGACGTCTCGGTGGGGACCAAAAAACTATCATTGAAATTGGAGTCGCCACAAAGAAATCAAGCAAACTAGGGATCTTAAAATGTGCACTGGTTCCAGATACTTAGGTAAGGGGTTAGTTATGCTTAAGGAAAGATTGTCGTCACCGTTACAACATCCTTTCTTACGAAAGATTACCTTTATTATGTGTTTTCTCCTAAATTTATCTTCTAATTGCCCTTAATTACCTAATTATTTTTTCTTATTTTAATTCTATTCATGGATCTATATAGGAATATTGTAGGCATACTATAGAAAATATTGTAGTCATACTTTTGTGTTGTAAACTCCACCATTACTATGGTATATTGCCCTACACACACACACACACACACACACACACACACACACACATATATATATATATATATATATATATATAGAAAAGGTTGGTTAACGAATAGGATAAGCCTTCTAATTATGCTCAAGTTGGTATTAGAGCCTTCTGCCGTCAAAACTCTTTTCTCCCTCTTCCCCTTGCAGTCGGCCTTCTCTGTTTTTCCTAAATGGATTTACTATTGCCGCCGACTTCACCCTCACCACCGGTGGTGCAACCCAGCTGGCCAACCATCTACAAGCTGTTGCCAGTGGTGTCTTCCCTCCACAACAGCAGCCCACATGCAAAGCATGTCTATGACTCCTCCTCACAAGTTTTTGCCATTCCTCTGCACATTATGGGAACACAAACTCCAACTATCGTTGCTTTATCAAACACCCACCAAGTTGTTCGTTGAACTTACAAACACAAATTATCTCTATTAGCGAATGCAGATGAAGCCATATCTCCTTGGTAAAGGTGTTTTTCACTTCGTTGACAGCTCAATGACGTGTCATCCGTCTCATGTTTCTGACAGTTCTGCTGGTCCTTCCTCTACAATTAGCCCTTCTTTTCTTCGTTGGAAGCAACAAGATCAACTTATTTTGAGTGCATTACTCTCCTCTCTCTCCGTGGATGTGTTGCATCTCGTGGTAGATTGACATACCTCGCATTGTGTTTGGGTGCACTCTTGATAAAGCCCTTGCGTCTCCGTCCAATTCTCCCATCATGCAACTCCATGGTTCCTTCCAACTCTTCGGCAAGGTGGCTCATCGGTAAGTACCTACATGCAGCAAGCCAAATCGTTATTTGATGAATTGGCTGATGTTGGTCGCCCCATGTCCCTTGAAGACTTCAATCTCTATGTGTTTTGTGGCCTTCGTGGTGAGTTCAAAGACTTGATAACGAGTCTTATAATCAAGGCAGAATCAATTTCGTATGCGAATCTATACAGCCATCTTCTCACCAATGAATTTCTGCACAAGAACTCTCTTCAGTCCATGGATGCCACTGTCTCTCTGATGCCTTCATCTTTGCTGTCGCAGCCACCTCTGCTGCCCAACACCACAACCCTCCACTCATTTGCTATGTCTCATCACAGCTCAAACTTCAGCCGTAACATGGTAGTTCTCGAGGTAATTGGCATCCCAACAGCAACTACGACGTCAGATTAGTCTTCTCCATTGTCGTTTCGTGATTTGAAAATTCATCAGCTTGATATCAATAATGTCTTCCTCAATGGCGTTCTTCATGAGGAGGTCTACATGAAACAACCTCCAGGTTTTGTTGACTCTACTCCCCCTCTCATGTGTGTCGATTGCATAGGTCTTTATATGGTTTAAACAGGCTCTGCGAGCTTGGTACACTCGTCTGAATGACTTCCTGCTATCTACTGGTTTTGTGCCTCTAAGGTGGATACCTCATTATTTATCTTCTCTGTTGGTGCTGATATTTGTTATCTTCTGGTCTATGTTGATGATATTCTGCTTATGGGTAGCAACTCTCTTCTGTTTCAATGCCTTATCCAGCTACTGAGCGCAGAATTTAAGCTCTGTGATTGGGTACTGTTTCTTATTTTTTAGGTGTTGAGGTTACCACCTACTGGTATGGGTCTTATGCTCTAACAACATAAATATACACTTGACATCTCACTCGGGCTGGAATGTTATCTTGCAAACCGTTGATACTCCTATCTCGACATCCCAAACTACCATACTACCTGATCCTTTGTTTTCTGATGCTACACGCTTTCGTAAAATTGTGGGTGCTCTTCAATATCTCACTTTTACGAGACCAAATATTTGCTTTGCTGTTAACAGAGTCTGTCACTTTATGCATGCTCCCACATATTTTTTTTGGGATGTTGTTAAACACATCTTGCGTTATCTTAAGGATACGACAACACATGGCCTCCATATTACTCTTAGTTCTTCCTTGCCTTACATGGCTTTACATATGCAGATTGGGTAATGATAGAAAATCTAAGGGTGGTTATCTTGTGTTCTTTGGTCAGATGTCGATTTCATGGAAATCAAGTAAACAACGTATAGTTGCTCGCTCTTCTACTGAAGCTGAATACAAAGCCTTAGCCGATGGCACTGCTGAGGTTATCTGGCTTCAGTATTTATTAAACAAATCTTCAGATTTCGTTTGTTTCTGCTCCATCATTTGGTGTGATAACCTTGGTGTCACTTATTTGTCTGTGAATCCTGTTTTCATGCTCGCACAAAACATGTTGAGATTGATTATCATTTTGTCCGAGATAGAGTTGCAAAGAAGGAGATTCAGATTCATTTTATTTCCTCTCACGATCAACTTGCAGATGTCTTCTAAGCCACTTCTTACTGCTTCGTTTACTGCTTTTCGTTTCAAGCTTTGAGTTGATCCTCCACCCTCAGCATGAGGGGGCATATTAATGCATCTATATAGGAAATATTGTAGGCATACTATATAGAAAATGTTGTAGTTATACTCTTGTTTGTAACCTCCCCATTACTATTGTATATTGCCCTACACACACACACACACACACACACACACACACACACATATATAATATATATATATGAAGGTTGGCTAACCAATAGGTTAGCCTCCTAATTATTCTCAACTAATTATGTTATAATTTTTTCATGGAAATTTATGTCGATCTCTAAAATAAAGACTTATCGGTTTGGTTATTTAAAATTCAAATCTTGACATCGATCCCTTTTAAAGGAGACTTGTTGTTTTGAACACGGGTATTGGACCTATAAGGATGGTAAAATGGAATTGGGTTTTGGCCCATTCATTTTGGTTTTTTTTGAAATGAACCTGAAGACCATCATTATTCTATGGCTTTTGTGGGATCACATCGACCGAGCTAAAATTTTTGTACCATAGACCCGAAAAATATTACATAAGTAAATAGTAATGATTGAAAATGGATTTTTTTGTGTAAAACACCCTTGCCCTAATTTCTTGGCAATCCTATAGTTATAAGAATCTAGGTATAACCAGCAACAAGTTGTTTGCCGTAGCGGGTGACAAGTGCGTGCTGCTTTTTTTAATTAAAAAAATAAAAAAAAAATGACATGTGATCTACATTAAAAAAAATTGAAGGCCAGACATACAAGCATAATCTAGCAGGTCATTTTGTTGATTATTGATTTTGCAAAAGTTTTTTTTTTTATTATTGTTTATTCTAGTCGTTTAAATTATCTTTCCACTCATTAAATCAATCAAGTCCCATCATTTAAATTTTCATATAGTTTCCACTAGCACCTATTTGTCTTCTCATTAAAAAAAGAAAAAGAAAAAAAAGTTGACCTGTCTCTGCGTCATGCGGGTCACAATAGTATCTTCTAAGACATGAACAAGCTTCGGCAATGTAAAGGTACAACGTCTGGTTAGTATTTAGAATAGTACGATAACTGCAATTCTTTGGTGTCATATTGTTACGCTTTTATATCATTGCCAAACCGAGCATAAAAGACAGGAGCAGAAACCTATTTATTTAGGATAATAAAAATGAAAGAGGTACGTAGTAATGAATTGAAAACATGCCAAACATGAGGCTGCAGCTTCATGTCTTCTTAATAAATGTGTTCTTCTAATTGTTGTTGTCCGTCCAGAGTTGTTTCTGAAGATAGTCGACTACCTTCTTGTCCACCTGGAAGGCCTTGGTTAGAACATTAGGATTAATGGGTGGATCTGCTCCAAACACTGCTTTTGCAATTGTAATCACACCAGGGTTCTGGCTGCTTAAACTGGCGAATGCAACGGCATTGGTTTTTCCCACATTGAGCTGGAAATGAATGAGTCCGACTGGGAACACAAAAACATCTCCGGGATTTAAGACCTTGGTGATTAGGCGATTATCTCCGTTAGCTAAGTTAGATGTGACAAAACCAACATAGAGGGTACCCTCCACGACTACTAGGATCTCAGTGGCACGAGGGTGAGTGTGGGGTGGGTTCAGGCCACCATGTGGTGCAAAATCAATGCGAGCGAAGGATATGCCAAGAGTGTTGAGTCCTGGAATTTGAGCAACATTGACAGCAGTGACATTTGAACCAACTGCACTGGAAGTGTCCCGAGGAACGTTGAGTCCAGGAAAGAAGAAATCCTTTGCAGTAACTTGCTCCGGGTCCTTGCAGAACTTTCCGTTCACGAACACTGCATGCATGAGAAAGGCATTTTTGATGCCCGTAAAAAGTCAGTCAATTAATAGATAATTAAAATATATACAGGATGCCTGATATTTTCAGTGCAATATTATCATGTAACTCCTGACAAAAAACTCTTAACGAAACACTTAAAAATTAAGCACATACCACCATCGGTTTCTTTGATGGCAACACAGAAGTCCTGAAGCGGACCAGGATCAGAGGCAGAGGCAAATGAAGAAGCCAAAGCCAAGACGACGAAAACTAGTACAAACTTGAGTCCTTCCATCAGATTCTATACGGATTTTTCTTGTGGAGAGGGGTGAGATATCTAGCGAGGATGCAAGGCTATTATAGCTAGGTTGGAGTCATTGAATTAGTCCTAAATGAAGGCTACGAAGACTCAGTAGTTGCTCGTTCTATGATGTCAGTGATGAAACCAAGTCCTCAAAAACATTTGACATTATCCATCATATGCCAATATTCTCTTTATAATACTCTTTCCAACATGATACTTTTCCATTAAGTTAACAGACTGGGTGTGCATGTCTCCTGTCACAAGGCTTTATCAAAGAACTCCGGTGAAAATGTGAGAGTTGGTCGAGAACTAAAGATTAATTGTCCGGGGCAGTTAATTCAATGGAAGTTTCTTATGATTGTCCTATTGATATGGTTTTCTAGCTCGTTCTTGATATTGTCCCACTTGCACCAAGCGCTAATACAATCTTCTGTCAAAATAATGCAATTGTGAAGTCTATATGGAAATCACTAAAAACGTTGTTAATATTTCAAACATATATTGGAGCTAGCTGGCTAAGGTCTATAATTATATAGTCATCTAATCTTATTTTAATTTTAACTGTCATGTAGAAACTGAATAGTATTCCATATGACCTCGTATTGTTGGTAAGATCATGTCTTCATTCTTCATCTAATATTCACTGCAGATTTGATCCTGTTACAAGCCAAACTGTTCTTATTGAAAATGCATGTTTGTTGGGATGTTTATTCCTTTCACTAATCCATTAAATTGATCCCACCAGAAGAAAATTGTAAACGCTGGTGGAGTATTCTGTTAGCGTGTAACACTCATTCCATCAACAAATTTACATCTTCGACAGTTAGATTTACTTTACCTGACAAAAACATGTCGTCGAAAAAACATTGTTAGAAAAACTTTTTTCGGAGATTTGCTATCCGTCAGCATTCATCGACCATTTCTAATCTGTAATTAAATTACTGATAAAACATTCCATTTCCATATTCCATTAATTGTCCCCTAGAAGAAAACCTTTTGAACCATTTCGTAACTTTTCAATGAAATGGCTGCTAGTAGATTGTTGACAAAATCATCAACAAATTGTTTTTTTTCTAATTAACCGGTGATTTCATCGGAATTTCCAGTAATTGTTTTGAATTATTTAGGTTGTTAATGAAAACAATAACGAAAATCACAATAATAATTTTATGAACACCAAAATTTATTAATTTAATATTCTTTCCAAAATAATTTTACAATAATAAATATATCGCTACACAAATTTGGCTCTACTTCGCTTTTTGACCTGTTTTAGGGACCATCGCTACAAATTCCAGCGTTGACTAGCTTGGGTTGGATTGTTGTGTGCGCAATAAAATCCGACCTCCTTTCTCCAGTTGATTGCCATACAAATCCCATAAACCCAATTCCTATCGAGTCATTAGTTTCTCCATCCTCCAACCACAATGAGGATCGTGGGGGGTTAACGGGAAAGCGTCTTCTCCATGTTTTTCAAACCATTGCAGCAATATATGTTTCCTAGAAAAACAAAAAATACAAGTCAAATATAATTATAAGAATTACAAGAAATGAAAAATATATATATTTTTATATGAGTTTCCTTAATATAATATATTATAAGAATTACAAGAAATAAACATTTTCGCTCTGCTATCTGCTAACTTCTTCACCCATTTCCCCCTATCTGTCTTTTTTATACAAGTTTCTCCTCGTATAACTCCATCGGAGTAGGGTTACGCCCAAGTTGTTTTTCTTGTAAAATAAATAAGTTGTTAAATGTCTAAAAAAATAAATGGTACATTAATAAATAAGGAAAAAAATAATTTAAACATTCTTATCAGGCCCTTTGCATGGTTGACAAATGAAAGGGTGTGCCTACTCATCGAACCATTTGTTTTTTTGTATTGGTTTTGCGTCCTAGATGGCGAACACCTTTTAAAGTGTTCTGAAGCCATAAATTATAGAAACAGCCCCAATTATCCTTCTGTGACGTGACTCGGTCTATGATTTTTCTAACCACGATGTCAATAGAGCTGACTTTTTTTTTTTTTGCATATTTGTGGGCATCATACCACAATCATGCAACATAGTACAAAGACATTGTTAAAAATACATAAGATTAGAAAATTAAGATTGCAATTTCACATATAAAATTTGTTAATTGCTTGATGCTTCCTTAATTGCGCTGGGGTTTTCCCATACTTTTTTGACCATCCCCTTGTTTTCCCTTTCCTTGCCAAAATCTTTCTAGCATTGTCAATTCATACATTAATTCTTTTTTTTTTTATGTAAAAAAAAAACTATAATACTAACTCAATATATTTCTTATCTTAACTTAAAGGTTACCTTTTACTATGTGTTTTCTCCTAAATTTATTTATTTTTAGTGACCTTAATTATTATAATTGATTTTTTTTTTAATATTTTCTATAGAAAAATTGATCTCGGTCCCTAAAAATAGGAGACTTGTCGGTTTTAGTTATGTTTGTTTTATCATTTATATGATTTTCATGGTTTTTTAACGCACAAAAAACTTAAACAAAAATAATAGAAATGATGACGGGATTAAAATTAACTAAAATTAATAAAAAGATATTTTTTCTATTGTTCTAATTTGGTTTTTCAAATATACCTAAACTAGCATGTGAACACACAATTAAATAATATGAATAAAATGAACAGTGCTGAAAATTAATAGCAATAAATAAAAATATTTACAAAACTAATCAAGCAAATAACATAGCAATCAAGAGAGAATATACAAGTAAAGGCTCAACCCTGAAGCTCCCAGCAAAGTCATCATTTTGTCTCACATCGATGGACGTCTCGGTGGGGACCAAATAACGATCATTGAAAATTGGAGTCGCCACAAAGAAATCAAGCAAACTAGGGATCTTAAAATGTGCACTGGTTCCAGAGACGCAGGTAAGGGGTTAGTTATGCTTAAGGGAAGATTGACGGCGCCCTCACGACATCCTTTCTTACAAAATGTTACATTTATTATGTGTTTCTTCTAAATTTGTCTTTCTAATTACCCTTAATTACCTAATTATTTTTTTACTTATTTTTAATTCTTTATAATTTTTTCATGAAAAATTTGACGTCGATACATAAAAATAAAAAACTTATGAGTTTGGTTATTCATAAAATTTAAATCTTGACATCGATCCCTTTTAAAAAGGATCCTTTTTATTTTGAACACGCGTATTGGACATGCAAGGATTGCAAAATAAAACTGGGTTTTGGCCCATTCATTTTGGTTGTTTTGAAATGAACCCGAAGGCCGTCATTATTTCCGTGGGCTTTCGTTAGTATTTAGAAATAGTACGATAACTGCAATTCTTTGGTGTCATATTGTTACGCTTTTTATATCATTGCCAAACCGAGCATAAAAGACAGGAGCAGAAACCTATTTATTTAGGATAATAAAAATGAAAGAGGTACGTAGTAATGAATTGAAAACATGCCAAACATGAGGCTGCAGCTTCATGTCTTCTTAATAATGTGTTCTTCTAATTGTTGTTGTCCGTCCAGAGTTGTTTCTGAAGATAGTCGACTACCTTCTTGTCCACCTGGAAGGCCTTGGTTAGAACATTAGGATTAATGGTGGATCTGCTCCAAACACTGCTTTTGCAATTGTAATCACACCAGGGTTCTGGCTGCTTAAACTGGCGAATGCAACGGCATTGGTTTTTCCCACATTGAGCTGGAAATGAATGAGTCCGACTGGGAACACAAAAACATCTCCGGGATTTAAGACCTTGGTGATTAGGCGATTATCTCCGTTAGCTAAGTTAGATGTGACAAAACCAACATAGAGGGTACCCTCCACGACTACTAGGATCTCAGTGGCACGAGGGTGAGTGTGGGGTGGGTTCAGGCCACCATGTGGTGCAAAATCAATGCGAGCGAAGGATATGCCAAGAGTGTTGAGTCCTGGAATTTGAGCAACATTGACAGCAGTGACATTTGAACCAACTGCACTGGAAGTGTCCCGAGGAACGTTGAGTCCAGGAAAGAAGAAATCCTTTGCAGTAACTTGCTCCGGGTCCTTGCAGAACTTTCCGTTCACGAACACTGCATGCATGAGAAAGGCATTTTTGATGCCCGTAAAAAGTCAGTCAATTAATAGATAATTAAAATATATACAGGATGCCTGATATTTTCAGTGCAATATTATCATGTAACTCCTGACAAAAACTCTTAACGAAACACTTAAAAATTAAGCACATACCACCATCGGTTTCTTTGATGGCAACACAGAAGTCCTGAAGCGGACCAGGATCAGAGGCAGAGGCAAATGAAGAAGCCAAAGCCAAGACGACGAAAACTAGTACAAACTTGAGTCCTTCCATCAGATTCTATGCGGATTTTTCTTGTGGAGAGGGGTGAGATATCTAGCGAGGATGCAAGGCTATTTATAGGTTGGAGTCATTGAATTAGTCCTAAATGAAGGCTACGAAGACTCAGTAGTTGCTCGTTCTATGATGTCAGTGATGAAACCAAGTCCTCAAAACATTTGACATTATCCATCATATGCCAATATTCTCTTTATAATACTCTTCCAACATGATACTTTTCCATTAAGTTAACAGGACTGGGTGTGCATGTCTCCTGTCACAAGGCTTTATCAAAGAACTCCGGTGAAAATGTGAGAGTTGGTCGAGAACTAAAGATTAATTGTCCGGGGCAGTTAATTCAATGGAAGTTTCTTATGATTGTCCTATTGATATGGTTTTCTAGCTCGTTCTTGATATTGTCCACTTGCACCAAGCGCTTACAATCTTCTGTCAAAATAATGCAATTGTGAAGTCTATATGGAAATCACTAAAAACGTTGTTAATATTTCAAACATATATTGGAGCTAGCTGGCTTAAGGTCTATAATTATATAGTCATCTAATCTTATTTTAATTTTAACTGTCATGTAGAACTGAATAGTATTCCATATGAACCTCGTATTGTTGGTAAGATCATGTCTTCATTCTTCATCTAATATTCACTGCATTTGATCCTGTTACAGCCAAACTGTTCTTATTGAAAATGCATGTTTGTTTGGATGTTTATTCCTTTCACTAATCCATTAAATTGTCCCACCAGAAGAAAATTGTAAACGCTGGTGGAGTATTCTGTTAGCGTGTAAACACCATTCCATCAACAATTTACATCTTCGACAGTTAGATTTACTTTACTGACAAAAACATGTCGTCGAAAAAACATTGTTAGAAAAACTTTTTTCGGAGATTTGCTATCCGTCAGCATTTCATCGACCATTTCTATCTGTAATTAAATTACTGATAAAACATTCCATTTCCAATATTCCATTAAATTGTCCCACTAGAAGAAAACTTTTGAACCATTTCGTAACTTTTCAATGAAATGGCTGCTATATATTGTTGACAAAATCATCAACAAATTTGTTTTTTTCTAATTAACCGGTGATTTCATCGGAATTTCAGTAATTTTTTTTGAATTATTTAGTTGTTAATGAAAACAATAACGAAAATCACAATAATAATTTTATTGAACACCAAAATTTATTAATTTTAATATTCTTTCCAAAATAATTTTACAATAATAAATATATCGCTACACAAATTTGGCCTACTCGCTTTTTGACATGTTTTAGGACCATCGCTACAAATTCCAGCGTTGACTAGATGGGTTGGATTGTTGTGTGCGCAATAAAATCCGACCTCATTTCTCTAGTTGATGCCATACAAATCCCATAAACCCAATTCCCTATCGAGTCCATTAGTTTCTCCATCCTCCAACCACAATTGAGGATCGTGGGGGGTATACGGGAAAGCGTCTTCTCCATGTTTTCAACCATTGCAGCAATATATGTTTCTTAGAAAACAAAAAAATACAAGTCAAATATAATTATAAGAATTACAAGAAATTAAAAAATATATATATTTTATATGAGTTTCCTTATATAAGTCAAATATATTATAAGAATTACAAGAAATAAAACATTTTCGCTCTGCTATCTACTAACTTCTTCACCCATTTCCCCCTATCTGTCTTTTTTATACAAGTTTCCTCGTATAACTCCATCGAGTAGGGTTACGCCCAAGTTGTTTTTCTTGTAAAATAAATAAGTTGTTAAAATGTCTAAAAAATAAATGGTACATTAATAAATAAGGAAAAAAATAATTTAAAACATTCTTATCAGGCCCTTTGCATGGTTGACAAATGAAAGGGTGTGCCTACTCATCGAACCATTTGTTTTTTTGTATTGGTTCTGCGTCCTAGATTGCGAACACCTTTTAAAGTGTTCTGAAGCCATAAATTATAGAAACAGCCCCCAATTATCCTTTGTGACGTGACTCGGTCTATGATTTTTCTAACCACGATGTCAATAGAGCTGACTTCTTTTTTTTTTGCATATTTGTGGGCATCATACCACAATCATGCAACATAGTACAAAGACATTGTTAAAAATACATAAGATTAGAAAAATTAAGATTGCAATTTCACATATAAAATTTGTTAATTGCTTGATGCTTCCTTAATTGCGCTGGGGTTTTCCCATACTTTTTTGACCATCCCCTTGTTTTCCCTTTCCTGCCAAAATCTTTCTAGCATTGTCAATTCATACATTAATTCTTTTTTTTTTTTATGTAAAAAAAAAACTATATACTAACTCAATATATTTCTTATCTTAACTTAAAGGTTACCTTTACTATGTGTTTTCTCCTAAATTTATTTATTTTTAGTGACCTTAATTATTATAATTGATTTTTTTTTTTATAATTTTCTATAGAAAAATTGATCTCGGTCCCTAAAAATAGGAGACTTGTCGGTTTAGTTATGTTTGTTTTATCATTTATATGATTTTCATGGTTTTTTAACGCACAAAAAAACTTAAACAAAAATAATAGAAATGATGACGGGATTAAAATTAACTAAAATTAATAAAAAGATATATTTTTTCTATTGTTCTAATTTGTTTTTCAAATATACCTAAACTAGCATGTGAACACAACAATTAAATAATATGAATAAAATGAACAGTGCTGAAAATTAATACCAATAAATAAAAATATTTACAAAACTAATCAAGCAAATAACATAGCAATCAAGAGAGAATATACAAGTAAAGGCTCAACCCTGAAGCTCCCAGCAAAGTCATCATTTTGTCTCACATCGATGGACGTCTCGGTGGGGACCAAATAACTATCATTGAAAATTGGAGTCGCCACAAAGAAATCAAGCAAACTAGGGATCTTAAAATGTGCACTGGTTCCAGAGACTCAGGTAAGGGGTTAGTTATGCTTAAGGGAAGATTGACGGCGCCCCCACGACATCCTTTCTTACAAAATGTTACATTTATTATGTGTTTCTTCTAAATTTGTCTTTCTAATTACCCTTAATTACCTAATTATTTTTTTACTTATTTTTAATTCTTTTATAATTTTTTCATGAAAAATTTGACGTCGACACATAAAAATAAAAAACTTATGAGTTTGGTTATTCATAAAATTTAAATCTTGACATCGATCCCTTTTAAAAAGGATCCTTGTTATTTTGAACACGCGTATTGGACATGCAAGGATGGCAAAATGAAACTGGGTTTTGGCCCATTCATTTTGGTTGTTTTGAAATGAACCCGAAGGCCATCATTATTCCATGGGCTTTCGTTAGTATTTAGAAATAGTACGATAACTGCAATTCTTTGGTGTCATATTGTTACGCTTTTTATATCATTGCCAAACCGAGCATAAAAGACAGGAGCAGAAACCTATTTATTTAGGATAATAAAAATGAAAGAGGTACGTAGTAATGAATTGAAAACATGCCAAACATGAGGCTGCAGCTTCATGTCTTCTTAATAAATGTGTTCTAATTGTTGTTGTCCGTCCAGAGTTGTTTCTGAAGATAGTCGACTACCTTCTTGTCCACCTGGAAGGCCTTGGTTAGAACATTAGGATTAATGGGTGGATCTGCTCCAAACACTGCTTTTGCAATTGTAATCACACCAGGGTTCTGGCTGCTTAAACTGGCGAATGCAACGGCATTGGTTTTTCCCACATTGAGCTGGAAATGAATGAGTCCGACTGGGAACACAAAAACATCTCCGGGATTTAAGACCTTGGTGATTAGGCGATTATCTCCGTTAGCTAAGTTAGATGTGACAAAACCAACATAGAGGGTACCCTCCACCACTACTAGGATCTCAGTGGCACGAGGGTGAGTGTGGGGTGGGTTCAGGCCACCATGTGGTGCAAAATCAATGCGAGCGAAGGATATGCCAAGAGTGTTGAGTCCTGGAATTTGAGCAACATTGACAGCAGTGACATTTGAACCAACTGCACTGGAAGTGTCCCGAGGAACGTTGAGTCCAGGAAAGAAGAAATCCTTTGCAGTAACTTGCTCCGGGTCCTTGCAGAACTTTCCGTTCACGAACACTGCATGCATGAGAAAGGCATTTTTGATGCCCGTAAAAAGTCAGTCAATTAATAGATAATTAAAATATATACAGGATGCCTGATATTTTCAGTGCAATATTATCATGTAACTCCTGACAAAAACTCTTAACGAAACACTTAAAAATTAAGCACATACCACCATCGGTTTCTTTGATGGCAACACAGAAGTCCTGAAGCGGACCAGGATCAGAGGGCAGAGGCAAATGAAGAAGCCAAAGCCAAGACGACGAAAACTAGTACAAACTTGAGTCCTTCCATCAGATTCTATGCGGATTTTTCTTGTGGAGAGGGGTGAGATATCTAGCGAGGATGCAAGGCTATTTATAGGTTGGAGTCATTGAATTAGTCCTAAATGAAGGCTACGAAGACTCAGTAGTTGCTCGTTCTATGATGTCAGTGATGAAACCAAGTCCTCAAAACATTTGACATTATCCATCATATGCCAATATTCTCTTTATAATACTCTTTCCAACATGACACTTTTCCATTAAGTTAACAGGACTGGGTGTGCATGTCTCCTGTCACAAGGCTTTATCAAAGAACTCCGGTGAAAATGTGAGAGTTGGTCGAGAACTAAAGATTAATTGTCCGGGGCAGTTAATTCAATGGAAGTTTCTTATGATTGTCCTATTGATATGGTTTTCTAGCTCGTTCTTGATATTGTCCACTTGCACCAAGCGCTTACAATCTTCTGTCAAAATAATGCAATTGTGAAGTCTATATGGAAATCACTAAAAACGTTGTTAATATTTCAAACATATATTGGAGCTAGCTGGCTTAAGGTCTATAATTATATAGTCATCTAATCTTATTTTAATTTTAACTGTCATGTAGAACTGAATAGTATTCCATATGAACCTCGTATTGTTGGTAAGATCATGTCTTCATTCTTCATCTAATATTCACTGCATTTGATCCTGTTACAGCCAAACTGTTCTTATTGAAAATGCATGTTTGTTTGGATGTTTATTCCTTTCACTAATCCATTAAATTGTCCCACCAGAAGAAAATTGTAAACGCTGGTGGAGTATTCTGTTAGCGTGTAAACACCATTCCATCAACAATTTACATCTTCGACAGTTAGATTTACTTTACTGACAAAAACATGTCGTCGAAAAAACATTGTTAGAAAAACTTTTTTCGGAGATTTGCTATCCGTCAGCATTTCATCGACCATTTCTATCTGTAATTAAATTACTGATAAAACATTCCATTTCCAATATTCCATTAAATTGTCCCACTAGAAGAAAACTTTTGAACCATTTCGTAACTTTTCAATGAAATGGCTGCTATATATTGTTGACAAAATCATCAACAAATTTGTTTTTTTCTAATTAACCGGTGATTTCATCGGAATTTCAGTAATTTTTTTTGAATTATTTAGTTGTTAATGAAAACAATAACGAAAATCACAATAATAATTTTATTGAACACCAAAATTTTATTAATTTTAATATTCTTTCCAAAATAATTTTACAATAATAAATATATCGCTACACAAATTTGGCTACTCGCTTTTTGACCTGTTTTAGGACCATCGCTACAAATTCCAGCGTTGACTAGCTTGGGTTGGATTGTTGTGTGCGCAATAAAATCCGACCTCATTTCTCCAGTTGATGCCATACAAATCCCATAAACCCAATTCCTATCGAGTCCATTAGTTTCTCCATCCTCCAACCACAATTGAGGATCGTGGGGGGTATACGGGAAAGCGTCTTCTCCATGTTTTTCAACCATTGCAGCAATATATGTTTCCTAGAAAACAAAAAATACAAGTCAAATACAATTATAAGAATTACAAGAAATTAAAAATATATATATTTTATATGAGTTTCCTTAATATAATTATTATAAGAATTACAAGAAATAAAACATTTTCGCTCTGCTATCTGCTAACTTCTTCACCCATTTCCCCCTATCTGTCTTTTTTATACAAGTTTCCTCGTATAACTCCATCGGAGTAGGGTTACGCCCAAGTTGTTTTTCTTGTAAAATAAATAAGTTGTTAAAATGTCTAAAAAAATAAATGGTACATTAATAAATAAGGAAAAAAATAATTTAAACATTCTTATCAGGCCCTTTGCATGGTTGACAAATGAAAGGGTGTGCCTACTCATCGAACCATTTGTTTTTTTGTATTGGTTTCTGCGTCCTAGATTGCGAACACCTTTTAAAGTGTTCTGAAGCCATAAATTATAGAAACAGCCCCCAATTATCCTCTGTGACGTGACTCGGTCTATGATTTTTCTAACCACGATGTCAATAGAGCTGACTTTTTTTTTTTTTTTTTGCATATTTGTGGGCATCATACCACAATCATGCAACATAGTACAAAGACATTGTTAAAAATACATAAGATTAGAAAAATTAAGATTGCAATTTCACATATAAAATTTGTTAATTGCTTGATGCTTCCTTAATTGCGCTGGGGTTTTCCCATACTTTTTTGACCATCCCCTTGTTTTCCCTTTCCTGCCAAAATCTTTCTAGCATTGTCAATTCATACATTAATTCTTCTTTTTTTTTATGTAAAAAAAAAACTATATACTAACTCAATATATTTCTTATCTTAACTTAAAGGTTACCTTTTACTATGTGTTTTCTCCTAAATTTATTTATTTTTAGTGACCTTAATTATTATAATTGATTTTTTTTATTTTTTTTTTATAATTTTCTATAGAAAAATTGATCTCGGTCCCTAAAAATAGGAGACTTGTCGGTTTAGTTATGTTTGTTTTATCATTTATATGATTTTCATGGTTTTTTAACGCACAAAAAAACTTAAACAAAAATAATAGAAATGATGACGGGATTAAAATTAACTAAAATTAATAAAAAGATATATTTTTTCTATTGTTCTAATTTGTTTTTCAAAATATACCTAAACTAGCATGTGAACACAACAATTAAATAATATGAATAAAATGAACAGTGCTGAAAATTAATAGCAATAAATAAAAATATTTACAAAACTAATCAAGCAAATAACATAGCAATCAAGAGAGAATATACAAGTAAAGGCTCAACCCTGAAGCTCCCAGCAAAGTCATCATTTTGTCTCACATCGATGGACGTCTCGGTGGGGACCAAATAACTATCATTGAAAATTGGAGTCGCCACAAAGAAATCAAGCAAACTAGGGATCTTAAAATGTGCACTGGTTCCAGAGACTCAGGTAAGGGGTTAGTTATGCTTAAGGGAAGATTGACGGCGCCCTCACGACATCCTTTCTTACAAAATGTTACATTTATTATGTGTTTCTTCTAAATTTGTCTTTCTAATTACCCTTAATTACCTAATTATTTTTTTACTTATTTTTAATTCTTTTATAATTTTTTCATGAAAAATTTGACGTCGACACATAAAAATAAAAAACTTATGAGTTTGGTTATTCATAAAATTTAAATCTTGACATCGATCCCTTTTAAAAGGATCCTTTTTATTTTGAACACGCGTATTGGACATGCAAGGATTGCAAAATAAAACTGGGTTTTGGCCCATTCATTTTGGTTGTTTTGAAATGAACCCGAAGGCCGTCATTATTTCGTGGGCTTTCGTTAGTATTTAGAAATAGTACGATAACTGCAATTCTTTGGTGTCATATTGTTACGCTTTTTATATCATTGCCAAACCGAGCATAAAAGACAGGAGCAGAAACCTATTTATTTAGGATAATAAAAATGAAAGAGGTACGTAGTAATGAATTGAAAACATGCCAAACATGAGGCTGCAGCTTCATGTCTTCTTAATAAATGTGTTCTTCTAATTGTTGTTGTCCGTCCAGAGTTGTTTCTGAAGATAGTCGACTACCTTCTTGTCCACCTGGAAGGCCTTGGTTAGAACATTAGGATTAATGGGTGGATCTGCTCCAAACACTGCTTTTGCAATTGTAATCACACCAGGGTTCTGGCTGCTTAAACTGGCGAATGCAACGGCATTGGTTTTTCCCACATTGAGCTGGAAATGAATGAGTCCGACTGGGAACACAAAAACATCTCCGGGATTTAAGACCTTGGTGATTAGGCGATTATCTCCGTTAGCTAAGTTAGATGTGACAAAACCAACATAGAGGGTACCCTCCACGACTACTAGGATCTCAGTGGCACGAGGGTGAGTGTGGGGTGGGTTCAGGCCACCATGTGGTGCAAAATCAATGCGAGCGAAGGATATGCCAAGAGTGTTGAGTCCTGGAATTTGAGCAACATTGACAGCAGTGACATTTGAACCAACTGCACTGGAAGTGTCCCGAGGAACGTTGAGTCCAGGAAAGAAGAAATCCTTTGCAGTAACTTGCTCCGGGTCCTTGCAGAACTTTCCGTTCACGAACACTGCATGCATGAGAAAGGCATTTTTGATGCCCGTAAAAAGTCAGTCAATTAATAGATAATTAAAATATATACAGGATGCCTGATATTTTCAGTGCAATATTATCATGTAACTCCTGACAAAAACTCTTAACGAAACACTTAAAAATTAAGCACATACCACCATCGGTTTCTTTGATGGCAACACAGAAGTCCTGAAGCGGACCAGGATCAGAGGCAGAGGCAAATGAAGAAGCCAAAGCCAAGACGACGAAAACTAGTACAAACTTGAGTCCTTCCATCAGATTCTATGCGGATTTTTCTTGTGGAGAGGGGTGAGATATCTAGCGAGGATGCAAGGCTATTTATAGGTTGGAGTCATTGAATTAGTCCTAAATGAAGGCTACGAAGACTCAGTAGTTGCTCGTTCTATGATGTCAGTGATGAAACCAAGTCCTCAAAACATTTGACATTATCCATCATATGCCAATATTCTCTTTATAATACTCTTTCCAACATGATACTTTTCCATTAAGTTAACAGGACTGGGTGTGCATGTCTCCTGTCACAAGGCTTTATCAAAGAACTCCGGTGAAAATGTGAGAGTTGGTCGAGAACTAAAGATTAATTGTCCGGGGCAGTTAATTCAATGGAAGTTTCTTATGATTGTCCTATTGATATGGTTTTCTAGCTCGTTCTTGATATTGTCCACTTGCACCAAGCGCTTACAATCTTCTGTCAAAATAATGCAATTGTGAAGTCTATATGGAAATCACTAAAAACGTTGTTAATATTTCAAACATATATTGGAGCTAGCTGGCTTAAGGTCTATAATTATATAGTCATCTAATCTTATTTTAATTTTAACTGTCTTGTAGAACTGAATAGTATTCCATATGAACCTCGTATTGTTGGTAAGATCATGTCTTCATTCTTCATCTAATATTCACTGCATTTGATCCTGTTACAGCCAAACTGTTCTTATTGAAAATGCATGTTTGTTTGGATGTTTATTCCTTTCACTAATCCATTAAATTGTCCCACCAGAAGAAAATTGTAAACGCTGGTGGAGTATTCTGTTAGCGTGTAAACACCATTCCATCAACAATTTACATCTTCGACAGTTAGATTTACTTTACTGACAAAAACATGTCGTCGAAAAAACATTGTTAGAAAAACTTTTTTCGGAGATTTGCTATCCGTCAGCATTTCATCGACCATTTCTATCTGTAATTAAATTACTGATAAAACATTCCATTTCCAATATTCCATTAAATTGTCCCACTAGAAGAAAACTTTTGAACCATTTCGTAACTTTTCAATGAAATGGCTGCTATATATTGTTGACAAAATCATCAACAAATTTGTTTTTTTCTAATTAACCGGTGATTTCATCGGAATTTCAGTAATTGTTTTTGAATTATTTAGTTGTTAATGAAAACAATAACGAAAATCACAATAATAATTTTATTGAACACCAAAATTTTATTAATTTTAATATTCTTTCCAAAATAATTTTACAATAATAAATATATCGCTACACAAATTTGGCTACTCGCTTTTTGACCTGTTTTAGGACCATCGCTACAAATTCCAGCGTTGACTAGCTTGGGTTGGATTGTTGTGTGCGCAATAAAATCCGACCTCATTTCTCCAGTTGATGCCATACAAATCCCATAAACCCAATTCCTATCGAGTCCATTAGTTTCTCCATCCTCCAACCACAATTGAGGATCGTGGGGGGTATACGGGAAAGCGTCTTCTCCATGTTTTTCAACCATTGCAGCAATATATGTTTCCTAGAAAACAAAAAATACAAGTCAAATACAATTATAAGAATTACAAGAAATTAAAAATATATATATTTTATATGAGTTTCCTTAATATAATTATTATAAGAATTACAAGAAATAAAACATTTTCGCTCTGCTATCTGCTAACTTCTTCACCCATTTCCCCCTATCTGTCTTTTTTATACAAGTTTCCTCGTATAACTCCATCGGAGTAGGGTTACGCCCAAGTTGTTTTTCTTGTAAAATAAATAAGTTGTTAAAATGTCTAAAAAAATAAATGGTACATTAATAAATAAGGAAAAAAATAATTTAAACATTCTTATCAGGCCCTTTGCATGGTTGACAAATGAAAGGGTGTGCCTACTCATCGAACCATTTGTTTTTTTGTATTGGTTCTGCGTCCTAGATTGCGAACACCTTTTAAAGTGTTCTGAAGCCATAAATTATAGAAACAGCCCCCAATTATCCTCTGTGACGTGACTCGGTCTATGATTTTTCTAACCACGATGTCAATAGAGCTGACTTTTTTTTTTTTTTTTTGCATATTTGTGGGCATCATACCACAATCATGCAACATAGTACAAAGACATTGTTAAAAATACATAAGATTAGAAAAATTAAGATTGCAATTTCACATATAAAATTTGTTAATTGCTTGATGCTTCCTTAATTGCGCTGGGGTTTTCCCATACTTTTTTGACCATCCCCTTGTTTTCCCTTTCCTGCCAAAATCTTTCTAGCATTGTCAATTCATACATTAATTCTTCTTTTTTTTTATGTAAAAAAAAAACTATATACTAACTCAATATATTTCTTATCTTAACTTAAAGGTTACCTTTTACTATGTGTTTTCTCCTAAATTTATTTATTTTTAGTGACCTTAATTATTATAATTGATTTTTTTTATTTTTTTTTTATAATTTTCTATAGAAAAATTGATCTCGGTCCCTAAAAATAGGAGACTTGTCGGTTTAGTTATGTTTGTTTTATCATTTATATGATTTTCATGGTTTTTTAACGCACAAAAAAACTTAAACAAAAATAATAGAAATGATGACGGGATTAAAATTAACTAAAATTAATAAAAAGATATATTTTTTCTATTGTTCTAATTTGTTTTTCAAAATATACCTAAACTAGCATGTGAACACAACAATTAAATAATATGAATAAAATGAACAGTGCTGAAAATTAATAGCAATAAATAAAAATATTTACAAAACTAATCAAGCAAATAACATAGCAATCAAGAGAGAATATACAAGTAAAGGCTCAACCCTGAAGCTCCCAGCAAAGTCATCATTTTGTCTCACATCGATGGACGTCTCGGTGGGGACCAAATAACTATCATTGAAAATTGGAGTCGCCACAAAGAAATCAAGCAAACTAGGGATCTTAAAATGTGCACTGGTTCCAGAGACTCAGGTAAGGGGTTAGTTATGCTTAAGGGAAGATTGACGGCGCCCTCACGACATCCTTTCTTACAAAATGTTACATTTATTATGTGTTTCTTCTAAATTTGTCTTTCTAATTACCCTTAATTACCTAATTATTTTTTTACTTATTTTTAATTCTTTTATAATTTTTTCATGAAAAATTTGACGTCGACACATAAAAATAAAAAACTTATGAGTTTGGTTATTCATAAAATTTAAATCTTGACATCGATCCCTTTTAAAAGGATCCTTTTTATTTTGAACACGCGTATTGGACATGCAAGGATTGCAAAATAAAACTGGGTTTTGGCCCATTCATTTTGGTTGTTTTGAAATGAACCCGAAGGCCGTCATTATTTCGTGGGCTTTCGTTAGTATTTAGAAATAGTACGATAACTGCAATTCTTTGGTGTCATATTGTTACGCTTTTTATATCATTGCCAAACCGAGCATAAAAGACAGGAGCAGAAACCTATTTATTTAGGATAATAAAAATGAAAGAGGTACGTAGTAATGAATTGAAAACATGCCAAACATGAGGCTGCAGCTTCATGTCTTCTTAATAAATGTGTTCTTCTAATTGTTGTTGTCCGTCCAGAGTTGTTTCTGAAGATAGTCGACTACCTTCTTGTCCACCTGGAAGGCCTTGGTTAGAACATTAGGATTAATGGGTGGATCTGCTCCAAACACTGCTTTTGCAATTGTAATCACACCAGGGTTCTGGCTGCTTAAACTGGCGAATGCAACGGCATTGGTTTTTCCCACATTGAGCTGGAAATGAATGAGTCCGACTGGGAACACAAAAACATCTCCGGGATTTAAGACCTTGGTGATTAGGCGATTATCTCCGTTAGCTAAGTTAGATGTGACAAAACCAACATAGAGGGTACCCTCCACGACTACTAGGATCTCAGTGGCACGAGGGTGAGTGTGGGGTGGGTTCAGGCCACCATGTGGTGCAAAATCAATGCGAGCGAAGGATATGCCAAGAGTGTTGAGTCCTGGAATTTGAGCAACATTGACAGCAGTGACATTTGAACCAACTGCACTGGAAGTGTCCCGAGGAACGTTGAGTCCAGGAAAGAAGAAATCCTTTGCAGTAACTTGCTCCGGGTCCTTGCAGAACTTTCCGTTCACGAACACTGCATGCATGAGAAAGGCATTTTTGATGCCCGTAAAAAGTCAGTCAATTAATAGATAATTAAAATATATACAGGATGCCTGATATTTTCAGTGCAATATTATCATGTAACTCCTGACAAAAACTCTTAACGAAACACTTAAAAATTAAGCACATACCACCATCGGTTTCTTTGATGGCAACACAGAAGTCCTGAAGCGGACCAGGATCAGAGGCAGAGGCAAATGAAGAAGCCAAAGCCAAGACGACGAAAACTAGTACAAACTTGAGTCCTTCCATCAGATTCTATGCGGATTTTTAATATGTGAGGTTTATATTATGCAGGTACTTATTCAACATTCATTTAATTTTTAATATGTGAGGATTTTTAAAAAAATTAAAAACATTCATTTAATTTTATGCAGGTACTTATTCAACTTTAAGAAAAAAATAAAAAAACAAGATGTATATTGAAATTTTGATATGTGAGGTTTATATTATTAAAGAGATCATCTCAATATTTATATAGTACAATTCCAAGCTTCACTAAAGAACAAAAATCAATCTACTTGAGTCCCTTCAATCCAGACACAATTTTCTAGCTAGGTCCCTTATAAACCTAGCTAGGCCACATAGTGTCCAAATGCACCAAGTGCTTACAATCTTCTGTTAACATAATGCAATTGTGAAGTCCATATGGAAATCACTAAAAACGTTCTTCCACCTGTTCTAGGACCGTCACTTCAAATTGCAGCATATACTAGCTTCGGCTGTGCGTATCTAGAGTCGAAGCAGTATAATCCGATCTCATTTCTCTGGTCGATGTCATAAGTTTCCTATTAGCCCAATTTTTATTGAGTTTGTTAATTTCTCCATCTTCCAACCACAATTAAGATCATGAGAAGTATGGGTGAAAGTGTTTTCTACATGTTTTTCAAACCATTGCAGCGTTATATGTTTCCTACAAAACAAAAAATACAAGTCAAATATAATTAAAAGAATTACAAGAAAAAAAACTTATAAAAAACACTTTCTTATTAAAAGCAACCTTTACTATGTGTTTTCTCCTAAATTTATTTTTTTGATTGCCCTTAATTATCCTGGTTAACTTATTTTTAATTTTTTAATTCTTCTATAGAAAAATTGATGTCTTGGGACGCAAAGCCTAAAATCAATTTCATCTTAGACAAGAATGCACAGTTACTTATCTACTAATGGATTAAGAGTATGTGTTTTCCTGATAGACATACTTTAAACATATCAAGGTTGGTAAATTTGGAGGATTGCTAATTGTATGGAATGAAGAGTCATGACTGCCACATGTTTATGCAAACACTTATTCCACTAACTTACCAGAATTTATTGTTAAAGGGAATATGGGATGCACTCATCAAGATCAGTCATTTTTTTAGAAATATATGATCCAACAATTTACAGACACAACACATAAAGAGGTTTGAAATGAATATCATCCAGACAATTTGCAAACTTGAGATGATATTCTCTTCATTATTCTTCGACACAATGGAGCATCTACCCATACATCTACCGTTTGAAGCAAAAGTTGAAGGCCTAGTCCAATGTAGATGGATGTATCCATTTGAGAGATTAGGGATTACACATGCATCATAATTAAAATTCTATTATCTTTTTTAAAAAATTGAAAACATTCATTTAATTTTATGAAGGTACTTGTTCAACCTTAAGAGAAAGGTAAAAAAAACAAGGCGCATGTTGAGGCTTTGATATGTGAGGCTTATATTGTTAAAGAGATCATCTCAACATTTATCTCGTACAATTCCAAGCTTCACTTGAGAACAAAAATCAATCGCGTTCCAAAGCATAACAATGGTGGGTAAGTGTCTTTGAGGGGGAACTTATCAATATTCTCCTATTTTGGACAATACGTACAAAAAAATATTGTGAGGAGAAGATATTTGACAGAAATAGAATTCAAGCAAGCATATAATTATGTGTTATTTAACTGCGATAAACTGAAACTTTTTATTTAGTAAGTACAATACTTCATATGTCGTTACTTTTGAATCATTTATCTCTCATACTATCATAAACTAATAAATTGTTGAATTCCTCATAGACAACATCGTTAATTTTTACTATCCTAAAACTCATAGCTGACTGAATCGATCTTAAATCTTTTGATTAAAAGAAGAATAATTTTTCATATGGTTCAAAACACATGTAAGGGTTGTTTAATTATTCTTATCTCTTGGGATACTTAATTTCATTACACATTTCTTGTTAATTGTGATGGAGATGTAATTCATGTACCAGGGTTATCATTTGGGAGGGAATGATAAAATTAAAATTTTAATTAGATGTTATAGACGAAAACACATATGGAAATATTAAAAATATTAATATTTAATTGTCTTTTGGTAAAGCTGTTGGTAAAAAAACACGAAATTAAAAAACCAGAATTCCTAAAATCATAACCAGACAAACTAGCTTTTTTCTTCTCTCTTCCTCTTCATCTCTTTTCCTCTTCTGCAAATAAACACCAATGTCCCTCTCTTTATTTCTCTTCTTTCTCTCTTTTTCTCCTCAACTCCTTCTCTTCTCTTCTCTTCTTTTCTCTTCTTCATCACGTGCAAGTATGTCTTCTCCTCTTTTTTTCTACTAACTTCTCCAATTTTTTTTTTGTTAATTAACATAATGTTCAATTTGTTTTCTCTTCTCAGCTCACAATGAAATAAGGTAAGATTTCTTTTTTTTTGTTTATTTTTTTCATTAATTTTTTTTATTTTTTTCTTGTTCTTAATAATTGTATGACTGTTGTTGTTGGAATTTTTTTTCATATGAGAACATTTTTTTTGAATTTTAGTTGGATTTGTTTTTCAATTTTGTTGTTCAAATTCAATTAAATGTATAGGATTGATTTTAATTATTATTAGTTAATAATATCCTATTAAACATTAATAAATTTAAAATATTCTTAGTTAATAATCATTAATTATCATATATTCATAATTATAAGTTTAATTTCAATAACAAGTTAAAGTTATAAATTAAGATTGATTTTTATATGATATACAATATACTACTATTATGATAATAATTGTATATATAACCTAATTTGATGGGGACACCGACCCGAAATATTATTTATGCACGCGAATGATCATAGACGATGGAGGATAGCCCAAACAATTGAGAGATTGGGCTTTAACTTATGTTTTTTGGTTTAATTTATATGAACTTTTAGTTAAGGTTTATTAATTTAGTTTTATTTGTTGGGTTTGATTTAATTATTGTTGGGTATTTTATTTAGTGGGCTATAAGCCCAAACGCTTGTTCTAGTTAGGTTTTTAGTATTTATATCCTACTTTTCTAAATGTTAAGGAGTTTTTTATGATTAATTAAAATATTGCAAACTTTGCATATCTTCAATCCCCTTTCTTCTCTTTCTTGGCTTTCTCTTCTTAGCTTCTTCTCTAAAAGCTTCTTTCTTTTCCCGGCTTTAATTCTTATTATTTATTGTCCCGCATCAAATTTGGTATCAGAGCATGGCTTTTAATTGTTTTTACAATTAAACGATCCATATGTTTACGTTTAACCCTAGATTGATCTAAAAAAAAAAGAGGAAACATTGTTCATCTTCTCCACCAGCAAACAGTCGACGCAAACTCAGCAAATCTGGAGTCGATTACAGCGTGCATCAACGCCGACCGGAAACTCTACCTCAGCGCCGGTCACTCCAATACCCACGGCGACAGATTCTCCTACAGGAGGTGATTCCCCACGCCGCCGATAGATCACACCAAACCACCTTCAGCGGCACCTCCACAGAACCACAGCAGACCGCGACTTCAGTAGCCAAATCAGAATCACAAACCACCAGACGCCGCTACCCACAACATGAAAGACCTCAGTATTTATAAAATACAACATATCTCTGATGCTTCTTTTGATACCCCTATCTCATTATCCATATCTTAGGCACAAAAGGAACATATTAATGCTACTTTGAATGCACAAGTTGTTTTTACCAGGGATGGTGAACTTCAGCAAATCCCAGTATATGGGCTCGACGACCAGATTCAGACTATATATACTTGGATTATCAGAGAGACATCACAACAGCTTGATCTTTATCTTTGAGAGCGTTATCGGAGTTGCCTTGGCCTATACTCGACGGGGTCGAGTTCTTCCAACCCCGGGAGAATTGATGGGGACACCGAATCTGAAATATTATTTATGCACGCGAATGATCATAGACGATGGAGGATAGCTCAAACAATTGAGAGATTGGGCTTTAACTTATGTTTTTTGGTTTAATTTATATGAACTTTTAGTTAAGGTTTATTAATTTGGTTTTATTTGTTGGGTTTGATTTAATTATTGTTGGGTATTTTATTTAGTGGGCTATTAATTATTATGATAATAATTGTATATATAATTGAATAAAATCAACTGGTTTGTGGAATTTTAGGTATTTTACTGTATAGGGAAAGTGTTGCTGAATTGTTTAAAAATATGAATAGTTTATGGTATCTTAATCCTTTTATATGTGTTGAAGCCTAGGGAAAAAGTCAATAGTGCGTTGTACGGATAGGATCGCTGCTAGTTCTTCTAGCAGTGCTTCTGACACCATGAGTCGTTAGGTGCTAATTAAGAATAGGCACCTGAGACACAAGCAGCCACGCTCGATGCGGACTTGTCAAGTGCAATGCCGCCACATCAAATGGAGGTCCCTTCACAACGAGATCCATTTACCCGGAAGTATCAGCCTCAATGGAAAAACGACCTTCAACATAAGTTTGTTTTCCCTTCACAACGACATGTTAATAATTTTTGAAAAATTAATTTCAATTAACTAATGCAATTTCACTTTTACAAACATTGAGGTTGTCAGAACCATAACATCAGCAATGAAATCATCAATGGAAATTCCATTGTTTCATTGGAGTCAGGTTTCCAAACATCTTAAATGGAAACCTATGATTGATGCATGATTCAAAAGGTTTATGGTTAGTATTAATTTAAATATTTTTTTTATTATGTTAATTTAGTTAGTTTATTAATATTAATGAAATTTTTCTTGTACAAGTTTTAACTACAAGAAAAATTTTGAATGGAATAGAGTTGGCAACGCTATTGCAAGGAGGATTTTGGAGAATCACGCTACAATTAAGTAAGCTTGGAATCAAGATAAAAAAAATTAATCCTTTTATTTAATTTTATTTTTTATTTATTAATAGATAATTCATTTATATCATATAGGTTGTGTGATTTTTAACACAAGATATAAAAAACAAGTCAAAAAATATTTGAAAAAAAAACTTTTAGATTAGAATGACGTGATGGTTTGAAAGGATTTTAAATCATTGTACATCACGAAGGTTGTGCAGGTAGAATATATTCAGCACGTCACATTCGAATGATTCGTGCAATTATCATACTCCAGTATAAAGAACGAAAACTGAAACCGGCTTGAATTAGTCAAATAATGAGCCTTCAACATATTTGTGTGGTAGATGAGCCTCCAAACACCCCTAATAGAGAAATAGAGAAAAGGCCGAAAGAGTTTTAATTACTAAGACCATGTTTGTTTTAAGTGTATTTTTAAAAATTATTTTCTAAATTTTAATATATTTATTTTTATATATATTTATTTATTATTAAAAAATTAATCAACATAAAAAAAATTCAAATAATAGAAAATTTTATTTAGTTTTCATGAAAATATTTTTCTTTTATTTAAAGACTTTCTAGAAATTGTGAAAAAATAAAAAATATCTTATTATTTATTGATTATATTAAATTTGATTCTCCAATCATTTAATTGCTATATATTTTATTTTAATTTTTTTAAATTTTATTCCTTAAAATTTAATTTAATTTTTATATTAACTTTGATCCTCATTCTTTTTCGATCTTTTGATTGCTATATATTTTATTTTGAATTTTTTTAAAATTTTGTTTCTTAGAATTTGATTTAATTTGATATTTATATCAATTTTAGTCCTCATTCATTTTATTATTATTTAATTCTCTTATTCTTTTCTTAATTATTATTTAATTCTCTTATTCTTTTCTTAATTAAAATTTTTTATCTATAAAATTTAATTCTCATTCTTTTGATTGTTATTTGTTTTCCTCTTATTTATTTTTTAATTAAAATTTTTTATTTATCATGTTTAGTTTTTATTTTTTTAATTACTATTTATTTTATTTAAAATAATATATGCATTTTTTTATCTATCAACTCTTCTATCTGAAAACTACAACGAACTATTTTGGTTTGTTTTGCAGCAACAGCAAATGAAACTTTTCAGTCATATAACCTCCTCTTCTGACTACATACAAAAAAAAAATTAAAAAAAAATAATTATTCAGAAATTGAACATTTCAAAAGGAGAGCCAATAGCCTTTCTTCCCAATCCATCCTATAAGATTATGTATTTTTCAAGTACAAATTCCTTAGCTTCGAACCGAACAGCCATCTATGAAGATGAAAAAACAAGCGCTCTTCAACCACTTGACCTAACGAGAAAATACAAGATGACAAGGGTAATAAGCATTCCAAAATATTTGATCCATCTATCGAAACGGTTGCGCCTCTCGATCAGCCTCAGTACAGCATTGGAGAGCCCCACTGTATTAAGCACATCCAATGCCTTGCGTTGTGCCCTCTGTACCAGGCAACAGTTACAATCAAGAAAGATGGTTTCAGGATGAATTTTTTTTTTTTTCAACTCACAACATATAAAATTATTTAAAACATCTACTAAAACCTATATTCCCACCGATAACATCTTGTAAACTGACAGCAATTTCTCTCTGTTCTTTTTAAGAGATAGAGAGGTTAATTAGGGCATGAAAACATTAACATCCATACACTGTGATCCAGTTATGTAGGTAATTAGAAAGTGCACAGTTGAAGGCAACCACCATTTCCATCTAGGTTTTCTATAGCTAAAGAATTTCCTAGCTCTACAAGGCTTTAAAATAATCACTAGTGAGTTCAACCCCTGCCAGCACCACACAGGAGCCACTTATGCCCCTTGATAACAAGACAAATATATATAGAGCTTATCATTATTTGTTTGTTTTATCAATAATTCTAAACATATAAAACTGGGGTGGTTATTTTGCTTGTTAGTGGATTAGAAAACATAAATGTGGATGGGATTATTGCAATATTACGATACCCCACATAATTGCAAAATATGCCTTTTAGTGAAGAATGGCAGCGCATATTCTATGGGCAGATGATATGCGATTTTGAGTATGCAAGGAATTGATCACACTATCAAAAATACCTTTAAGCGTTCCCTTTGTTCTGAATATTTGGAAAGAATGGCTGCTCCAGTTGATATTGAATCTGCCAGCATTCTTTTTGAATTATGAACTGACTGCATTGCTTGTGCTTCTTCATCGAATATTCTCAAAACATGAGCTGAATCACCATTCTGGAATATAAAATAGACACCACATAGTAAGTAAAGTTTCCGAGCTCTCTGACCAGTTGGATACATTAAACAATAAGCAGAAAACATACAGCTCTTCCAAGCAACTCTGCTCTCTCCTGAGCTTCCTTCATCCGTCTTTGATTCCTTGCAAAATACCTATCCAAACTCTCTTTCAATGACCCAGCCTCTTCAGCTACTAGCTCCACCTTTCTGTGCAATAAAGCATCAAGTTTATCAAATCAATATCCCAACCATCACATCATGATGATGATGATGATGATGATGATGATGATGTCGTCATCATCATCATAAAAAAAAAAAATAGAAGCCCGTTGCTTGAAGGAAAAGACAACCTGTGTAGTTTCTACACAACTTGGTTTTCATTCTGTCAACATTAGATATATCGAAATGGGCAAGCTGAGGTTTACTAAGAAAACTCCTGAACTTGAAATAGGGAGCATACAACAACATATCAGAATACAACATTTCAAAAGGCCACAGTGTGCTTGAAACAATATCACAAAATATTTTGACATCTGAAATAGCTGTAATCATTTAAATATTAATGAGAGAAATCCACTAGTCGATCCCAGGAAAGAGCCTAATTCAACTACTCAAGTGAAAAGCTCTAATAGAGGTGATTCCCTAGATGGAAACTTGTTCCAAATATCTCAAGTTAAAATTATGAGGCATGAGTTCAAAAGACAAAAAGTACTATCATCCCAACTATGCGGATGGTTTAATCAAAAGGTTCTTTGATAGTACAAAAATCACATGTATAATAAATAAGATACATCTTCTGGCTCTGCTCTTTAGCAACAACTATGTAGAAAGCCATAATCCCAAACACTCTTCATGGATAGAATATTATCTGATGTTTATCAAAAACAATGAGAATGTTTATCAAAGTGAGTGATTATAAATAATTGTAGTTAAATTACGGCATGTAGTAAATGTGAATATAAAAATGATGAATTACAGATAAACCATACATGATCAAAATAGTCTTCTAGCGTTTTCTTGGTAGAGAACTTATCCCCCATGTCTATCATGAAATAGATAGGTGGTTGAAATAAATTTAAGCAGGCGGATGTCTTGACATTAACGTACAACAAAATAGAAGATCTTGAATCCCCACTAACTTTGGCTTCCTATATTCTACCTTCGAATACCAATTTTGAATCTAAAATTCAAGGGGCTTTAAGCATCCTTGCAATCAGAAGATCAATTACAGTCTGCAAATTTAACACTCTTTTTCAGAAGATCACTTACATTTAGCAAGAAATGAATAGATCATAATAATATATATATATATATATAAAGCACATTGATCCTTCAATTAAAAGAACATCAAAAATCAAGAAAAGAGAGTAATTGAAAAAGAAAAAAATACAATCAAAACCAATGCGCCTTTGTTTACACATTCACATCACGCAAAACAGAAACCCTAACTTATATATATAAAGAGAGAGAAGAAAGAATAGGATACCTTCTCCAGAGATCGCGTTGAGGTTTGGCTTGAACAGAGCGCCAGAGACGATCCATATCGGCACAAAGAGAAAGAACCTGAGAGATATCCTTCTTGACAACGAAAGATAGCTCAGGTGAATCTAATCCTCCACTAGAAGTCGAGTTCTCCAGTCGCTCCAGTCTCTCGATCCCATCTTGTGCTCTCATTAGCAACTTCTTCGCACTCTGGTATATTTCCGATAGTGTCCCTCCTCCTCCTTCCATCGCCGTTCTTCGATTTCGTTATCCTACTGAGGGAGGATTTTTGTCTCTGATAAAAGAAAGATAGTTGCGATTTTTATTTTATATTTTATTTATAAATTACGAAATGAATTCTTAGAAATTGAAAGAGCCCAGGAGAAAAGAAAAGGAGAAGAAGAGGAGATTCGATTTTTCATTGAAATGAATTCAAGAACGAAATGGATTGGTGTCGGAAAGAGAGAAGGGACGCGTCATTGATCCAATAAAAATGTGCCACGTCACGTCATATAGTGAATTACATTAAAAACATTTACTCACAATTCACTTGGGATTACAACAATGTTTTTTTTTCTTTTTTATCAATTTAATTCTTTAATATTATGTTTATTAGGATTTAAGGTTACCAATTTATTTCAATTTTTATTTTATGTGGTTATTGTTATATTATAAAATTATCTTGATGTTAAGTTTACGATGAATTTCACAAAAAAAAAATTATTATTTATAAAAGATTGAAAATCATCAGCAAATAAAAAATAAAACAAAAAACAAATGACATGTTTTTTTATAAAGAATATGGTGTCAATTCTATTTTTTTTAGTGATTGATTTTTGTTTTAATTTGAGTTTTTTGTGATGTGTTTTTTGAGAATTGAGGTTTATAGTGTTTTTTTATTATTATTTTTTTATGGTTATATTGATCACTAAAACTCGTTATTTTTTTTATGTTTTGTTTGATAAAAAAATAATTTAATTTTATTATTTAAAAATGATTAAAAAGTAGAGGACCAAAATTACATAAGTGAATTATTTAAAGGCCCTTTTTTTAAACAAAGAATGTTACAGTCTCTTTTCCATATTTTTTGCCTTTGGGTTTTGTCAAAAAATCATTTTTAATCCTTTCAGTTTTGCAATTACAAGGTTAGGTCCAGAATTTCATTTTTCTTTCATTTGAATCTCTGAATTTAAAAAACAAGATTATCGGATTACAATAAAGAAGAGAGAAATTTGACAAAAACCAACTTTTTAACGACAAATCTCTTTTTTTTTTATATCAATAAATTTCATTTTCTTATGGAAGTTCAATTTAGATCGGAATTTTATTTTGTTTTGGGTTAAATGTTTTTTTTTTTTGGTAGGTTAAATGGTAATTTAATACCTCAAATGGGTGGTGTGGGTCATTTGAGGTCTCTAAGATGTATGGATGAAAACATTGGTTTAAATGGGTTTTTTTTTTAGTTTAACGTGGATGTCCGGGTTAGCTTGCGCGCACGTCGACTAATCCCACGAGCCTTGAAGTTAACGACCATGTAAACCTCTAGTGGCTATCATATGAGCAACCACAGGGCTCAAACCTGATACCATAAAGAAAACAAACATCTTGATCCCAAGTTCTTACCACTAGGTCACCACCTAGATAGTTTAAATAAGTTTTTCACTCGTAGGGGTGGCTGCGAGGCATTTCACATGTGGTGATCCCAACCACGTTGCATGAATTCCATGTTGCATGAATTCCATGAAAGCATCAAGTTTTCGACGCCAATGTAGAGGTTGCTTATGATAGGAGGACAGAAACCGTAGACTAAAATGCTGCAATCCGGGATCTATAGTAAATTGTGAGATTGCATTAGATTTCCAAGAGTTGAAGCGTTGTTTTCTTTTTTTACAACTAAGACTCAAAATTCCCTCATCGGAAGGTTGCACTCCGATTCCCAGTTGCTGGAAAGGCCTGACGTCTTCTGCCTTGGCGATATTCTCCTGTCTCGTCATCCTTTTGCATTTTAGCTCCTGGTGAACTTTTTATCGTACCCACAGAGTCAAGCACGCCCCTCTGATTTTTGGCACTCCCTACTTTCAACCTACCTGCCGGATCTTCACCAGATCTTAGTGCAGTAGTATAATCAAATGGCTTCAGCTTCAAACCGCCACTTGGTTCTCCAGATTTCTTAACTTCTGCAGTTTTTTTATTTTGATTACCGGATGGGAAGCACTTTTGGAAACTCATAGACAAATCAGCTAGAGAAACAGGTTCCTCTCCATCTGTTTCCAAAGCAGATCCTGAAGATTTGTCATCCCCATTGGCATTTGTAGTTTTGGAATCGTCTCTATCTGGTTCTGCAATATGAGTGTTTTGTTCCATGTCTGAATCATTGTCCAACAGTATTATATCTTGCAAACTAGAACCAGTAGCTGGGACATCCAAAGATTCTTCAGGATGTGAAATTTCAGAAACTCCAATGGGCTCTTCTACTACTACTTTTGGAGGTTCATTGATGCCCATAAATGAATGGAATGGAAGGTTTACTGAGGATCTTATCTTTTCTAACTTGATCTTTTCCTTGACCTAAATATTTGAAAAACAAAAAAGTCAACCAGAAGTCAAAATAGATACAAGGATTTTTAACCAAGCATAAAAAGGCAGTAAAGATGCATCAAGACAACTTCCTCAGTTGAGCATGTTGACATCCAAGTTTTGTTCCATGGTATGAATAAGTTGCACAGTGGAACTGCCAATAAGGATGAAAGTTCCCATTCCAAATAATGACAGTCAAGTGGCAAAAAAAAAAACAAAAAGGGCAAAAACATTGCCATTCCTTCACTCTCAGTTTAGTGTGTGTGAGAGAGACTGATTTTAATCCAAAATTAATATGCTCGGAAATTCAAGCACAAAGCAGACCACCCAAGTGAAAGATCCATTACTATTTTCTAGATTATCTGCTGTCTACATTGTTGAAAAGGAAGCAAAGTCAAGGTAGAACGTTCACCTTTTTATCAGTATCAAGTTTCCTCTTTGCAACTGCACCCCCAAGAAGTGCTCCAAAAGCACCAGTTGGCTTCTTGAGAACCTGAACAGTTGCTCCAGCAACCTGTACAGAAACAAGTGAACATGTTAGTCTAAGGATATCTAACAAGGATAAGTTTCGATCAACTTATCAAATATTTACAACCTTAGCTGTTGGAGATGCATCTGAAATATAACTACTGGATCCAGTATTCACTTCACCATTTGCACCATGATGTTTGGCAGAGCTTCCTTGTCCACCTCTGCCAAGTTCAACAATACTGCTTCCCTGCTTCAGAAGCCCCTTTTCCAGCTGCGCAGAAGTTTCATGGCAGGCAGCCACACCGCTGTTCATTCCATTGCCACCAGGAATGCTTTGCGCTTCAGATCCATCATTAGCTTCTGTCTCTTCTTGTGAGGGCTTAATAAAATATATCTTTCAGTTATAAGAAGCACAAAAGGAAGAGAAAAAAAAGAAGAAAAAAAGCAGCAGCAGCATGCACAGCAAAGTAAGAATCCAAAGTTTATCCTCATTAAGTCTCCAGCCCTGCAGGTAACATGATTACAAATTTATTTCGAAAGACCTTCTGAATTTTGAGCAGTTACTAAACAAACCTAGCCATGCAGGAAGACAATTCAGCTTGCCCTGAACTCATTCTACTTGCCCAGCTTTCCAAATTAGAGTGCAACTTTGTAGTTGCCAAGGCTCGTTAACCTTGAGTGAACAGGTTGCTTCACTTTAAGCAAATAAAACCACTGCTTTGCCTAGAATATCAAGTCTTCCATTTTTCTTTCTTTCTTTCTTTCTTTTTTTTTTTTTTGAGAATCAAGAATATCAATAGTTTTTATTTCAGAACTGAAGTCAAGATAACATGACACAAAATGGGTTGAATTCTCAGCCTTTTATCATGCCAGGTAGGGGGGCTGGCCCTCAATTAAATAGTTAGTTGATCTACGAGTAACACATGAATTTGTAATCTAGGCATCCTTGTAAGTTAAGATTCATAATAGTCCCCATACAGGACTGAGACACCTCTATAATATATGTGGAGATCATCAAATTTGTGCAAGCAAAGTCTTACTATTTCCATGTGTCTCTCCTTTAAATGTTGAACAGCAGCTTCAAATGCAGCAGAGGTTTGCATGGAGTGCCTAATGATGCTAACAACAGAACTAAGGTGCCGTTCAATATATGAGTGCTTTGATTTCAGCAGTTGACGTAATTTGCTAATTGTAACAGGCATCTCTTTGGCTTTCACCATTTCCAAACAAAAGAGGATTTAAGAGTCAGCCTTTACCATAAGATATTCACAAACAAACTAAGTTGAAGTTATGGCAAATTTGAGAAGATTCTTACCAATTTCAAGAAGAGTTTTGTTAGGCAATATATAACCTGTGCTCTCATCTTCTGCACGGGCAATGGCATCTCTCCACTCATAAAGCCCCTGGAATTCATACAAAGAAATGGAGTACACAAAATACCCTGGGTTAAAACAGGAGACTATAATAACTCGGCAACAAAGTTATATCTATGCAGTATAGTCCACTCAGTTTGACAAATTAAAGAAGTAAATGACAATAAGCAACTACTTACCGCAACAATGGCAAGCTGCTGAGCATTGAAACCAGCACTAGGCAACCTAAATCAAGACATAATTACACCCAGAAAAAAGCATAGAAATTAGTGCTGGTTGATTTTGTTCCAAGATACAGTAATTACTGAGAAAAAGAAAGGCACAGAAACAGCCCAAATTTTCAGAAAGAAAGACATTCCAAAAAAAAAACAGCATTGCTGTGTGAAATATCACACAGCTCATGTGATGGTACATAGAATCATAACTAAATCGTCAGTAACATACCCATACATGTTGAGATACGAGTTTTCAGTGAAAAGCTCCTTCTCATACAGCTGCATGCATACATCATAACTGCGTTTGTAGACCTGTTATCAACTACAACTCACTCAATATTGTAATGTTGTAGTTAAAGAATTACCATATCCTATTTTTAAGATCATAATCGACTGCAGTAATCAGATGAAGGAAAGCATTCCCAGTTCCCACAAAAGATTACATGGAAGAAATCAAAACTGTAGCACTAAAAGACTCATAACAACATAAAACAGAGATGTTAAATACAATGTTCAATTTTACAGACATTCAAGAAATCTGGTATTTTTCATGTGTCTTCACTTACCCAGAGACATGCAAATCAAAGAAAATATGAGAAATATTGCCAAGCAAGAATAATGCCAGCCAAAATAAACGACTCATACCCCATATAAAACAGAGGAAAGGACAGATGACAAGTCACATTTCATCCCCTGTTCTCCGTCGTCTCATTCTCTCATATAGTTGAACAATCTAGAAAATGCCTATTGTTTATCAAAACCATACCTCTAACAAAGGAGGATCAGCATTTTCATTGTCAATAGGCTTTGAGAGTAACAGAGCTCTCATCAAATCATATATATGCAGCAGATAGTGGGTATCTTCTCTGGCATATCTGTCACCAAAAAAGAGTTGCCAATTAGATAATTGAAGAAAGTTAGCATCATCAGCTTTCACCGAAACCAAAATTAATAATGCAAATGACAATGAAGGAAAAACAACAGAGCGATATGAGCGAGCTAGAAAGACTTCACAGAGTATCATGCAAGTCCTAACCCATCTTGTTTCTAAACAACAAATTGTATATGATGAATTACAAACTTGCACAATTGGAAAATTATTTAGAAAGAAACTTTACTACTAGATGGAACTTTTTGCACAAAATACCAACAATGTGTTAATAAACACCTGAAACATCTCGCTTTGTAAAGTGAAATTTCCTTCCATGCCCATCTCACTTGTGGACCATGCAACTAACACTGGCCTTTTTCTTCCATTTTTCACTAATGAACAGTATTTAACAGATATGTTTTTCTGTGCCTCTATTTCTTTTTTATAGATTTCTTGTTTTTATTTCCTCCACGATTTCCCCATTCAATTTTTTTATTCTCTTATTGACATATTAACATTTACAATTATCTAAATTGAAGTTCTTAAATGATATTTATAAAAGAAATCAACTATAGAAACATCATTCTTCCAGAAACCAGATATCCGTGTATCAGAAGAACAGCCTCATGCTCAGAAGATGAAATTTTTGGCAGGTATAACAGAAAATTAGACAGAAATTGATCAATTTTGATTGAAATATACACTTGACATGAGTGAATAAAATAGCATGAGCAAGAAAATCTTTGTACGTGAGAAGCTGTCACACTCCACTAAAAGAGCACTATGAGGAGTTGTTGCATGAAACAAACTACTACTCAACAGCCATTTTTTTTCATGCTTCTGCAACCTACTACCCCACATTAGAGATCAGATCAGAGCATAAGCTGGAGTCTTGAGCAAATATTTCATAATCAGTTTTACAAATGCACAGGTAAACTCAGATTTATTTAGATGGACAGTCAAGGATATTTTTGGTGTTTACAAGAGTCAACTAGGTTCAAAAAGTTGGCAAGGATAATTTTTCCAGCTATGCAGTCGAAGATATTTGCCATGCGACATTACTACAAGAATGTGTAATATCAAATGGTTTCCAATCTCTGGGGAAAAATGATACCATAAGATGTCCACGATATCTGACAATATATAGTCAGTGTAGTCTAAAATGAAGTTCATCACAGTAATATTTCTTTCTTTCTTTCTTTGATTTTTTTTATTTTTTTGTCATCCAAAGAATTTCTGATTCTTTGTAAATTACTGACAACAACTATTCCTTATATCAAATGGCTTACATTCAGGCAAGTTCAACATAAAATGTGCAAGGGACAAGTTTGGAAAACAAAAGACAATTTCAAAATTATGTATTCACCTTATCATCTCATCAGGAAGAGGGCGTAGTCTCCAATCTGCATTCTGGTATCTGCAATGAACAAACAGGTCATCTTTACTTAAAATTTTGTATTAAAAAACACGCACAAGAAAACAAGCACATGTTGCACTCTGGTAAAACACAAATGTGCGAAGTTATATGAATCAAGCCATAAGCAGTGGCAGATCAAGTGATTACATGAGAGGACCTACTCTTTATTGGCAGTAACCCCACAAAAGTGATGTAAGAGGTGCTCCAAACTATTTCTTTCCAACTTCAGCACTCTTGAGGCCTGAGGATTGAAACAAATGTTAATCATAAGAAGCACCAAATGCTAATGGATGCTATAGAAGAAGGAAAAAAAGAAAGAAATTTTTTCGGACAAAAAATAACACAAAATTGGTTATTTTATCCACTGATATGTGCAAGAAAAGGGGTCTTAACACATTTGTTTAAAAAAGGCACAGGAACTTAACAATTGATTTCCATAGCCAGACCCTCCTACCTTGCTTGAATCAAAGACACAAAAATCGACATTAAGAAACTACTTGATAGATAACAAAGAAAATGACCAACCTAATTTATTTAATGACAGAAGAGGTTGTACATGAGAAAAATCAAATTGCACAAGATCATATGGCATACTGCCAAATTGGCACAAGCAAACCATCAACTAACTATGATGCCAGATTTTCTGAATAAAACATTGCAAAAATGAGTTTGCAGAGTCATGGTATACAATGTTGACATAAAGAACCATTGAGTAACAAGAAAAATAAAATCAAGTGACTAGGAGAAGTGATAAAGTCAAAGTACAAGACCTGTCCGGTATCAAAAAGATTGCAGATATATATGCCAAAGTCCTGTTGAAGCCACACAACATCTCGATCTGCTCCATGCATGACCTAATTAAATTAAATGCTATCACAAATATGAAGAAACCTGACACAATGAAGCAAGAAAAAAGAACTTCAATACCAGACCTTTCTCTTGGCAGGATCCTTGAAAACTTCCCTAAGATATGGGCCAACATGTATTCGAAGTTTTAAAGTATCTACAATAAAATCCTCAGTTCTGGTAGAAATTTGCATTAAGCATGTCAATCCTTGAAAAGATCGATATTGATTGTGCTCCAAATCAACCTGAACATTCCATCAAGCATGTTGAGAATGATTTATGATAAGAAAAAAATAATCACATGATGAAAGCTGCAATACAATATAAAAAGTTTGTGCATTTGAAAACTCTAGAAAGAAACCAAATGGCATTCATAAGACATCTATGTTTGGTTATTCAATGGTTATATCTTGTAACAACAATTGAAATAGTTTTTACCGCAAATTCATTTACACCACGCAATTTAGCTGCCAATTCCTTCAAATCCTTGACTTCTTCCACAAGCTTAAATGAAGTACTCTCTATTGGAAGAGGTGGTGCAGGCTCAACATCTCCAGTACTTTTATCCATGAAATCAAGAACAGATAGCCTTTCCTGTACACATGAAAGAGCAATAATTAGAAGCTAACTAGAGTCTTCTCTCTTTCAGAAAGCAAAAGGCTACTAAAGTTGAATGAGAACAATAAATCAATAGCTACATCCAAATCTTATTGCGTTGGTAAAGAAATTCTAGACAGCAAGCATGTATAAACAGGAAAAACCAACAGCCTTTCAAACACATAGTGGTACACCAAAAGATAGTTAATGATGTAACAAGAACACATATTCTGTCAGATTATATAGAACCCATCACCAATTGAAACATAATCATGCATAGAACTAACATAATCAGAAGGTCGCGTGATCATGTAAATGGATTGGGAAAACAAATACTTCATTCATGGATAGAGCTGTCAGCATCTGCCTCTTTGCTATGAATTCTAGTTGCAATGAAAACCTATGGGTGATATTCAGTACTCCTTCACAAATCCCTCAATCAAGGTTGTTTAGGCTGGGAAGATAATAGAAGAACCCTGCTATTGTCAAAAGAAAGGTTTCCCGATCATGGAAATCACCTTTCAAGGATTAAAACTTTGTGGCACAGAATATTTCGAAAATAAGGATATTTCCAAGCCAGGGAAAACTGTAAACAATGCACCCAGCAGATCTCATGGAGGGCAGTTGGACACCTATAAACGAAAGTAACAAATGAATCCTGTGGAAATAACTAAATTAACTTCATTGGCTATGTCTCCAGCTTAGGAATCATTTTGGCAGTAATACTAACATCAACCAATTGTTATAAAAATTAAAAAAAATTAAAAAAAAAACACTGAATATTTTAGGTATTCAGATCCATGTAAGATAAAAATTACAACAAGAGATGCTTATAACAGTAAAGATTAATTGAACTTCTTTTAATACAGGCCAGATACCAAGACTAGCTATATTTTTATAGAGCAATCAAAATATTTACAGATACTAACTAATCAGAGGTCATTCCAGGTGCTTGGGAAATGAAATTAACATCCCAAAATATCTGTAAAAGAAGAAATCATGAATCGAAAATTCTAAATGAGGGTGTGCATTCATCACTTCTTCAACCATGTATATAGATGCAAACCACATTGCACCATTTTTACAAAATTATTATCATTAGATCACTTGAAAGATAACGAAATTTGTTACAAGTCAAAATTCTCAAAGAACAAGAAGAGACATCCAAAATATTCAATTTTTATTCATCCAAGTTTCACTTGTCAAAAAGCTATCACGACCCTTTATATAGAAAAAACTAGAAAACACTATTGATACTGAATAGAAAAATAAAAAATAGAATTACTCACTTCAAATAGAAAAACCAGATAAGCCTAATAATACTTAATAGGAAAATAAAAATAGAAAAAAATAAAATTAAATAAAAAAATATTTATTTTTCCAAAAAAGCTCCTCGTGGGTCAATGTGAACCACCCATTGAACACTTTTGTGTGGGCCGCCCCATCGTAGTTCTAACTGTGTGGGCCACGTTATTGTGGGTCTCTAACACAATAACTTTGTGTGAGCCGCCCCCATTATGAATCCCGCCACCAAGATTTCCAAAAACAGCAAACTGACACAAACAGAAACAACACACTAGTTTTTGGACGTCTCTTTCCCAAGGGCAAAACAACATCATCGAGTCCTCCTACACAAGCACTTCTTGTTTTGCAGCCTCTTTTAACTATGATTATTCAAATCATCGACCTATGATTCACGTCCCAAAACTAATGAGGCAAAGAATAACTGGGTTTCTTACAAGTCAAAGCCATCATAGGCTAAGAACACCATAATACTCATTTTTCATCCATCCAAGTCTCATTTGCCAAAAGGCAATTACAAGAAAAAAAAACTAGAAAACCCTATTAGTATTGAATTGAAAAACAAAAAGAAAACTAGAAAAGCCTAATAATACTGAATAGAAAAACAAAATTAGAAAAAAAATAAAATTAATAAGGAAAATATTCATTTTTCCGAAACAGCTCCTGCATGGTATTCTTTCTTTTTAAGACTTTATCCCTTCATCTTTTTCTTATAACTAGTATCCAATTGACTACTCACCGACAGAGTAAACCTGTGGTACTTATATTGCAATTGATAACATGTTAGTCAATAATACTTGAGAAAAACCTAAAAAACACAACTCTGCACGCATGCTTTCCAAAAATCTAAGATTACAAATATAACAATAACCACAAACAAACAGATTAACCATATGTGAATCAAACCGAATAACACAATTTAGAATCCTCAAATGTGTAAATCACTAACCAGTGGATGAATAACCCTCAGCCCATCTTCGCTTCTCTCCAACCAAACATGATCAAAAGCCCTATTCGAATTATTAACCAATATATTATGTTCCTCTTGCGGCCTCCTTATCGTCGGTATATGAAACGGAACCTTGGCCTTATTTCCCAAAATCCACTTCTTGTTATCCGCCACTTTCACTCCTGAGTCACCACCAGCACGACTCACTGAGTCATCACTCACCGTTTTCTTCATTGACTTCTTATTCTTCTTCCCTAGCACCAATTGAAAACCATCCTCACTATCTACACCCACGACCCGACCCGTTTCCTCTCGGACTCTCCTAAATTCATCAATTGAAGCATCGAAACGCTCAAAGATCTCGTCGTTTACATTCACCAGCCAATCATACGCCTCGTCGATGTCGACATCAGTAGGGAACTGTAACTTGTCTTTGAAAATATGATTTGAAGAGGAAGACCCTATTGATTCGAGTAGCGATTGCGACTTCTCTGCGATTTCTTGAATCGGGATCTTGAATTCGTCGAAATTGTAGTAGAAATGGAAGTCTTTGTTCGATGGAATCGCGCGAGAGGAGGCGGAGAGGTTTGAAACTGAGCTAGATAATTGGGTAGCTGTTAGGGTTTGTAAAGTTTGAGATTCTTTGGGGGATTCTTCTTCTTCCGTTTCGTCCATATCCGCGTCGTTTTGGGTCATCGTTTTTGTGTTGAGAGAGAAGGCGGGAGGAGGGTTTTGTTAGGGTTTGGGTTTTAAACACGTGACATTCTTGAAGAGAATGAGAGGTCTGTTTCAGTGTTATAGTTAAGTGGGAAAGAAGGAGAGGGAGGTTGTTAGGTTTTGGTCACGTGATATGAGTTGAAATGCACGTGGAGAATGATAAACCCAGGGGGAGGGAAAATGTGCATGATGTGGATTTCGTTATGGACAATCGACACGTGGATTGCTTGTGAATTTCAGGAGTTGTTATTATTGGAAAATTACAAACAGTCAAGATTTATTCTTCACAAAAACAACTCTAAATTAATTTTAAAATCTAATTAATTTCTTCTCCAAGAACACAAAAATAATCAAAATTTAACCACTTGTATTAAATTGATTTGTGCTCTTATATTCCTATATTCTTATATTTTTTCTCACATTATATTTAAAACCAAATCACATATGAAATTTAATTTAAAATATAATTTAAATTCAATAAATAAATTATTATAATTTTTATATTTAAGATAAAATATTAAACCACTTAATGAAATTCCAAGAAAATAAAAATAAAAACCAAGTAAAAATTTTCTAGTTTTTTTAATTTCAAGAAAATGAAAATCCAAGATAACCATACCACTTTCAATCTTCGTTCATGGCAACCTAAATTTGAAACAGAGAATGATATGATTGACAATTAAGAAGAATTATAGCAATAAATTGCTTTCTAAAACAATATCCAAGCAAGTAATTGGTGGCTAAACAACTAAACCAAAAATAAAAATAAAAAAGAGTTAATGATACTAAAATGACCATCATGGCCTTTATCAGTTGTTAGCCATAAAAAAAAAATAGAAATGAATAATTGGCTTTTGGGTCAGTTGGGGATTGTAGTAGTGGTTGCGGTTTAAAGTGTTTTTTATTTAGAAATGCATCAAGATGATATCTTTAAGATATCTTTTTATTTTTTAAAAATTATTTTTGATATTAGCGTATCAAAATAATCAAAAAATACTAAAAAATATTAATTTTAAATAAAAAAATTCAAAATTATTAAAAATACAGGTTGGACCGTGTTTTCAAACGTGTTCTTCATGAAAATAACAAGAAAAACTATAGCATATAAATAATAATAATACAAAAAAGCTTGCCATGAAAAACTATGAAGGCAACAGAGTGTGTGAAAGAAACAAAAGCAAAGACCAATGTAATGATTATAAAGAGAGCTGAGCGAAAAAATCAAAAAATCAATTAAATTAAGAAAATTAAAAAAAAATAACTGAAAAAACCAAACCGTAAAAAAAAAACCAATTAGAATTTTTAAAAAACCGACCGATTCGGTTTCGTTTCGGTTTTATAAGCCTGAAACCAAAAAACTGAACCGAACCGAAACCGGAAAAAAACCGAGTCAAACCGGTTTTTGTTCTAAAATAACCGAACCAGACCGAAACCATTCGGTTTCAGTTTTTTAAAATAAAAAAATCAGTTTCATTACTTTTTTTATAAAAACCAAACCGAATAAAAAATAATCACCCTTAATTATAAATATTGTTACTTTCAGTGTCTTGATCATTATCCATCTATGGTATTTTTAAAATATTTTTTTTAATCTCAATCCCAAGAGAAATTAGTAATGCAAATTAGAGGGTATTTCTTCCTCTTCTTTTTTATTTTTTTAGTAATTAAATTTTAAATGAGATTCAAATAAATACCCTAAAAAAATTACAAATAAAAAAAATTAATTTAACCCTTGAAACTAAACTCAATTCCAAATATTCCAAACGGATGGAAAATATTTTTGTTAATCTCACACTTCAATTTGAGTCTAGTAAAAAAAAATTTCTTCATCAATTCAAAAATCTTATTAAGAGTTTGAGAATATTACAAGTACTATGCTAAAGAGGATAATGACAGTGAGGCTTTTGTCGTGTATTATTAAAGGGATGTTTATGAATATGATAATAGTTGTATTTTAAAGTTGTTTTACTTAAAAATATATTAAAATAATTTTTTTTTTATTTTTAACATAGTACATTAAAACCATTTAAAAACATAAAAAAATTAATTAAAAATAAAAAAAAATATTAATTGTTTATGGTGTTTTGTAGGTATTATCATATGAAAAAATATTAATTTTTAATTTAAAATTATCATATGAAAAAAGAGTTGAAATGAATTTTGAGGGTCCAAAAAATCAGACCCCGATTAAAGGTCATCTTCATAGACGAAACCTTTACTAGTAGATGACAAGTTGTCTACTCTTGAAAAAAAAAAAAAACACATCATTTATTTAATTTTGTAAAAATATATGTTCTCTATCTCTATCCTATTAGATGAAAAAACAAGAAGGCTAGATGTGTGTGCCTAATCTTGCAAGTTCACGTGTGTCTAGGCTTTTATTTATTAGGTTACGCACATAATCATCCAAGTCCATGCATCTGATTTTTTTTATTAAACCATTTTTTTTAGTTTTTTTTAAGATTTAAATAAAAAATTGTCATAAATAAAGTAATTAAAATTAGATAAAAATATTACTTTATTGAATACCATCAAGTTTTGCCTTTATTTTCAAATAAGCTTTTAGTATTTTGTTTATAATATTAGCAATTATTTTGTTATTTATTATACATGAAACTAATATGCAAAATGTTTTCAAATTTACAATAATAAATATTCAATAAAACTAAAATTTCTATTTTGTTATAAGTTTTTAACAAAACTTTTTAAATTAATTATTTTTTTCTTCAATTGCATACTATATAGACTTGATTTGCGAAAAAAAACCAGAGTTTTTGTTAAATCTTGCCTTTCAAATTATGATAAGTTTTTTTTTTTTAATTTGAAAAGCAATCATTATGATTAAAAAAATATTTTTTTAAATAAATTATGTAATAAAGAAATGTAGTTTAGATTGAAGAGATATAATTTTATTTATATTTTAATTCCCTTTACTTTTAATTAAAAAATATACCACTTGGTAAAAAAAAATTGCATGAATAAAAAAAAAATTCGTTTAGCAAAAAAACTATTTTTTAAGAATTTAAATAGTATTCTTCTAAAAACCATAAAGGTATACTTCAAGCCCTTTGGTTTTAATTCCAAAAAAAGACTCTATTTGTTCTTGACAGACCTAAAAATTAATGTCAGAGAGAGAGAGGATTGAGCCTATTTTGCAGCATCTAACAGAGTGCTGACTATGAGCCCGGTTGACAATTCTTTTTTTTTAAAAAAAAATATATATTTGTAGATGTTTCTCTAAATTCCAGGGGAAAAAGTGTTCGGTGAATTTTTTTTAAAAAAATTGGAAGCCATTTGTGTTTTTCATGCAGCAAGAGTATTGAAAATACCTTGCAATCCTTGCCCATAACCCAAATTGGAAATGGGCTGGAATGGAATTCTTCCTTCACCTTCTATCCTCCTTATTGCAATGCGAAGATGTACACTGCTGAGCAAATAAGGGGCGTGGCACCAAGTGTCTGCATGGCCAACCCAACGTGTCAACCAAAGAAACGAACAGGTCTCGGTCTCTCCACAAAAGGGTTGCTTCTATTAACCTCTCTCAGAGTGCAAATTCACAAAGCCAACTTGAAGATGAAGCATCAATCCTCCATTGCTAATGATGTTATCCACAGATGTGCCCAGTAAATCTCTGTCTATACATGTGTCTTCATAGTTTTTATATGTCCAAATGTCCATGTACATAGATTGCATCATTCTCTTGGTTTGGAACTTGCTGTTAATGAGCTGATGGGCTCAAGAACTTTCAATGTTTGTACATGCCATCATTAGTTGATACCACCTTAATGTGTTCTATAAAGTTTTTTTCTTATTGTAAAAAAATGATTTCACTCTTCCGTTTGCATATTTTATGACTGTGAAACATATTGTTTGGTTAAATTTTGTCCAGAAAATTGGGTATTTCTGTGGAGAAATTGGTGGAAGAGTTTGAAGCGGGATGGAAGCAGGAAATAGGTGATTATTCAAGGAAATTAGTGGAATTTTGTTGCTCTAAGGCACTTACTGTAGAGTGTCCATATATACAAGAAAAAATCATTGATGGATCATTCAGCCGGTTGACGTTTGATATGATGCTGGCCTGGGAGATGCCCACTTCCCAGGATGAAGAATCTCATATGGTACAGATATTTGCCCTCTGTCCAAGTATATTTACTGCTAATTCCAACTGATTAGAAGGATTCGTTTTTGGTTTGCAAGGAGGCTCATAGAGTCAATCTGCGCAACATGTTTCACTTTTCCTGTGTGGCTAATTAAGAGCATATCTTCAGTTTTGCATATATTTCTCTGTTGTGATTTTTTCCCTACGTATATATGCTTTTGTGTCTATATATATCAGTTTCAGGCAAATGCAAACACGGTTGTTGGTCACATGAATGTATGGTTTCAAGAACCATGGTATTCCTCTAGGCAACCAATTATGCAGTGGTGTAAATTCTTGTACATTCTTTTCCTAGTTAAATATGGGAACTTATTTCATACGAATATCAGAACATTAGTAGAACCATTAATATGTGATTGCCTTGTAAGTTTTAGGATATTAGTAAAAATTTAGGGTCATAGAGATTGGTTATATGCACTACAAATTTTCAAATTCTGTTGTCCTACAGATTCTTTGTAATCGTTAAATATGTCTGGCCAATTTCAAATGGATTGGAACCGTTGGGAAGGATTCTACATTTCAATATCGTTATAAAATCTGTTGTCTCCTTCATTTCCATTTCAGTTTTTATGTTAATGTGTTATTCGGATCACAGGAGCAAGTGGGGAAGGGAAGAGAAGACAGGAAGCTACCAGCAAATGTTCCTGAAGAACAAGATGACATTCCTCTTTTCTATACCGACCTTATGCCGCTTCTTGTAAGAAATTCTTTTTTGCTAATTTAATATCGCAGAACAGACATCAATTTGTCCTATAACCCCCCCCCCCCCTTCTTTTTTTTTTTTGTCCGCCTTAAGTAATAGAATATGTTTTACATTAGCCATCTAACATTTAGTTTACATGGCATGTATAACTGGTTATCTAGTTGTTTCAGCTGGCTTGAATTTTTTCTTCCTTCTTTCGTTGCTCTTTTCTTGGATTATGTTTTGATTGTGTTCTGTGACTAGGTTAATGAGGAGCCAAGCATTGGAGAAGATGCATTTGTTTGGCTTGGATCATTGGTTCCGTTAGTTGTGGATGTTGTTAATGGAAGATTTGCATTTGAAACTCTAACAGCACCTACAGGCCACCGGCTCTTTTTTCCTGGTTACAAAAAGTTCTTACAAGAAATTGACAAGTAATGCATCTGAACTGTACTTTTAAGGAGTCAGTATGCTAATCTATTGATGGAGATTGAGTAAATAAAAAAATATAATGAAGGGATGAAATTAGTTGTAAAAAGCTTGATTTTCCAATTGGATAACAGGATGGCATAGAAAACAACTTGGCATGTGATGATTTCACATAGATCTCAACCTGTAACTAATACCTAAACACAGTTAGCCAGTTTTGATGTGATGATTTCACATAGATCTCAACCTGTAATTAATACCTAAACACAGTTAGCCAGTTTTGAATTTCACATAGATCTCAACCTGGAACTTATACCTAAACACAGTTAGCCAGTTTTGACCAGGTTGAGGTGCAAAATAGCAAACAAATGTAGTGCTGGCCATGCACCATTCTGGCATTAAGCTGAAGGTCTCAGTTTATTTAACCGCTCAAATTTTGGACACGTTTATTTTGGACACGTTTAGTTATTAGAAATCAGGTACCTTGAATGGACAATGACCGTAAAATAGTTCACCGCCTCAATATGGTAACAGCTCCGCTTCAGAACAATGTGCCCCATGTTTTATGTTGCAGGATAATAGTAATGGCCCAAAATAGTACAAGATATAAATATATGTTTGTGGGATACAATTGCATTTGAAATGCAATTTTTCTGATTTATTGCCTGTGGGTTTCTTCGTCATAAGATGCATAAAGCATTTGCAAAAGCATGCAAAGCCCAAGGGAGTGGAGCTTGCCGATGATGAGTTTATACTGCATGTCGAAGGCACTGCAAGCTCACAGAGAGTAGTGCAGCATGTTGGAGGAACAAGTTGGCCTGGTATACCCTCCTCTCTTTTCATTTTGTGTTTATGATCCGAAGGAATAATAAATAGGTCCTCTAATGATTTTTAGAGGTTTCTTCTTCTATGGTGATCTGACTTCAAAGTTTATTTTTCTAGGTAGGCTTACTCTGACCAATTATGCTGTCTACTTTGAGGCTATGGGAGTGATAACGTATGATGATGCACTTAAGATTGACCTTTCAAAAAACATATCACACACTGTGAAGCCAGCCGCCACTGGTCCATGGGGTGCTCCACTTTTTGACAAGGCCATAATCTACGAGTCTCCTGAATTGTAAGACTTACTATGCCTTTGTAAGACTGTCACGAGTTTTAGTGGCCAAATCACAAACAAGGTCCTAGCTAATGGGCATGAAATTCCTATTGTTAGTTTATTAATGCTGCTGCTTGACGTTGTGCTATTTTTTTTTTCTTCTTTTTTGAAAATTGGCAACCTTAAATTTAGATCCCATCTGATATGCATATTAATGATATTGATGCTTGAACTGGTATAGTAGACAGTTTCAGGGTGCATGCCTCACTTAAAATTTTAGTATTGCCTGCCTTCATGCATGCCAAAACCTCAAGCTAGAGCATCGTGACAATTATGCTAATCTTGTTGATACATCTTGTTGTCTGTGTTATTATGAATGATTTTTCCTCTGAAATTCTCTAGTTCGGAAGGAATTGTGCTAGAGTTTCCAGAGATGACAAGTTCCACAAGACGTGATCATTGGCTTGCACTCATCAAAGAGGTTATGCTAATGCACCAGTTCTTGTCGAGTTATAATGTGGAATGTCCAATACAAGCATGGGAGATGCATGCAAGAACAATATCTGGAATCATAAGGCTGCATGCAGCTAGAGAATTGCTTAGAATATCGCCCCCTTCTCCAACAAAATTCTTAATATTTGCCTTGTTTGATGAGTTACCCAAGGGAGATTATGTACTAGAACAACTTGCCGAGAGCCTGAAGAAAGTTAATAGTGGGCATCCATGCAGCGCTTGCTCGATTCTAAGAACAATGAACATGTCTCAGTCAGTGCTCCCAGGTGTAGAAGTTGAAGCAGTGGGAAAGGAATGTACAAGTGCAAGTGGTCAAGACGACATTCCCTCCTCATTGGAGAGTGCTATTAATCAAGTAAGAGAGGAAGCAAAGGAAGTTGAAATTGCCAAAGCTACTACTGAGGTGTTGAAAGAAGAAGGGATTGGTGAAAGTGCGACCGTTCTGATGGTAAGTTTCCAAATCATCCAAACTTTATTTCCAACACAAACCATGATATGGTAATCTTTCTTTCGCTTCAGTAGAAAACAAATAAGAAATAACAGATTATTGATTCATCGCATCTCAAAAGTAAACAAAGAAACAATATGTCCACTCATCATGATGTAGCCTGCCATGATTGCTTCAGTGGCTAACAAGGTAGGTGTTGCAGCTAACAAAGGAGAAATTTTCCAGCTTAAAATTTTTTAGTTGATATCTGTTTAAACTTTCAAGGGATATGCAAGGTAGCATATTTGTGATTTGTAAAATAATTGTCATGCATCCAAAATAAAGATCTCATAGGTTCATACTCTGTATCGTAGGAGTTGCTAAAGCCACTGAAAAATGTGGTGCCGTGGTTTCAAGATGTCATTTCATGGAGAAGACCAGCCACCACCCTGACCATGATTGTTGCATCTTTAGTTATCATCTACAAGTAAGTTGTTTTTTCACACTAATCCTCTAAACCATGCGTGAAGAAATCTTTGAGTTATGCATGACTGATGAAGAATATATCTGTATTCGGTAATATAGGGAGTGGGTTGGAAAGGCTATAGCTGCTGGCTTGTTGTGGTTGGTGTTAAAGATGATTCTGGCAAGGTATGGAAGATCTCAAGACAAATGCAACGAGGTAGTAGTGTGCAGTGGTTCAAACCAGAAAACTACAATGGAGAGCATAGTAGCAGCTCAATTTGGTTTGAAAAATGTTCATGAGATGATGCAGCTGGCAAATATATCGATATTGAAAATCCAGTCACTTATACACGCAAAAGCCCGCAAGGTATTTCTTGCACCAATCCATGATTCCACTTTTTTAAAGCAATCTTTACTTGAAAACTTTTTGAGCAAAAGAAACATGTCTTCTCTTCCATCATATAAATTGCACAGAACTTCATGAATAAAAATGAGTGCCATTTTAACAGATTCCTGAAGTTATAGCCTGGTTTCGCTTCACACAGAATGCTCGTAACTCTTCCCCAAGTAACTAATGGCTCGCAATAGTAATATTGAAAAGTAGTTTCCAGTGTTCTAAGTTTCATGCTCTGTTCACTTCTCAAGGAATATGAGATTTTCTCACCTTTTGCTATTCTGACAGATGGAAACTAATTGGAAATGTTTGTTTCTAAATTCCTTAGGCATTACTGGACTGATTTGCATGTCGTGCTAATGTTTCTTGCAAGATCTGTTCTATCGAGCTCCATTACCTTAATTCACATTCTTGGCTCAATGTCTTTTGCATCAATAAAAAGTTCTTGTCGTTGTTTGCAGCAAGCTGATATGGTGATGGCGGCAATGACTGTATTGGCAATAATCTTAGCAGTGGTTCCCTTAAAATACATGCTCATAGCCATCACATTACACAGCATCATCATGACATCAAAGCTAGGGAGGCACTTTGGAAATGCACAAGGGAACAGAAGGCTAAAAGAATGGTGGGATTCAATCCCAATTGTCCCCATTCATGTGGTAGAAGACGCTTCTCAATGCCCGTCATAGTTTGTTAGCAGCCTTGGCTTGCTATAAAAGCTACAGTAATAACTGCTAGAAATGCACCATGGATTAGTGTCTGCTGCTCAAGTTGGCAAACCTCCTGTGGCATGATTGAACATTTCCTCTCTTTTTTTCCCTTTTATCCGTTGGTTGAAGAATGTATTGCAGCAGTTGACAAACAGAAAATAGCATCATCTAATAAGGGTTTGATCTTATAGAACATAGAAGAAAAGTAACATGGCAATGTACTTCATAAATGTTGCACATGTATTTCGGTTTTTGATATGTTTTTCAATTTCTTGTGGCCATCTTCAATAAAAAGAAGCTTGATGGACTTGCTCTCAGATATCATCCACAAGAGTGTTGCACTTTTATGCCGTTGATCATGTTCATGAAAACTTTTGGGGTTACAAAAATATCCCACCCCATTGTTACCTCCAACGCTCGCCCGAAAGACAGTTTCAATTTTTCTCAAGGACATGGCTTGCATTGTTACATATCCTTGAACCTCTAATGATCTGTACATTTAAAAGTTGGGACCTTTTATTTTCTTCTGAGAAAGTCGATGGATCATGTTTTAGGTTTACCCTCAAAAGAGGTTAATTCTGGGGCACAATTTGTGGGAATTTTTAATTTTTTATGGTTAAATTCTACTGAACAACATGCCAAAACCACTGGAATGAGAATGTCTTCTCAACCACGAGAACTTATTACTGAGCCACACTTAGAATGACTATTGAAAAACCACTCCCAATTTCTGAATCGCCAGAACTAAATCTACACTGCTGATACATCTTCAATCCGATTGACCTCGGTAGAACACTGAATCACCAAGTAATAGCGCCCGCGACTAAACTTTAAGCCTCTGTTTAATTGACACAGAATTTGCCGGTTTGCACCCATACATTTCCCTTATGGCATAAAGGTAAGAAACGTTTCATGGGGAAATCGCAGGGATGCATTAAAGTAAAAGGATAAGTAAAAGTTACCGAAGCCATATAATATAGCTGAGAGAGTGGTCAAATCATAACCTTCATCTTGTCAAGCAACTGGTACCATGGTCCAGTAACTGCGAGTCCCTTGATGGTTAAGTTTTGAAAGTTTTCATCAGCCACTTGACCAGGGAAATGGGAGAATACGAGTCAAACCCCAGATAACTCAAGAGTAATTTCAGTAGAGTTCAGTCATAATTTCTAGGGATCAATCCTGCAAGCCAGCCTCTACTTTACTAAAACTGACACAACTAATATATACAGTCTTCCGTTGTAATAGTTCTGCAATCTGCATATTTTCAACTTCAATCTCCTAGCATACTAATCACTGATGCAGTTCTGCAATCACTGGAACTCCAATTGAAGTCAAAACACACTATGGTACTTGATTGTCGTCAATTTCCCCTTGCCTTCTCAAGATCAGGAAGATCTGCAAGTAATGTCTAATACAGTTAGGTATCACAACCATATCAGATGAAATGGCAAAACTTTTAAAGGTAAAGTCGCACAGGCACAAAAGCAGTTTATTTGATTCGCATAATCATAACTTGACACTTCCTTGAAATGATATGGACCGTATAATAATGAAATAATTATAGCAAGTTCATTGTTTTGGAATCAAAAGGCTAAAATTTTCCATGTGGACTGAAAGCCACAACAAAGCATTCTTTTCATGACAATCAATGATAATGCATATATAGATGATAAAAGTGAGTGTACAACACTGTTGCAGAACCCTATCTATGCATGTAAAGCACACACATAGGCTACTAAGTATTAACTTTGATGACAGTTCATAAAAGCAATGAAGGTCTAACTTACAAAGCATTCCATCATCATCACTGCTCTCATCATCTTCTCCATGCTGCAAAAGAACAGGTGTTGAATAATCAATCACGGACATGAAGCACTGGTAAAAACATTCTTTATATTAACAAATAACCACAAGGAAAAATAAAAAAAATTACCGCAGCATTATTGTCATCAGAGGCATCAGCTGCATGGGACAAAGGAAATTTGATCAAATTCAATCAGAAACATAAGCTGTAATTTCTTGCATACTGAACAATATATTCTCGAGTTATTTAATAGAGATCATAAAGCAACATAGCATGCAAACAAAGACAATGCATATTCATATTTATGTAATTGGTATTATATATCACCAAAGCTATAGTACTTTCAGGGAAGCTTTCTATAATAACTAACCACCATGCAAATTATGCAATGAATAAAGAGTAATACGGAAAAATTCATGCATCCCACATTACAAAGGATTGTGTTGGGATGCAATAATGGTTGTAAGATTGAGCCTTTATTTCCATTGAAGAACACGAGCATTTACAAAACTCAAAAGCATCACCATCATGGTATTGCTCGTAAATTTCCAGCATTGTTCAGTCATTCCAGGCCACGCAGACTCATAGCGTGTGAAAAATCAAGACTTAAGAACACTTTGAATAGTGTAAGCTAACTGATTTTTCTATAAATATCAGAATTACGCATTCTGCATTCATTGTGAAAGATAATGAATGCCAACCATACAATAGCAATATTGACATACGTGGTTGATGCAACTCACTGGGTGGAAGCAGTCAAAACAACTATTTAAGAGTCTTTTAGCATACAATTCTTCTTCAAGCTAAGAAGATAATATCTAAATTTCCTATATGCCTAAGTTTAGGATAGCTGAAATAACAAAAGTTTCCACACTACTAGAACCTCATTTATGTGCACTCCCATTTTATAATGATGTTAGAACAATATCTTGCTTTATCAATAAATAAATAAAAAAGCCTGAAACAGGACTCGAGAGAAAAACACTCACTGCTATTCAAGGGAAAACAGGACCACATATAAATTACACAAGAGGCGATAATTTTCAGCGCAACACAGTACGCAGGAAAATCCAGCTTGTGTTAGAAATCTTGATATTAAACAACCCAAGTTAAATGCATTAAACCATCACGTGACAGGACTTTGGGCCAGGATTCAAATATCATAAAGTTCAATTAATAATATATACCCTAACTCAGGGCAGAATCATGATGTGTTTCAAAAATTGGACCAGGAGCAGAACTTTGAGGCCTCATATCATAATACAAAGAACAGGTTGGAAGAACTTACAAGCTGACTCGTTGTCATCCTCATCACACCACTTGTTCCAATCCACCTTAATGTAAGGAGCAGGTTTCTCTTCAGATTTTAACAGCCTTTTCCACCAACCTTTCTCTTCTTTCTGGATCGAGCATATAATGTTCCTCAACCCAGCCTTAGTTTTACAACCCTGCATAGCATCATAGAATTGAAGCATGAGACTTAAAATGTTTCAAAAGTTTGCGATAAAAAACAACAACAGAGAAAATTACTAGGAATTTCGCATTTAAACATTGATATTACAAATACTACATATTGGAATGTCATCTAGACAAAATGCGCAGTTATGTGGCACCAAGTTTCTTTAACTTGAGAGGGTCAGTCAAACAAAGAAAAAGTAGGAGGAGAAAATTCTAAACATTGGATATTATATGGTACGTCAAAACCTTTGAGTAACAGATCATAATTGCATGAAAAAAGCTTGATCAGAGAAAAAAAATTTAAGATACAAGAGTTTTCTAATAATTGATGCTTATGAACACTCAGCAATAATTCTACAAAATATTCCTTCTGATGTCCTTAAAGATGTGATGTATATAATAGACTAAAGAATATCTCTGCAAGTAGAAGATGGAACCTGTCCTGAGTAGAAATGCTTCATCAGGGTGAACTGGAAGCCTGGCTTCATGTGAACTCGTTCATCACAATACAACTAGAAGACTAACTGGCTCCATCCTAACTCGTCAATAGTTGATCATTATCTTGTAAGATAACCACCAACATACAAATAGAGGGGGGGGGGGTCATCTTTTTTTTTATTAGAAAGGCATTACTTGGCATTGAGTTAGCATGGGCAATTTTTTCATAATTTAAGTTCTCTCCTTTTGGCTCCCATTTGAGGGGGAGGAGGGGCACAGAAAAAATAAAGGCAAAGGCATTGCGTAGGCCATAGCTCTAGAGCTAGTGGGCAACAAAAACAGATGCCAGAGACAATGATGGCTGACGTGCTGGAACAAAACACTAATCAACACAGAAATTGTGAAGGGAGAGGTGATAAAGCGGAAGCGATAATGACAGATAGAAAGGAGAAAAGCACTTTGTACAATCTAAGGGGAGCGGTAGTGACGGTTACATAGATCGGTGTTGGATATCCTGACAACTATTCAGACTTACTTAATCCATTAATTGTTCCCATCCAAAAGGATTAGAGCATGAAGCACAACATACATGAGTTAATTTTCTCCAAACTAAGCCTGATTTTTCACACAAAAATGCATGACATGAAGATGCATTAACAAGTGTGGCCAAAAGGTATGGCAAAAGGTATGCAGCAATTCCCCGCTTAGCTTCAAATCTACCAAAATCAAGTCTTTTTTTCCTTCTTGAAACCAGTAAAACCAGCATGCAGAAATTGTTCAGAAACCATAAAGCTAAACTGACATTAGCCCCTAAAACAAAAGGACCGAAGAACCCATGATTAAAATCCTTCTAATGAAACAAAATGGCTGCAACCCGTGAACTATACAACTGTGCACTTTCCAATAAAATGACAATAACCCACAAAATATTTCACAACTCTATACCAAAAGAGTGAAAATGCAATGAGGAAATAAATAATAAAGCACTAACCTCGGGAACAACGTTTCCAAAGAGTTCCAAACTGAAATCAAACGATTCACCTTGAACCCCAACAGCAGAGAAGCTAAATAACCCTTCAGCTTCACATTTCACTGATATGTCTCTAGCATCAGGTAATGCAATTGTCAAGTAAACCTTGTCTGATCTTTGAGCCCATAGAACCTCTGGGTGCCGACTGCACATACAAAACACCAAAGAAAAAAAAAGAAAATTCACAGAGTGTTCAAAAAAAATGCTGAGATAAAGAGAAAGGGAGGACAAGAGAAGTGACCTGACCTCATTGATCCCATGGACGGTCACTCAGTTATGGCAGAAACGCGGGGTTGTTTGAGGGAAATGGGGAGATGACAGTTGCCAACACTAAAACCTTATGAAGAAGTATACTACTGTCTTTGCTTGCTGTTGTTGGTTTTAGTTTGAAGAAACAAATAAGTCCCTATAGTCTCGAAAATAATTAATTTTAATAATTGTTAATAAATTAGTCCCTCTGTTTACTTTTTTTCGTTGGTGAGACGTTGAGCTGGCCTATTTTGTCCGTTAATTCTTGTTCCTGACTTGACGATCAAGGGATTAATTAATAATTTTTATGACTAAAGGAGCTAAAATATTTGTTTTATAAGAGCACAGGGACTAGGTCATAAATATTTGTTTTGTTGATTGTTGGTGTTAAACCCCACGCAAAGAATTTGAAAGTAATTAGATGCTTTTTGTCTTTGGATAACGTGTTTGAAAAATTAATATTTTTTAATTTTATTTTACAATATTAGGTTTTTAAAAAAAATAAAAAGTTTTGTAATATTTTTTATCAATTTATCTCAATTTTATTATCTAGACCATACAGATTGACCTGTTTTTTATCAACTTATCTCAATTTTATTATCTAAACCACGAGTACTACATATTGACTTATTTTTTATTATTCAAATTACATGTTTGTCATTTTTTTTTTTCTATTTGATTTCTTCCTTTCATATTTAATTAACTAAAAATTAAATAAAAAAAATTTCTCTAGTTATCATAATCACTTTTCTTTAAATTTGATTTATTTACTATTGTTTCTAATTATTTTCATATAATTAATAAAATCAATTTATTTAATATAATGGGATAGTTGTTGATTGTTTTTCTTTTTTAAAAAACATTTGCAATACCTAAACAACATGTTTTTTTTAAAAATATAATAATAATATAGCCCAGTAATTAGGGTTGGGAGTGTGGTTGCAGTTGCTTTTCAAAGTGTTTTTTACTCAGTAATACATTAAAATAATATTTTTTATTTTTAAAAAATTATTTTTAACATCAATACTTCAAAATAATCTAAAAACACTAAAAAAATATTAATTTAAAACAAAAAAATTAAAAAACATAAAAAAACAAACAGGCTAATAGTGTGGCCTCACATTTATTACACCATGCTAGAATGTAACATTAAAAAAAAAGAGGGAGACAAAACATTGTTGAAGGGACGAGGAAAATGAACTTGAAACGTTACAAACACTATACATCGGCTTGGACAAGATATTAATGGATGTAAATGCCCCACATAGAGTCTAGATTCATTCAATGAAAGGAATAGATACAACTATTGCATATTTTGGCCACACAAACCATGTTCTTCAAAATACATTTGCCTAAGATATTAAATAAATAAAAATATTGATTAATTTAATTTATGATAAAAAATAAAAAAGCTTTATAGAAGGGCATTCAGACATAAATGGACAGAAGCAAGGAGAAGTCCTCGATAAATAAATAAAAATATGAGTTCTCGAAGAAGATACGGTAGTGATTGGAAGTATGGTTATGGTTGCTTTTTAAAGTGTTTTTCCTTTAAAAATATATTAAAATAATATTTTTTTTATTTTTTAAAAATTATTTTTAACACCAGCGCATTAAAATGGCTTAAGAATACCAAAAAAAATGTTAATTTGAAGTAAAGAAAAAAATAAAATAAAAATTAAATTTTTTCAAAAGCATTTTTAAAATAAAAAAAACAAACATGAAAAAAAAAAAAAACAAACCAATAAATTAAAACAAGTGTCAACGAAATAGCTACCGACAAGAATTAGGAGTGCACAAAAAAAACAAAATAAAAAATCGAAGGCAAAAAGGAATAAAGTTACATGGTCAAGGCATAACCAAATTCGAATAAAACTAATCTCATAAAGCAAAGAAATTCGATAGAAAGCATCATATCACAACCTCTGAAAACCAAGCCTGAAGCCGACAAAAAATGAAAAAAATGTACACAAGACGAGAAAGCACAGTAGTTATTTATTTATTTATTTTTATATTCTAAAACTGTTATTAAAAAAATTAAAAATTTTATTATTTTTTAATTTAAATTAATTATTTTTGTGTTTTAGATTATTTTGATGTAATAATTTAAAAAAATAAAAAATATTACCTTAAAATATTTTTAAACAAAAACATATTTTAAAAAACAGCCATTATTATATTCATAAACACCTCAATTAAACATTAAATGAAAAAAAAAAAAAAAAACCCTACACATCCCTCCTCTGTGAAGGGACAAAAATTGGCTTTGTAAATGGGCACTTGTCCCAACTCTCTGTAATCTGTATAGGAACCAAACGCTACCTATTAATTTATTTGCCTTCTTTGTTTTTCAATCAAATCATTTATTTAAAAAATGATGAAATCATGTAATATAACTTTGTAATTTGTATTTAAATTGAGTATGCATGGAGAATGTAGAATATTATATGTATATATATGATTTTTTTTCCTTTTTCCTGTCATAATAATTTGTTTTCATTTCAACCAATATCAATTGATGAACAAGCATGTTTTGGATGAATGAAAGTAACATAAAAATGTGTTTCGATCTAACAAGAAAATAATTTAGATTGTTAATATTAGTATATAATATTTAAAATCTAAATCAATGATCATCAAGGATATCTGATTTGTTAATGTTCTTGTTTAAATACAACAAAAAAAATAAAAAAAATAATTATATCTATTAGCATAATGTTTTGATAAAATCATCATCTTAATATGGTAAAAGATTTTCTTATTTACACATAATCAAACTATCAAAATTGCTAGGCATACTTTTAAAATTTAGTCCGGCCAAACGAGTCGACCAGAGTTCCGGGGTTGGAACCAAGCCGGGTTTAAGAAAAAATAAAAAAAGAAAAAACTCGGTGTAACCCGGCTGACCAGACTGGTTGACCTAATGACCTGGTTGACCCGGCAAGACCCGGTTGCAACCTGTTAATTTTTGTTTGTTTTTTTAATAAAACGACGTCGTTTTGATTTAAAAAAAAAACAATTGACACGGGTGACATGGTGACCCCGTCAAATCCTAAAACCTGAGTTTTGGACTGGGCCAGCCACCAAACCGGGTTTAAAAACTATAATTCCAGGCATTACGAAGCAATGCTAAATAATATAGCGGAAACAATTTAATGGATTTATGTGTATCCAACTCTATATTTTCAATGACTTTGACTTTTATGATAAGTGAAGTTGATTATGAGATAAATTGTAGATAATTTATTTTGATAATTTAAGAATTTATTATTAACAAGCTAATTACCTTACACATTTAAAAATCTTGAATTCTATGATGGTCTCTTCTTTTTAGCTTTTTTGTTTTTGTTTTTTTAAATCGGTACTTACATTTTTTTCTCCTTTTGATTTGATTTTTTATTTCTTTTTATAAATTGGTCCTTAGACTTCTTGGCCTATTTTATTTGATTCTTTTTTGACCTGAGATAAATTTTTTAATTTAATTAAAAATTAACTAGTATATTAAAAATGCCGAGGTTCTGTCCACCTACTACATTGTTTATATGAACATTTAAGGACCTTTCCTTTTTTAAAAAAAGAAATTATTTTTTAAAATCTATTTTTGATTTTTTGTTCTTTCGATTAAATGCTTTTTATTTTTTTTTATTTCAATTTTATTATTCAATATTTTATTGGTTTCAAATTGATTGTCATAATTTATTTTAGCTTGTTTTATATAAGGTTATCGAAGTCTCAAATAAACATCCCAACATTTTGTTGGTGTTTAATTATGTAAGTGTCTATTTTATTATTACATTATTAAATAAAAGATAATTTTTAAGCCCAGTGAAATCTTTGATCTCGGTTGCGGGTTTAACGAGTTAAGTCACGAATCTCGAATCAATCAATATGTTGTCGTCTCAATATTTTTTTTAAAAAAGATGACATCTTGAATTTTTTTAAAGTCAAACCATATGTTTACCTATTATATGGATTATATTTGGACATGCCAAGTCGATTGTGTCACACAAGGACAACTCCCACGCAAATTAATTTTAATTCAGGCTAAGTAAGAAGTTAAATTAGGAGATTTCAACGTTGACTCGCTGGACCATGTTTAATAACAATGCCAAAAAGTTTTTTTATTTTTAAATTCTATCTTCTTTTTTTCTTTCGATTGAAGCCTTTTTGTTTTTTATCTTCGATAACTAGTCAATTTTATTTGTTTTTAATAACAATGTCATTGCTTTGATAATAATAAAAATGTTATCTTGAAAAAAAATCAACCATGTCTTTTACTACTTATCTAAGTTTACTCTGGACCCTCTATGTCAATGTGGTTGTAGACAACTCCCAAGCTGATTGATTTTAAATCTAAGTTAAATAAGAAGTATGGTAGAAAAAATTAAAATTCATCTATTAAATTAAATTTAATAACAATATAGAATAGTTTTTAAATTAAATAATTTTTTATGATTAATTTTTTTTATTTGACCCGCTTAGCAAAATCAAACACCTGCTCAACAAGTAAGCATCTGACTAGTTTTTTTTTTTTTTTTTTTTTTTTAATTGTGAACTTCTCTTATCCTAACAAACTTGCCCCATGCGATGAATAAAACTTCTCTAAATTTTTTATTTCTAAACTATTCATATTTATTTCCTATAAGTTTGGGATACTACCTTAATAAAAGAAAAGAAAAAATAGAAGTTAATAGAAGTTAATAAAAGAAAAGAAAAGAAAAGTTTTTATTTCTAAACTATGCATCTGTATATTTTTCTATCATAAAAGTTAATTATAACACATTCCTACAAATATATCAAAATCAATTAATTAATTTATGCAATGTAAAAAATTATAATAGTTTTTATTTATTATAAAAATGCAATATTTCGTTATAAGAAAATTTCATCTTATCTACTTTGTTTTTTATTTCTGAAAAAAGACAAATCAATTGATCAAAGAATTAAGTTATAATAAATTTGGAGAAACAAAGCTTAAACTAATTAAATTTGTTAAACTATAGGACTAAAGTTAAATTTAAAAAAAATAATATAACTCAGTTTTTTACTGTAAAGCAAGGTATATTTTGCTTTAAATTGATAAAGAGAAATGATTATTTTTCCATTCTTAAAAAAAAATCATTAAACTATTTTTCAGGATAATACAATCTTTTCATAAAAATCTATTGGTTTTTATTAGATTGATAAGGAATATATCAGTCATTTTAACGTTTTTTTGGCATGGTAGATGACTAAATCACTCTTAAAATTAAAATTTGTTAACTCACGTCTATGGGTATTTTTGTAATTTTACTTTTTTCAAAGCACGTTAACATAACTAAATTACCTTTAAATGCAAATCATTACGGGTTTTTTATTATAATCAAATTGACTTAGAGGTAATTGGATAATTTAATAAATTTAAAAAATTATTAAAAAATTTAAAAGTTTCTAGCATCTTAATTGTTTTCACGCCGCTCAAGAGATGCGTTGGGGGTATCTGATGGCCAAACAATGGCTTCTGGGGGTGTTCAAGCCTTTTTGATAACCCTCCATCCTTAGATAGCGTGCGTAGAGTATTGACCTTTGATTTGGTGCTAATAACCTTTTTTTTTTCCTATTATTTTCTTTCTTTCTTTTGATTTTCGCACCTAACCCTTTAATTTTTCAAAGCATCCATTCAATTTATTTTTCCTTCAGATTTAGTTTTTATTTTTTTTAATACTATTTTTTTATTTGAAATAATTTATAAAATTATCTTTTTTTTTTCAACATCATCCTGCTTCATTTTTTTTTCATAAGTCATATTTGATTATTATTCTTTTGATTGCTATTTATTTTATTTGAGATAGTTTTTAATTTTTTTTTTATAATTTCATCCTCCATTATTTTGATTATTTTTTTAAAAACTTTGGCAAATCTTTTAAATTGATTTTTTTTCTTTTGATTTCATCATTTAATATTAAATTGGTTGGAAATTGAGTTTTTTGATTGAGTGTGCATCTAAGATTTCATGGGTTATAAGTTTAGAAGATTAACTCGGGTCTAAGAAATTAAGCCCCCCCTTTTATCAAGCTCATGTTTTTTTAGTTTCATCCTTCAATATTTATTGAATTGGCGATTGAACTCCATTATTTTTTTTGTTTTCTATAAGATTATTTCTTAATTTGAAAATCACACGGGTTCTCTTGGATTTTTTTATTTGTTGTTCTTTGTTAAATTGAGGATTTTTTAAAAAATAATTCTTTTAATTAAATTAAATTAATTGATCAAATATAAACAAGATATATTCACTTCATAATATTTTCTTTGGTTTGCTTTCCAGGTCGTTACTCTAACAACATGAGTAACCTTTTTCGGTGTCGTCATGCAACCTTTCATAGTGTTGTTAAAACCGTCTCGGTGAGTTCTTTCTTGTGGCAGGGCAATGTTCACGATGGAGTGACAATGAGTCTTCAACGAGCTTTTCTTTCTTCTCCTTTCGAATATGATATTGACAATTTAGTTTTTATAGTTAATTGTTTCAAATTTTGTTTGTTTGTTTTATTTGTTGTTTGCACTTTTTTATAATTATATTATTAAATTAATTGAGTTTATTGAACCCTACAAAGTTAATAACTCGATTCCTATATTTTACTTGCTTCTTTAAAAACATTTGCGTCACATTAACATTTTTTTTAAGTTAGGAAGAAATTGACTTATATGTGGCTTAGCACCTGGGGTGTTTGACACAACTTTTGTTAAAGCTTTTAGGTTCTTTTTTTAAAAGTGCATTTGACTTGAAAAAACATTAATTGACACAACTTCTCTTTCTACTTTTAGGAGTTTTTTAAAAGTACTTTTGGCTTGAAAAAATATTAAATTAATGGTTTTTTAATACTTTTTGATGATTTTGATATATTAATATCAAAAATAAAAAAACTCTATTTCGATGCATTTTTAAACGAAAAACAATTTTGAAAAGTATCGTACCGTGCACCACAATATCAAATACCCTCTAAATTTATGATTATTTTTTTAATGATTTTGATATGTTGATGTAAAAAAAATTTAAAATGAAAATTTAAAAATAAATATTATTTTGATGCATTTAAAAAAAATTATTTTGAAAAACACCTTACACCACAGTCTTAGACACTCCATAGTTAACTTTATACTAGATTATTTTTGCCTACGCTATGCCATGAATTGGATAGCTTTTTTTCTAACACAAAAAAGATAAACAAATGATGATAACCTGAGTGAACCCGTGTTAATTTGAGTAACCTACAACCTGAGATAACCTTAGAGGAAGGAAAGGAAAAAAAAAATAAAAAGCTCAAGGTCCAATATAGCTAATTTCAAAGGATAAAAAAAATAAAAAATCATGAAAGAAAAAGCCTCGAGTCAACCTAGGTTCACTCTACTAACCCACCACCCATGACATGAAATTGAGATAAGAAAATTAGTTTTTTTAATTAAAAAAATGACCTAGAAAATAAAAAAAAAACATTGAAAAAAAACCTAAGTCACACCTGATTAACCTAACGAGTTGAGATAACCATATTGAAAGAAAAACATAAAAATAAGAAATGCCAAGACCCAAATAGTCCAACATCAAAGGATAAAATTAATAATAATAAAAAACATTGATAAAAAATCCAAAGCAACCCTTGTTTACTTGACTAACTCGCGACCCCGTATAACCCTAGAGGAAAGAAAGAGAGAAAAAATAGAAAGCTCAAGGTTCAATAGTCTAATGTCAAAGGATGAAATAAAAAAATAATAAAAAAGACTAAAGTTAAATCGGGTTAATCTTCAAAATCAACAACTCTGGTTTTGAGACCAAAATGACCCTAAAGAAGACAAAAAAAAAAATCTTGAATAAAAATTCTTAACCATAATTTTTTTTTTTAAAAACAAATAGTAATTAAAACAATGATGATCTAATTTGGTATAAAAACTAATGAAAAAAAATAATGAGGGACTTAATCAAAAAATAAAAAAGAAAATAAAAGAAAATGATAAAAAAAAAGCAGTTAAAAGAATAAAAATCCAAATTGAATAAGAAAAATAGAGCATTGAGGGAAAGAAAAAACAAATTAAGAAAAGAATAAAAAAAATAATTAAAAAAATAAAGATCAAAATTAGATAAAATAAAATAAAATAAAATATTAAGGGACCAATTGAAAGAAAAAAATAAATTAAGAAAAGTAAAAAAAAAGAAAAGAATAGGGACTCAATCTCGTAAAAAAATGAAATGATATAAAAACAAAATAAAATCAAATTGAAATAGATGAAATTGAAAAAAATTATCTAAAAAAAATTTCAAAATAAAAAAATACCAATAAAAAAAATAATCATAATTAAAAAACAAAATAAATAGAAGGACACCCTTGATCTTTAGATGACCTAACATGAATTTCAAGATCTAGAGAGAGAAAAAATAAGAAGAGGAAAAAAACCACAGTGATTTAAGCAAACATGCCGCCCCTGTAAGCTTCTCCTCCACCGTATACTTCGAATGATATGGCAATTGAGGAACTTTGATCGTCGCATACATTGCTTGGAGGGTGAGTGAAGTTTACATATCAACAATTTTTTTTTTATTATTATTTATGAAAATACTATTTTTTCTTTAATTCAAATAAAATATAAAAAAAATCATAAAAAATATTAAAATATCATTTGACTCATCTTTTAACTTTCTTGACTTTAAGATAAATGAAGCGATTTATAGAAAACCAAAATTACATAAAAACCGTCTTAGTCTTTTCTTTATTTTCCCTAAAGGCATCTATGTAACTCAACTATATAAAAAATTATAAACTGGTAAATTATATCCGCAAATGATTTGCGGGTCTTGTGAAAATATACCTTTTCTAGCAGTAAGGTAAAGACTTTATATAGAAAATAACAAAATAATAATTATATCGAATCCACTTTGAATGATCTCACCGTCTACGTTGAAACACTAACACTGAGCAGTTTTTGAGTTTTTTTTTTGTTGTAATAATTATAATTTGAGAGGAAAACGGACCTAAAATTACCAAATACATACAGACAGCTAAAGGGACCCTCTGCCTTCATCACCTCTGTAATTCATGGATGCTTGAAAAGCTTCCCTTTTTTCTTTTGCTCAAAAGTACCCATCTCTCTCTCTATCTACGGAATGCAAATAATGAAAGACCACACTTTCTCTTCTCTAATTCGTCTCAACATCGGTCTCTCTCTCCGTCTCTAATTTATTTACGAATTTGTCTATGTAGTAAAATGTCTGCGGATAATCATTTTTAGATCCTAAAATAAATCAAACTGTGAAGACCCAGATGAAATTTCACCGTTTTTCCCACTCTATTTAAAAGAGTTATAACTTCTTCTTCTTCTTCTTCTAAAGTTAATTGTGCTTGATTATGAATAGTTTATTGTGAAAATGTAATGGGGTTAATTAATTTACAGGAGGGAAGAAATTTTGCACCACAATTGATACATTAACGCGGGGTGAGCCTGATTCCATGCTTGCTGCTATGTTCAGAGGAAGACTCATGGTGTCTGAGGATCCTGATAAGGTAGTAACATTAGAATTATGCTTATTTGTTGTTCCATAGTGTGTACACAATTACGAGGAGTAAATGCCAAGGACTGCCCAGTTAACAAATGGCTGCTATTTTTATTTATTTTTGTCAAGTTTCTTGGAATGACTGGTTAGTATTTTAGAAACTTTGAGGGATAACCGCCTGGTTTGATGAAGATGGAAGTGTTGCCTGGCCAATTATTATTATTATTATTATTTGTTGAGAGAATGACACTTTGTTTCTTAGAGGGAAGTGAACTTATATTTTATTTAAGTTGAGAGGAAAAGGAAGGGAAAGGGGCAAATGGGACAGGAGGTTTACTTCATTGAGTTTCATATCAGAGGGTGTTGCGAGTAATGAATCGTTTCTGAATTTTGATTCTGCAGGGATACGTTTTCATTGATAGGGACGGGAAACACTTCCGGCATATTTTGAATTGGTTGAGGGATGGTGTGGTTCCCACACTAACTGATGCTGGATATTCAGAGCTTATGCGAGAGGCAGAATACTATCAGCTTCTTGTATGTGATTATTTCCCTTTTCTTTTGGTTCTTTTCTGGCTATTACCTCTTCTTCCATTCCCTTTTTTGGTTCTTCGTGTACTGCCTATTCTTTGAAGGACAGTACATGAAGTACAAGCCTCTTGTTGAGTGGCACTTCACTTCTGATAAGCTGGCCCAGGCTTAAGATGCATAGGAATAGCAATAGGCTCAATAGTCTATATTATGTTGGATTTTCTTGCATATGTGTGTGGTGAATTTTCTTACTTTATCAATCTTAATTAATTTGATTTCTTCCTTCATGTGTGCACATGGCCTGGGGGAATTGGTATAAAGCAGTTTTTGAGAGGACAAGATTTTCCTGCATACCAGTCACAGCAGGAATCTCCTGAGCTTATGCAGGCTTTTCCAAAGGGAGCACGCAATTTTTAGAAAATTTACACCACTTCCCTGTAAACACTTTTTTTTCTTAAAATATCTGCCTAAATTCTTTGGAAGAACCAGAAGTCATTGTGTGTCTTCGATTTTATCTCTTCACATGAGCAAGTAATTTGTTCTTGTTTGTATGTAGTGCTAGGTTGCAATTTTTGACATGTTGGAAATTATGGCCCTGAGCTTGCATGCAGGCATTTCAAAAGGAGAGCACACTTTTCACACACTTCATGCCATTTCCATATAAACCTTTGTTTGAAAGATCTGCCTAATTTGTTCAAGGAACCATATGCCGTCATGCGTCCTTGATTTTATATATTACTGGATCCAAGTAATAAATGGAGTTTTTCACAAACACATGCATCACATGTTTATGCTGTCCCAGTGCATGAGATTTTGTTAGCAAAAGGTGTTTCCAATTTACCTTATTCTTGTTGTCAAATTTATATTTTCTATTTTCTCTGCTAATCTGTTTTTACTTAGCATCATTCTGCAATGAGTTTTGGCGCTCATCCTTGAATACTGTGAGGTCCATATGCATGCATTTGGATTCATGTATCTAGTCAAGCATATCCCTAATGTTTCTGACTTTCCATTCTCTATGACCTTATATGTCAGGGGCTCTTGGAGGGAATCAATTCTGTTCTGAATAAGAGGAAGGAAGGTAATGAGTTGGATGCTGAATTGACACGGGCAGATATCATCAAATGTATACAGTATAAGAAAGTGAAATTTCGAGGAATTAATTTTTCTGGCCTTGATCTCTCCAAACTGGCAAGTCTTTTGGGTTTAGAAGTTGTCTAATTTGGAAGGATTTCTCTTGCTTTCTTAAAGTTTCATGTCAGATTTGTCTCTCTGAACTAAGCCAATAGATTCATTTGTTTTGTTGGGGTTTGTTCTTAGAGAAAGTATAACTTATGTCAATAGACAATTGTGATTAGGTGCTGTTTTCTTCTTCTAAAACTGTTATAGGAACAACCTGTGAAGGCAAAAAAATGCAGAATGCTAGCTTGTTTGGATTTAAATGGCTTTAAGTTAAATTAATGACAATTATTCTGTCCTCTAATGTATGGTTTATTGAGATGCAGGACCTCTCATATGTTGACTTTAGCTATGCATCTCTTCAAAATGTGCTCTTCTCACATGCAAACCTACTTTGTGCAAAATTCCGGGTAGGTGTAATTTCATATTCCTGTAATGCACTCTGTCCTGAACATCTCCTTATTGTCTTTGCATTGTACTTCCCAGAGACTTGCACTGTGGTCACTGCAATGAATTCTCTCGACCTTACAATGAGTGTCTTGAATTCTTTTGCTTCTTGTTTAAGCCCAAGCAGTCACTGCTATCACACATTACATGCTTAATTTCATTTTCTAAGCTAACCTCCTTGAGAGGAAGGACATGTTCTAGCAAGTGTGATGTAATAACTGGGGAAAGATTATGATTTGACTTTATCATGGTGGGTATACTATTTGAGATAGGCAAAAAAGGGAATCAAAATTGGGACAGGCAGTGTGGTTCTGTATTGATGATCATGTGTATATTCCGATGAACAAATCGTAGAATGCTTAAACAGTTGCATATTTTAAGAATCTTATTGCAATGGGTATGGAATATTGAAGTTAGTTTTGGCATTGCTCTTGGCTATCTAAGAAATATCACATATTTGTTCTCCGTGTTTAGCTCCTTTACCACTTTTATCTATTTAATGGATCATGTTAAAACCTTTAAATTGATACTGCAGGATGTGGATGCCGAGGGTTCCATATTCCACAATGCAACTTTGCGGGAGTAAGACACTGAAATCAAACTAGGATAACATTTGTAAAACATCTAGTATTATAGAATCTTTCTTGATGGCTGTTTCATGCCTAGGGAAGGTGTGAATTTACTGGTGCAAATCTCCGAGGAGCTTCTTTAGCAGGTGCCAACCTTCAGAGTGCAACCCTACAAGGTAATATTTGTAGTTATTCTGGTGATATAGATTATAGAAGTGCATGCTTTAATCATTTCCTCTACTCAAGGCTACTAGGACTGTTGCATATTGTACTTTTGCATATTTACAGGCTTGTAGCCTCATAATCCCTCGACGTATAATTTATTTCTCTAATTCATTCACAAATTTATGTGAATGTTCTAGCATTTTATATAACCCAACTATATTTTCTTGAACATTAGATTTGTTATGTACACAAAGGTTTTTATCTTCTAGTGGAAACCTTGACCTAGCCATTTAAGGCTCGATTAATGTTCACGGCAATCTCTGTAGGAAACTACTTCTAACTTTGATTTTATGTTCTGTTCCAGATGCTTGTTTGGTTGATTGCAATTTCTGCGGAGCAAATCTGCGTTCTGCACACTTACAGGTTCAGCATCTGTTAATCTCTTAAGTAACTGAATTTCATTTTGTGCCTGTTTTATTTTCCCTCTGATTAATTGACCATACTAATTAGCTGGTGATTCTGGTTTGATTCCTTCAATGTTCATTGACTGTGAGAATGGGGCTTGGTTCTGGTTTACACTTGTGTTTTGGTTGCTTGAATTAGGAAAGTTTTAGTTTAACCTGCATGTCTAAGGGGTTCAATCCATAAATATTGGACATGCAGAATTCAAATGGTAATCATTGTGTACTGCCACTAATCTAATTTCTAAACACAACATATTATTCTTTGAAATCAATTGTCCATGTGTAAAACACTTGCTAGAAGCATTAACTTTCTTATTTATCAAACAAAAACCCTTATTGTTTTTAAGAGGCAAAAATGGTAATGTGCTTCATATGAAGAAGAAATATCAATAGGAGCAGGGTCTCATCTTCCTTCTGATTTTTACCAAAGTTTGGTTATAGTTTATAGAACAAATATAATTGAAATAGTTTATGGATTTAAGCATAATGTAAACAAGAGCCAATATTTGTTTCCAGACCAGGTTGATTTCATATACTAACCGGTTCAGCTAACCTAATTTCAGACTGCTGATCTCACTAATGCCAACTTTGAAGGAGCTAATCTAGAAGGAGCCAATCTGAAGGTAAAAACATTTTCAGTGTGGAAACCATGAATATAAATATAAAATGATAATAAGACTCACTTTTGAGGCAGAATCAAATGTGTGGAAAGAAAAAGGGGCCTAAACCAGTTTATTAGTGGATTTAGCAAGTATAAAACGACTGCAAGAAGGGATGCCCCTGCAAAATCAAGTTTCTTTCCTAACCCTTGCAGCTGTTAAGTTTAACTTGCTGAAACTGACATTTTTCAGGGTGCAAAATTGAATAATGCCAATCTAAAGGGTGCAAATCTTCAACGGGCTTATCTACGACGTGTCAATCTTCAAAATGCAGTAAGTAACTGATTTGACTATGTAGAATACTCTCAATCAGTATGGGCTTTACTTGGAGATGGCGTGGCAATTATTCTCAAAGTCTGAGGTGCCTAAAGTTGATTTGCCTCTATGTTGGCCATGAGTTTATATTATAGATTTTTAATCTGCCTAAGGGATCCTTTGCATCATATGATAAACACCTCTTTTTCTTTAAATTTATTGCTTTTCAATTCTTGAAAAGGAAAAATGAAAGGCCTGTTGATGTTGATGTCTTTGCTGATAATGGTCAACATTTAAACCCATGTAATATTCATGGAGAATGCTGAAATTTGTATTGGATGCTGGATGGCATCGATATTTTCACAAGATCAGTAATATTTCTTCAGAAAGATTGACCTGACAGAATAATGATTTAATCATTCTTGTGCCACAGCATCATGAATAGAAGCAACAGTTTCCACCACCGAAATAGTTATATGTGCAGGCATTTGCATAATGAAATTATATATACTGAAAATAAATTGCATTGAATCAAAGAGAGATTTTGACGGTGCATTTGAAGTGCAATGAAGTCAAAGATTAAGAACATGGTATTGTTGCTTAAAATCTGATCCCTGTCCGGTGCAGGGATCAATAATTTTGATTAATTAGGCTTTCTGGCCATGCAGATGATGTATGAGTTCCATTATCCACCAAATGCATAATTAATTAGAATGTTTGTCATTGGAGTGTAGCTTGAGCACAATAATATTAAGAGCTGTGGTGTTTATGCAGAATATCTCAATTTTCTGCGTGCTAGTTTTTGTTTTGCTTTTAATTTTACTGATGTTTATGCAGAATACTCAACATGCTGGCAACTTTTCTGCAAGTAGTTTTTGTTTTCCATTTCATTTTTTAAAATAAAGGTTTAATGAATGGTCCTCAAATTCCTCCTCAAGTTGCATAGTTCTACTTGAAAATGGTTTTTGTGGAAGAGATTTGCTACAAGTTGCTCATATAAATGAAGTGTGACTTGTCAAGCTGAGAGTTCTTTACTTAGGTCAGAAGATTTAATGCGATCCCAAGTTTGGGTGCTATGTGCATAAACTGGTTTGGATGTCCAGTTTTGGCTCCCATTTCAGGGATTTGTTTGCTATCAAACATCTAATTTCTTGTTTCTATCACAGCATTTGGAAGATGCAAAGCTTGATGGTGCCAATTTGCTTGGAGCAATTCGATAAAACTGGCGGGAGACTGTGTCCAGAATACATGTATATATTCTCATTTGTGAGTAACCTGTTTCATTTCTATCCCATTTTCTACAGATTGGATGTCTGTGATAAGTAATTTATGTGCAATTTGTGGATAGTTTGACAAACTGACTTTGAAAGACAACATAAAACATGGCTTAGATGCGAGGTTTCTCTCTTGGTTGTTATCTTCCGGGAACCTCTGCTGCCTTCATGGCCGCTGTTAATAGAAGTGCACCCCAAGTTAAAAATCAAAGATGTGACCGCCTTGGTTGGATAATCAACAACATGTAAGAGCGAATTAGAGGAAAGAATTTCTCAGGTGGATAAGATCTTGTGTTGGTTGAAATTAAAAGTTATTTTGCAGTGGAAATCTATCCTAAGTTTGTCCTTATTATCCACAGTTTCTTTGACCAGACATCCCAAAATTTATTGAAGATGAGAAAATGGTTGGTTTCATTTAACTGGTCGTTAAAATGGCGAATTGACTAGAATCCATCCAGTCTGTGGTCAGAAATACGACATTAATAGCATTTTCAATTGTCTTAGTACTAGTTTGTGAGAATAAAAAATTTATTGATCATTGATGACGCTATAACCCGTATTGGGAGTGTGTTTGGTTAACTTAAGTTTATTTATTTTTTAATTTAATGTTGTATTTTTATTGATTTTATTTTTTAACATTGAGTTAATTTAAAATTAAATTTTTAATTTTTTTTAAGATTATCCATGTGAGTCGGATACAATTAACCCGAGTAAAATTAACCTAAGTTCTCTAGAGATCATCAGTTTGAGTCTCACAAACCTTAGAACTGTTGGAGGTTTATATGGTCGTTAGCTTCATAATCTGTAAGATTAGTTGAGGTATGTATAGGCTCATCTGGATATTCATGTTAATAAAAAAAATAACTCAAATAAATTAAATAGCTTAGTATTAAATTAAAATATCATGAAATGGTTAATTTTTTTTTTTTTAAGAAATATGTAATCAATATTTGAATATATTTTTTTTAACACTTTAAAAATCTTTTGTTCTGACTCATGGCATAGTACGGGCAATCACCTAGATTTTTTTAGTGTTGGACCAGTTCCATGTAATAGTTGTGTAATAATTTCTTAATGGAAACCACGAGGTTGGTGGATGAATTTATTTGCTTTGAACTCATAAAGTAACCCATCAAGTAACCCATCAAGTAGGAATGAGTAAAAATAAAAAAACTGAGAAAACTAAAAAAAAAATAATAGAAAAAACTAAACTATTAAAAAAAAACTGATTAAAATTTTGAAAAAATTAACCGGTTTGGTTTTGTTTTATAAGCCTAACATTGAAAAAACCGAATTGAACTGAACTCAAACCGAAAAAAACCGAGCCAAAACTGAAAAAATCGAGCCAAAATCGAGCCAAACTGGTTTGAGTTGGTTTTTGTTCTTAAAAACAGAACCGAAACTGGTCGGTTTTGGTTTTTTATTTTAATTTTTTTTTAATTTTATTATTTTTCTAATAAAAATCAAATCAAATTAAATTAAAAATAATCACCCCAACTACCCAACCATCAAGGCAGCTAAAACTCGCTAAAACTCGACAGCCAACATTTATTGGTTTCAGGCGAAGTTTGTGAGAAGCACTGCTGCATTTACTTGTGAATGAAACCTAACAGGCAGGCAGTCATCCTAGGCCACATATTATTTTTTGGTACGGTGTTAGTAATTGTTTTTTTTTTAAATATTTTTTATTTAAAAATTAATTGAAATAATTTTTATTTATTTTTAAAATTTTATTTTTAATATTAACATATTAAATCATTTTAAAAACATAAAAAATTAGTCATTTAATAAATTAAAAATAAAAAATTTTTATAACGCAAAAACTAGCACCTTTGAGTATATTTGGTATTATGGTTGCTGTTGTGGTTGTGGTTTGAAAAAAATTGTTTTATAAAAAGTATTTTTAGTTGAGGAAGTTGTTTTATAAAAAGTACTTTTAGTTGAGGTTGATTTGAAAAAATAAATGTTTGGTTAAAACTGTGGTTGAAATTGAGGTTGAAGAAAAAGTAATTTAATGTGTTTTGTTAAAAATGCTTTTAAAATTGAGGTTATAAAATAATTTTAAAAAATATATATTAATATTGATGATTTTTAATTTAAATATTGTGAATTTAACTATTGTTATTACATCATGAAATAAATCATACTTAATATAAAATATTTTTTTATTATTCCATGAAAGCATCTACAATTCCATTACGTACGAAATACATCCGATAAAAATTACAGTTTCCATAATTATTTTAGTGTATAATAAAATTAGATAAAATATTATCAAGCATTTTTTAAAAAAATATTAAAAAAATTAACACACTTAAAAAAAATTAAATTCGCGGAGTGCAAATGAATAATGCGAGAAAATTGCACTGTTCACTATTTTAAAGTAAACAGTGCAATAATGTACCAATATATACTGTTTATATTAATTATACTGTTTATTAAACAGTATAATTAACATTAACAGTGCAAGAAAAGCAAAAAAAAAATTGCTTGCACAGAAGATAAGGTGAAACATTAAATTTTCATGGGTCCCATAACCAAAACACAGTTATTAAAAATAATCAAACATCAAATTATTGCGTTTGATAAAAAAAGCAGAAGGTAACGAGAGCCAAACACTATCTTAATCTTAATCTTATGTAGTCTGGCCATCCTCTTCTTATCCAAACACGTGTAGCCAGTCCATTGGAAGCTTGAAAAATGGATAGATGAGAAAATCACGAGGACTTTTTTGGACAAGCACTACTTTTCTCTCCTCTTTTTTGGTGCATATGTCAGTGGTTGTTGTAGTCATAGACCTTTATGTTGTCGCCTCACCGGAAAGTACACAATCTAGACATCGGCAAACACATCCTCTAGGAATAGCCATTTTGCTCTGGGCACTGTGCCCTTTAAGGAGTTCCTTGCTTTAGGCCCCATTTAGAATTGTAGCTCAAATAAAGCTTAGCAAAAATTTATTTATTTTTATATTTTTAAATATATGATAATAGCATAATTATCTTAATACATTTTTAATAAACATTGCTTCTCATCTCTTACCAGCAAGATGGCACCAAAATCAAGAAGGTAGTACATAGTAAGAGTAATAATAAAGACTGGTCGGTGGGAGACTTGCTCAGGATCCAGGGCACTTCCGGTATATATTATTAGAATGGCCGGTGGGAGATTGATCAGATACAGTGAATGCATCATAAGAGTTACAGTGCTAGCTATCTGATCTCTTGAAATCCCATGAACGAGGACCCGAGAGACCTTTTCCTTATCTTGAACGTGGCAGCCAGAGGGAGTTTCCATGGCGGTGAGCCTGACAGCAGGATAACATTTCTAAGGTGTCGGCAAGCTACTATTCACCGCCGACGTGTCAGTGTGTGCACGAAATGGATAAAGAAACTGGTATTTTCAACGGCGGTAAATTAAAGCATTCATTAATTCATGCCCATTGCCCAGAAGATAGAAGGAGAGAGGAATAAGGGTACGATAGAGATGGGGCCCTTTTTCCTGGTCCCACAACATTGTAGATATTTCTTCATCATCCATATCTGATCATTTTTGTCAGCACTGCTCCTCAATTCAACATCATCGTTCCACGGTTGTTTTTTTTTCAAGTGACTTTTGTTTCGAAATATCTGGAATTAATATTTTTTTAATCTTATTATATTAAAATAATATGAAAAAAAATTAATTTTAAAAAATAATTAAAATCCATGGCACGCGTTTAGTTACAGGCAGAGGGGCAATCCTATTGTAAGAAAAAAAATATCTTTATACTATTTTGGATATTGTACATGCTTTCTTGTTAAAATATGTTTGGTATAATAGTTTTTATTTTTGTCTGACAACATAGAAAAAACTGTATGATTATTTAAATAATTTATGTTTTTTTTACCTGACTTATATATAATTACATTTTAAATTTTAATTTTATAAAAATTAAAATAATATATTTTTTTATTTATAAAGATTTTTTTTATCCATGAAAACTGATTTTTATTTATTTTACATGCAAAAATTCATCTCATTATAATTTAATAAAATATTTTATTTTTAAATTTATATTTTTTAAACCGTAACTAAATTTTTTTAATTATATTTTTAAAAGCTAAATACTATTGTAATCTCAAACACACAGTTAACCCATCCACTACTTTTCTATTATAGATTCTAATTCTCTCTCTCTCTCTCTCTCTTGAACAAGATATCAACATTACTTAAATCCCATCAAGTGCCTCCTGCGACATTTCTTCTTTAAATTATTTGGCATAATAACATGGATATATGTTTATTTAAAATGAATTTGCTTCCTTCCCTTGTATGGTGCCCTAAACAGGGACCCAACAACTTTCAACATCACCTTTAGCCTTTCGGATTAGATCAAAGGCCTTTCTAAAGGAAATGATACGTTGGAGTTTATTACATTTATCATCAACACTGTCTGTACACGTAGATGGACATTTTTGTGATTTCCAGTTATACCATTAGTTTTATATTCTTTTTCTGTCTGCTTCCATTTCCTGTGCTCCACTTCTGAGCCTATAAATGTGGCACTTGTTTCATTCATCACTTCATATCAGAAGCCATTTCAAAGAGAGAAAAAAGAAGAAAGAAATACACAATGGCAGGAATCATGCACAAGATTGAGGAGACTCTGAACATTGGAGGCAAGAAAGATGAGCGCAAGGGTGAGACACAAGGTGGGTACAACCAACAGGATCACAGGGACGGTGCACAAGGTCAGCGCAAGGAAGGGTTTGTTGACCAGATGAAGGACAAGATCCCGGGGGGAGGCGGAGGCGTGCACAAGGGGGAGACACAAGGTGGGTACAACCACCAAGAGCAAGGTGGGTACAACCAACAACAGCACAGGGGCGGCGCACAAGGTGAGCGCAAGGAAGGGTTTGTTGCCCAGATGAAGGACAAGCTCCCGGGCGGTGGCGGTGGCATGACGCAAGGTGGGTACAACCAACAAGAGCACAGGGGCGGCGCACAAGGTGAGCGCAACGATTTTCTTATTTTGTACTTTATTATTTCATTTTAGAGTTCTTTCATTTTAATGTCGTCTTTCTTATATTTCTCAAGGTGGGTACAACCAACAAGAGCACAGGGGCGACGCACAAGGCGAGCGCAAGGAAGGGTTTGTTGACAAGATCAAGGGCAAGATCCCTGGGGGTGGCGGTGGCAGTGGCGTCCGTGGTGAAGGAGGAGAGAAAAAGAAGAAAAAGGACAAGAAGAAGAATGAAGATGGCCATAGCAGCAGCAGTGACAGCGACTAAAAATCTTGCAGTGCTTCCATGCATTAGGTATATACACATATTTGTTCCCTACTAGCATGGTTTTTTGTATTTATTTTCGTTAATTCTTTTCCCATCTTGATTCCTTGATGTCCTTGTTGCCTACTAATTATATGTACGTAGGACTTGTAGCATGCTCTTCTTCTTACATTATGTCAAAGTCAAAGCTCAAAAATGGTGAATCGTTTGTTACACGTTCTGTTCTTCCATGGTTTTGATTTCTAACGTATCCTTCTGTCTTTGCAGGTGTGGAGGAGGTCGAGGTCCTGTCTACCAGTGTTGCTGATTATCACTAGAAAAAAAAAAGAAAAAGCTGTACTGTTCAATATTTTGTATCTTTGCTTTAAGTGGTGTTGCTAGGCAGGGAAGGACTGTAAACCGAAAATGATATTATAATAAAATAATAATTATTATTTACATTATGTTTTATGTGTATGATTTTAATATGTTCCTGAAAGAAATTGTTAAAACATATGTGAAATATGCCTTCTATGTTACAGAAGCTCACCATATACGAGCTACACACATGTACACACCAAGATATGTTCTTCCTTAAAACCCAAGGGAGGCCTGTAAGAAATTTATGGATTATATTAAAGAAAAGAAAAGAAAATTCACCATCATAACAAAGGTTGTCTGAACAGTTTCGAGATTTTGTTTGCTAGAGGTGAAAAAAAAACACACCCTTCTCATCAAAAAACAAAAATCGGACACGGTAAAACTCTATTCTTGTGCTCTATGTCGAATCAATTTATTAACCAATGGTATGTTAATTTCTACAAATTTATAAATCTGGATTTAGATTTGCCCAAAGGGCGGGGATCATGCATATACAATTCGAAAGTCGGAGGCGCTAGCATATAAATATATATCTATTTTTTTGTATTTTTTTTTTATAATTCTCAACCAATATTAACTTGTATATTTCCATGCATGTTGATAATGATCCTCCACACAATAATATTTTATCGTTTCAAGGTTAAATGGAATACTATATTATATAACAATCTCAAGTGGCATTAATGTATTATGGACATAGTTTTGGCATCCCAAAAACATAATCGATTACACAAAATATCTTCTAGGGACCTAATTGCTCTAAGGGGTATGATAAACGATTATAAAATTGCAATAATTTACAGTACAGGGACTAAAGTGAATTGTTTTCCTTGTAGCTGTGCTTAATTAGCAATCTTCTCACCAATCGATTTCCCCCCCCTGGTCTCCTTTTCTATATGATCCCTGGATTTATAAAAAGGGGAAAACTCTCTTTAATCAAATAAAAAAAAATTGAATGAATTAAATCTTTATACCGTAATTAAATTTGTCTCGAGCAAATAAAACTTTAAAAAATCCATTAGACACAAATATATGAGCCGTAAGGAGACCTCACTCATACTGTGGACCGGACTCCTCGTGGTAAAAAAAAACAATAAAATTAATTTATAAATTCAGAACCCAGCTATTTGTGGACCGGACCTCTTAGTTTTGGGCTGCTGCATAAACTTTCGATATGACCATTGAAAAGGTAAAAGCTTACAGGTTTAGTTTGCACATGTTTAAACATTGTTTCAACATTAGCGATTGTGGACTGTACCTATTAGCAATTGCAATTTCTGATATATTAAAAATTAATTTGAAATTTTATATGTTTTTATTAACACATATAAGCTTTACTATATTTTATTATATTTAAGCATTGAGTTTTTGATTCACGGTTATATTTCGTATTTTATATCAGAAAAAACGTTAATAATACCTACACATTAATTCTTTTGCGTTAGAAAAAACTTTATTTAACCAACAACAAAGAGAGTTGAATAGACATGATAACATTTTGTTTTTTTACATTTATTTACATATATGATTCTCAATGTATTTAATTAAATGAATGCATAGACTTTTTTTTTTTAATTAGAATTAAAAAAATACATTTAAAAAGCTTATATATTTAGTTTTTTACCAAAAATATTATCCAACCCATGGCGAAGGGTATGAGAAATAATAATTGTACCGTGTTTTTTGATATCCATTATAAAATGTATGGAAAATAATCAATAAAGATGTATATGGTGAGTATATGGTGATTTTATTTATCTCTAAGAATTGTCATCCTAGTTGGTTTTGAGGATTACATGAATTAAAAGCTATATTCATATATATATATATATATATATATAATGCCTTGTAAGGTTCAAATACAAGGAAGGTTTATTTTTTTTATTTAAATCATAGCTACTGCTTCGATGGTAAAATTACAAAAAGAGACATGAATTTGTTTGAGTGAAATATAACATTTACTTAATATTACCTTGAAGATAAGAATAGCCAAAGCTTAATTTATATTTAGTATTGTCAAAATTTAATCAAATTAATAAGCTAGAAATAAAATGGCTAAACAAGTACAAAAAGAGACATCTTTTTTGTTTTATTAATTTTTTTTAAAAAGGTTAAGTTGTATAAAATTCATAAAATAAAATAAGGCACAAGGCTAGTACATCAAAAATAGAAAAGAAAGCAAAACGCTAATGAAATAGATGATGTTGGTGACTAGGAAATGATTCTCTCTCTCTCTCTCTCTTTTTATTCAAGCCTCTTCGTAAATTTATAGTTTCTCGAAATTTCTAGCATTTTTTTCCCATTTACTACATCATGTTGATTGGTTGTGGGTATGCCACTAATTTAATTTCTTTTTTTTTTCTTAGGTGGCCACCTTCCCAAGGCATTTGACGCCTTGTTTCTTCACCAAATTAGATGAAACATACACGAAAACGATCCTGGGATACTTGACTACACGTTAGTGTAAGCTGTTCGGGCCTATCGAGGCTGCCGAGGTGGTGGAACCGCCTCAAATTGGCCAACCCGACCGACCATTTTTCCTGCAAAACTGACAGTTCATCATTGCTATTTTGAGCCAATGGTTGGGATGCTTTCAGGTCGAACCAAGGGCTGATATTTTGCACCATAAGAGACAAATTGTCCCTCTTCCACCTCCTATAAATAGATTTGATCTTCATGCTCTAGGTATGGAGAAATTTCGGTCCAAAGACAGCAAAAAAACCAGCCTCCCTAACCAGGTTTCTGATGCCAGCAGAACCTCTCTGTTTCTCTCTCCACCACGACCTCCTACCACAACCACCACCACCACCACCAACCCAGATCTTCATAGGAGGCGAATCAGCCACCGCGACTGTCACCATCGTCAGCCTCTGCAGATTTCTTCTCCTTTCTTCCTCTTCTTGCAGCAACCACCGTCTGCCACTGCAACAAAACCACCGTCACCACCAGCCACCTTCAGCTCAGCTACCAGAGCTCCTCTATTCAAGGTAATTCTCGTCCTTTCGTTTATGTTTTCCCATTTCATTCCCTTGCATGCAGAACGTGCAATGTGCATGTTTCTGCAATGCAAGACAAAATAATTACCCGGTTACTGTGCATGAGCACAAAGCACAGTAACCGGAGAATTACATTTGGCTGGTTACTATGCATGGCACAGTAACCAGCCCGGGTTGGACCATGGTTACTGTGCATGGCACAGTAACCAGTCCGAGTTGGATCATCAGCCCAGTCCACGTGGCGGGGCTGAGTCCAACCCAATATAAGATAGTTTGTGTTTTATTTGGGTCGGTCCCAGCCCAATTTTGTTTCGGGTCCGGCCCGTTCAAATTTGTTTTAAAAAAATACATTTTCAAAAACATCCATGATTTTCTTGCATATTTTTCTATCCATTTTAATTAATATCGGCTTGTTTTTTATATACCGTAAAAACACAAATGCGGTATTAAAATACCTGGTTTTCTTCAAAAAAAATTTTAAAAATATTTTTTGTTTTCATGCATACGACCAAATCTCTCAAATAAAAAATCACATCATATTTTCATACAAAAAAAAATTCAAAAAATATGTATTAGTATGCATCTTGGCTTTAATAACCAGTTTATTAAAGTCACAAGAACTAGACCAATATTTCAAAAAAAAACCCAAAAAAATATTTTGTTCTCTTTTAATATTCAGGATTATAAATTTATAGTAAAACGTACTCCCGATATTAAAAAGGTAGTTTTTTTATTTGACGTTAGCACAATAAGGTTTTTACCCGATAAGATAAGGACCTCCTTACCGAGTATGACTTTTCTTAAGCCATAGACAAACAAAAAATTATAGAACACGACAAGACCTTAGTTTTTATCAGACAATAAAACAATGCAGCTTACCTTAGATAAGACGTATTTGGGGTGCTAATACCTTTCCTTTACGCAACCAGTCTCCGTACCTGATCTCTAAGACCAGTTAGAGTTTCTAGTGACCAAAATATTAGGTGGCCACTGCCATTCTATTTTTTTCTTCGATAAAAGACAAGAATTCCTTGTCTTTCCATATTTGCCAAGATAGACACTCCACACCTGATGAGGGTGATGAGCGATCGTCGCGACACCACAAACGTTCGACAATATTTTTTATTTATTTATAAAGACTGCTTTTATTTATTTTACATGCAAAAAAATTATTTCATTTTAATTTTAATAAAACACTTAGTTTTTAAATTTATATTTTTTAAACGGTAAATAAAAATATTTTTTTAGGATAACGTTTCTAAGGTGTCGGCAAGCTACTCTTCATCGCCGACGTGTCACTGTGTGCACGAAATGGATAAAGAAACTGGTATTTTCAACGGCGGTAAATTAAAGCATTCATTAATTCATGCCCAGAAGATAGAAGGAGAGAGGAATAAGGGTACGATAGAGATGGGGCCCTTTTGCCTGGTCCCACAACATTGTAGATATTTCTTCATCATCCATATCTGATCATTTTTGTCAGCACTGCTCCTCAATTCAACATCATCGTTCCACGGTTGTTTTTTTTTCAAGTGACTTTTGTTTCGAAATATCTGGAATTAATATTTTTTTAATCTTATTATATTAAAATAATATAAAAACATGAAAAATAATTAATTTAAAAAAATAATAAAATTTTAATTTTTTTTAAATACAAAAATAATGAGGCTATCAAACTTGTGATCATCCATGTTACTTTCATGGCAATGAAGTTCTTCCTTTCCTTAATTTAAAAAAAAAAATTAAAATCCATGCCACGTCTTTAGTTGTTGGCAGAGGATAATCCTATAATTAAAAAAAAATATCTTTATACTATTTTGGATATTTTACATGCTTTCTTGTTAAAATATGTTTAGGTATTAATTACAATAGTTTTTGTTTTTGTCTAATAACATAGAAAAATCTGTATTATTATTTAAATAATTTATGTTTCTACACCTGGCTTATATATAATTATTTTTTAAATTTTAGTTTTGTAAAAATTAAAATAATATATTTTTATTTATTCCTAAAGACTGCTTTTATTTATTTTACTTGCAAAAATTTATTTCATTTTAATTTTAATAAAACACTTACTCTTTCTTGGACAAGATATCAACATTGCTTAAATCCCATCAATCCATATCTTCGGACAGGAGAAAATGACCATGGCGGAGACCACAAGTGCCTCCTGCGACATTTCTTCTTTAAAATATTCGGCATAATAACATGTATATATGTTTAATTAAAATGAATTTGCTTCCTTCCCTTGTATGGTGCCCTAAACAGGGACCTAACAACTTTCAACATCACCTTGAGCCTTTCAGATTAGATCAAAGGCCTTTCTAAAGGAAATGATACGTTGGTGTTTATTACATTTATCATCAACACTGTCTGTAGTCTGTACACGTAGATGGACATTTTTGTGATTTCCAATTATACCATTAGTTTTATCTTCTTTTTCTGTCTGCTTCCATTTCCTTCGCTCCACTTCGGAGCCTATAAATATGGCGCACTTGTTTCCTTCATCACTTCATATCAAAAACCATTTCAACGAGAGAGAAAAGAAGAAAGAAATACACAATGGCAGGAATCATGCACAAGATTGAGGAGACTCTGAACATTGGAGGCAAGAAAGATGAGCGCAAGGGTGAGACACAAGGTGGGTACAACCAACAGGATCACAGGGGCGCCGCACAAGGTCAGCGCAAGGAAGGGTTTGCTGACCAGATGAAGGACAAGATCCCGGGGGGAGGCGGTGGCGTGCACAAGGGGGAGACACAAGGTGGGTACAACCACCAAGATCAAGGTGGGTACAACCAACAAGAGCACAGGGGCGGCGCACAAGGTGAGCGCCAGGAAGGGTTTGTTGGCCAGATGAAGGACAAGCTCCCGGGCGGGGGCGGTGGCGGTGGCATGACGCAAGGTGGGTACAACCAACAAGAGCACAGGGGCTGCGCACAAGGTGAGCGCCAGGAAGGGTTTGTTGGCCAGATGAAGGACAAGCTCCCGGGCGGTGGCGGTGGCGGTGGCATGACGCAAGGTGGGTACAACCAACAAGAGCACAGGGGCGGCGCACAAGGTGAGCGCCAGGAAGGGTTTGTTGGCCAGATGAAGGACAAGCTCCCGGGCGGGGGCGGGGGCGATGGCGGTGGCATGACGCAAGGTGGGTACAACCAACAAGAGCACAGGGGCTGCGCACAAGGTGAGCGCCAGGAAGGGTTTGTTGGCCAGATGAAGGACAAGCTCCCGGGCGGTGGCATGACGCAAGGTGGGTACAACCAAAAAGAGCACAGGGGCGGCGCACAAGGTGAGCGCCAGGAAGGGTTTGTTGGCCAGATGAAGGACAAGCTCCCGGGCGGTGGCGGTGGCGGTGGCATGACGCAAGGTGGGTACAACCAACAAGAGCACAGGGGCGGCGCACAAGGTGATCGCCAGGAAGGGTTTGTTGGCCAGATGAAGGACAAGCTCCCGGGCGGTGGCGGTGGCATGACGCAAGGTGGGTACAATCAACAAGAGCACAGGGGCGGTGGTGGTGTCAGTGGCATGACGCAAGGTGGGTACAATCAACAAGAGCACAGGGGCGGTGGCGGTGTCGGTGTCGGTGGCATGACGCAAGGTGGGTACAATCAACAAGAGCACAGGGGCGACGCACAAGGTGAGCGCAAGGAAGGGTTTGTTGACAAGATCAAGGGCAAGCTCCCGGGGGGTGGCCGTGCTAGTGGTGTCCGTGGTGAAGGAGGAGAGAAATAGTAGAAGCAGCATGATGATGGCAGCAGTGACAGCGACTAAAAATCTTGCACTGCTTCCATGCATTAGGTATATAAACATATATTTGTTCCCTACAGCACAGTTTTTTGTCTTATTTTTTTCGTTAATTCTTTTCCCATTATTTTTTCTTCGTCTTTGTTGCCTCTAGATCATAAACTAATTATATGTACGTAGGTCTTGTTGCATGCTCTGCTTCTCCATTATGTCAAAGTCAAAGCTCAAAAATGGTGATGAATCGTTTGTTACATGCACGTTCTGTTCTTCCATAATTTTGATTTCTAACGTATCCTTCTGTCTTTGCAGGTGTGGAGGAGGTCGAGGTCCTTTCTACCAGTGTTGCAGATTATATATCACTAGTAAAAAAGAAAAGAAAAAAGCTGTACTGTTCAATATTTTGTATCCTGCTTTTAAGTGGTGTTGCTAGGCCAGGGAAGACTGTAAACAGAAAATGATATTATATAATAAGATAATAATTATTATTAACATTATGTTTTATGTGGGTGATTTTAATTTGTTCCTGAAAGAAATTGTTAAACATATGTGAAATATACCTGCCATGGTACAGAAGCTCTCACCATATACGAGCTATACACGTACATGCAAGATATGTTCTTCCTCCTTAAAATTGTTCTGCCAGCGACAATGGAATGGAACACATGGAAGGGACTGTAAGAGATTTATGGATTATATTAAAGAAAATTCACCCATCATAACAAAGTTTGTCTGAACAGTTTCGAGATTTTATTTACTAGAGGTGAAACACACCCTTCTCAACAAACAAATCTTCTCAACGGTAACTCCATGCTTGTGTTCTATGTCGAATCAATTTATTAACGCATGGTTTTTATTATAAAATTGCAATAATTTACAATACAGGGAATAAAATGAACTTTTTTTTAAAAAAAATATTAAAAAAAGTTAAAAAATAAACAGGATTTTTTCCGGTGTACTTTCTGTATTATCCTGGATTTAGAGAAGGGGGAAACTCTTTAATCAAATTCTAAAAAAAGAATTGAATGAATTAAAATCTTTATTACCCTTATTAAATTTGTCTCAAGCAAATAAAACATTAAAAAAATCCTTTAGACGCAATATAGAAGCCGCAAGGAGATCTATATTAATTTATAAAAAAATATATAAATTAATTTATGGACCGGACTACTCGTGGTAAAAAAATACAATAAAATTAATTTATAAATTCGGAACCCAGCTATTTGTGGACCGGACCTCTTAGTTTTGGGCTGCTGCATAAACTTCGATTCGATTTGACTATTGAAAGGTTTAAAGCTTACAGGTTTAGCTGGCAACATGAGTGTCTTTGTGTTTGATATTATTATTATTATTTTTATTATTTTTATTTAAAGTATTTTTTATTTAAAAATATATTAAAATAAATTTTTATTTTTAAAATTTATTTTTAATATATCAAAAAAATATAAAAACATTAAAAAAATAACTGGAAGAAAAAAAATTCAAATTTTTTTAAAGCAAAAATAAAAGATGCCAATTGTATGACCTTCACATAACAATGAAATGATATAATTTTTGCATATAGGTTTTTTTTTTATATAAAAAAAACCTAACTTGGTTTTAAATGCCAAATAAGTATATTGTTAAGATCTTGTATTTTTTAAATACTATATTTATCTTATTTTATTTATTAAGGATAGAATTATATTTTTAGTTTAACATATATATAATCTTTTTGTATTTAGATTAAAACAAATTAACGAGAACTTTGGCTTTTTTTTCTTTTATGTTTATATTTTTTTATGTTAATTTGGATTACTTTAACAGTATTGAATGCTAAGGAGATAAAATTATCAAGTTTGTAGGAGTTTCTTTTAGATTTGATAATAATCCTTTTTGACTAGAGAATATATTGTTTTGTTTCGACTCTTTCCTTCGTTGATTATCATGTTTCTATTAGAGTAAACATGGGCAGTAATCTTGCTTTTATCTACGAAATTATAAGGCTATATAATAGTTAGAGTTTGTTGAATTCAATAATGAGTCATTCTCCCAGATTAAATATACTGCTTCGTTTAAGTTTTTTATTTCACGAAAAAATTATGAAATTTAATTATATATTAAAAGCCAAAGATTAAGATTATTCATTTAGTAGAAAAAGAGATGACATTTTTTTTCTTAAAAAAGGATATATATATATATATATATATATATATATATATATATATATATTGAATATTTATCACTCTATACTTGCGTCATTTATACTATTTTTTTTTGTTCTTATCTTTATTCTTTTGTAATTTATTTTGTAAGTTTTGTTCTTTACACTCTTTTTCGAAAAAAATATTATACAAAGATTAAGAAAATGATGTTTCACTATAGCAATTGCAACATTGTTTTATTTTTCTGCTACATTAATAATTAGTTTAGGATCTTACAAGTTTTTATTAACGCATATTATCTTTATTATATTTAAGCATCAACTTTTTGATTCACGGTTATATTTCTTACTTGATGTTAGAAAAAGCGTTAATAATACCTACACATTAATTCTTTTGTCTTAGAAAAATAATAATTCAATCCACAACAAGGAGAGTTGAATAGACGCGATAACGCTTTTTTTTTTTTCGCATTTATTCCCATAGATGGTTCTCAATGTATTTAATTAAATGCATGCATAGACTTTTTTTTTATTTTTAATTAGAATTAAAAGAAATACATTTGAAAAGCTTGTATATTTAGTTTTTTTACTAAAAAGATTATCCAACCCGCGACGAAGGGCATGAAAAATAATAATTGTACGGTGTTTTTTTATATCCATGATAAAATGTATGGAAAATAATCAATAAAAATCTACACGGTGATTTTATTTATCTTTAAGAATTGTCATCCTAGTTGGTTTTGAGGATCACATGAATTAAAAGCTATATTCATATAGTTGATACTGAAATTTCATATATACGAGATGAAATGCCCGCGCGCTACCGCGGGCTTATAAAATAAATGTACTTGATAGTGTTATAATTGTGAACCAACGCTAGATAAATAATAGAAATTAAAGGTATGAAGGAACAAATATTTCATGATGAAAAAAAAAAGTTGTGTTGGTGATCAAAAACTTAGAGACTGAACAAAATAATTTTTAGCAATTTACAATGTTTTGTGAGGAAAGATACAGTGCTTTCGCCACATGATTTAGTTTTTCAGTTAATAAAAAGAAAAACAATTACAAAGCTAAATTCTCCACCAACTTAATATTAAAAAAAAACCAACAAAGATAATTTTGGAAGGAAAAAAACCCATGAGAAAAAACGTTGTAGCAATTGACAATGTTTTGTGAGGAAAACTATAGCGCTTTTCCCAATAAAATAAAATAAAAAACCATTTAGAGAAATATTGTAGCAGTCCACAGTGTTTTGTGAGAAAAACTACAACGTTTTCCTCATATGATTTACCTTTATTGTAATTATAATTCTTAACAAACTCAATATTAAAAAAAAAATCGACAAAGATAATTTTGAAAAAAATAAAATAAAAATCATATGGGAAAACACTGCAACAATTCACAGTGTTTTAAAGAAAATAAAATTACAAAGCTAAATTCTTAATCAGCTCAATATTAAAAAAAAATCGACAAAGACAATTTTAAGAAAAAAAATAACAAAAAAAAGGAAAAAAAATCATGTTGGAAACACTGTAGTAATTCACAGTGTTTTGTGATGAAAGCTACAATACTTCCCCACATGATTTAGCCTTATTTGTAATGACTTGTAATTGTAATTCACAAACAACTCAATATTAAAAAAATAAAATTGAAAAAGATAATTTGAAAAAAATTATAACAAAAAAAACCATGCGGAGAGACACTGTAGCAATCCATAATGTTTTATGAGCAAAGCTACAATGCTTTCCCTATGTGATTAAGCTTTATTACAAAGTTAAATTCTAAACAACTCAATATTAAAAAAAATAAAATCGACGAAGATAATTTTGAAAAAAAATATCACAAAAAAAGAAAACACAAAAGAAACTGGAAAAAAACCATGTGAGGAAAAACTTGTATTTACTTGTAATTGCAATTCTTAACCAGCTTAATATTTAAAAAATAAAATTGACAAAGATAATTTTAGGGAAAAACATAACAAAAACAGAAAAAAACCATGTGGCAATCAACAGTAACTTTCGAAGAAAGTTACAGTGCTTTCCTCGCATATTGTAACTGTAATTTTTAACCAGCTTAATATTAAAAAAATAAAATAAAAAAAGATAATTTCAGAGAAAATCGTAAAAAAACCATGTGGAGAAACACTGTAGCAATCAACAATGTTTTAAAGAAAAAAAATTACAAAACTAAATTCTCAATCAGCTCAATATTAAAAAACAATCGACAAATATAATTTTGAAAAATAAAGAAATAAAATAGAAAAACTATGTGGAAAAATATTGCAGCAATCCACAATATTTTAAAGAAAAAAATTACAAAGCAAAAATTTTAACCAGGTCAATATTTAAAAAGTAAAATCAACAAAAATAATTTTGGAAAAAAAAAAGAAATAAAAAAAAAGAAAAAATAGGAAAGTTGAAAAAAAAAAGTAATTTTGAAAAAAAAGAAAAAAGGAAAAGTTAGCAAAAAAAGAAGGGGGGGAGAATCACGGTGGATTACTGTTGTAATTCATAGTGATTTAGGTATGGGGAAACAATGATTCCCCCACACCATTTAGATATTGTTAATATATAAAATGCCTTGTAAGGTTCAAATACAAGGAAGGTTTATTTTTTATTTTATTTAAAGCATAGTCACTGCTTCGATGTTCAAATTACAAAAAGAGACATGAACTTGTTTGAGTGAAATATAACATGTACTTAATATGTTTACATGTTGCAAAAAGCTATATTCTTATTTTTATTCTACGTTAAAAATTAATTTAAAATTTTATATGTTTTTATTAACACATATGATCTTTACTATATTTAAGCATTCTTTTGCATAGATGGTTCTCAATTATTTAATTAAATGAAGGAATAGATTTTTTTTATTTTTAATTAGAATAAAAAAAATACATTTGAAAAGCTTGTATATTTAGTTTTTTTACCAAAATTACAAAAAGAAACATGTACTTGTTTGAGTGAAATATAATATGTACTTAATATTACCTTGAAGATAAGAATAGCCAAAGCTTAATTTATATTTAGTATTGTCAAAATTCGATCAAATTAAGCTAGAGATAAAATGGCTAAACAAGTACTAAAAGAAGTTACAAACACCATCTTTTTTGTTTTATTATTTTTTTTTGAAAAAGGTTAAGTTGTATAAAATTCATAAAATAAAATAAAGCACAAGGCTAAGGCTAATACATCAAAAATAGAAAAGAAAGCATGCAAAACGCTAATGAAATAGATGATGTTGGTGACTAGGAAATGATTCTCTCTCTCTCTCTCTGTTTTTTTTGTTTCAAGCCTCTTCGTAAATTTATAGTTTCTGGCAATTTCTAGTCTTTTTTTTTCCCATTTACTACATCATGTTGATTGGTTGTGGGTATGAAGGCATGACTAATTTAATTTCTTTTCTTTTCTTTCTAATAAAAGAAAAAAAATTACCATCTTGATTATATTATTTTCAAATTTTCTTGTAGGTTTTCTTTACCTTTTATTTTTTTTTATTCTTGTTTAAATTTTTATTTGTTTGGCTAGTTTAAGAATTTTATTATAAATAAAATATTCATGATGTGCCTCGTATTTAAAAATTAATGTTTTGTCATATATGAGAATAGATTAAAAAGGGAGTTAAAAATGAAAAGAAAACCTAACAAATGTAATTTTAACACTACAAATTCCTTCATATGAAAAAAAAAAAAACATGTAGGTCTCTCTAAAGCAATAACCTTGGAACTTTCAAAGGATTGACATGCTCTTTTTATGTGATTCTCATCCCCCCGCCTTTAGCTTTTTTAAACATGGACTTAGGCAATAAAATAAAATATATAAAATATATTGATTCATCAATACAATATGATCATGGAGAAATATTTAATGCGAACCTCTTGATAACGTGGTTAAGCAACCTCCAACGAAGATGATACTTCTCCAAGAAAGCCGAGAATCAGGTTTGAGAAGTTTGGCATAATAAAAACCTGTCTCAAGGCACCAACACTATTGGAATTGAAACGAATGACACCACAAGGTCAGCATTAATAAGTCAGATTTGATATTTGTCCCAGCAAAGATAATGTGTTTCATCATGCAAAACACAAGTTTATTTCATAAATTCATGTGTTCTGCTTTTCAACATACACAAAACTTATATAATGTTTCAAATAACCCTAATGGAACCCATGTGTGGACTGATTTGAGCCCACTTACAAAATTGACCCAAATAAGTAATAATAAACCAAAGAGTAAGAAGAAAATAATAAAAATTCAAAGTTAATATGAATCAGATTTGCCACCCTTAAAAAGTTCCAAATAGACTAGGAAATCTGATTTGAATGTGGAATTGATTCTGAAGTTTTATTACCTTGTTGTGCTTAGTTTTCTTGTTTAACATGGACAATTAATGAAGAAAATCTCTCTTTTATACTTGCCAATTTAGTTTCCTATCTAGACTAGGAGAATTATTAATTAATCCTTCCTAGTTTATGAAATCAGATCTGGCAGTCCCCCTAACATCCCTTGTTGTTAACTATTCTCCTAAATAATAGGTAAAATAATGATTGAAATTTTCTTGAATTTTAGGAGAGTATTTTGCTGATTTAAGTCCTTGTAGAATTAGAAAATCAATCCAAAACAAATATGATCTAATCTGATTATAACATCTTAATTAACCCAATCCAACTTTGAACCCCACGTGTCCTAAACCTATATTCATTAATAGGGACCAAACCAGACCCAAAATATACTCCAAATAAACTTTCTTTGCTGCCTAAAAACATCTCATGCATAACCTGTCCTGATCTAGTTGAATTACCCATCAAAATAATTGGGTCAAACACATCATCAATAAGAACCTCAATCTGACCGAATACATCCCTAGATAAAGACTCATCATGAAAAACCCAAGGCTGAACCATATCAACAACCAGTCTTAAACACATAACCGAATGTTTACTATAAAGAATTCAAGTACGAACCTAAACTATATCAACATTAGACTTAAAAAAAGAGAAAAGGAAAGTGATGCTTTGACCAGGCAAATCATTTAGTTGGTTCAGTAAAGGCTTTGTAATGCTAAACTATCATGTGAAGCTATTGGAATCTTCTTCCTCTTAATCAGTTTCTGCTTTGTTGGTTATCGTTTCTCAAGATCTTGATGTTATTGTAATGCTTTTGTAGCAGGGTGAGCTTCTGCTTGGTGCTCAATTTAAAAAAATAATAATTAAAATCCATGGCACGCCTTTAGTTGTTGGCAGAGGGTAATCCTATGGTTAGAAAAAAAATATCTTTATACTATTTTGGATATTTTACATGCTTGTTTGGGTATTACAATAGTTTTTGTTTTTGTCCAAGAACATAGAAAAATCTGTATGATTATTTAAATAATTTATGTTTTTTACACCTGGCTTATATATAATTATTTTTTAAATTTTAGTTTTGTAAAATTTAAAATAATATATTTATCATAACCCATTTTTGGGCTATTCCCCAAATTCACCTTTTCTCTTTCAAAAAATCTAAAAATATTCGAACTAAAAACAAAAAAAAATCTAAAAAATAATAACAGTGAGAAGAGGATGTCAGAGCGCCTAGAAAATATTTAGAAATTGGTTGAGGAGGCTCAAAAATTCAAAGATTAAAATTTGACATTATATTTTACAGATGAAGAGCCCTGTTGACAAAAAAAAATTCAATTTGAGGAAAAAAAGTCCAAAATCAGATGTTTATGGACTCAATTAAATTTTATTGGAGGTTTAATTGAATTTATATAGGGATTTATTACAAGAAAAATTGATTTTTAAGTCAATTTAGGCTTTAATTGGAAGAAATTAAGGTTCTGGGGTCAAAGTACAATTTTAAGAGTTGATTTGGTCAAATCAAGGGTTTAATTGAATAGATATTGAAGTTTGATGGCTAATTAGGGACTTGATTTAAGAAATCCAAAACCAATGACCAAATTGAAAAAGGTGCGTAAATAAATAAACTGAAAGTAACCAAATCAGGGGTCAAATTGAAGAATTTGAAAGTTTATTGATCAATTAAAGGTCAAATTGCATAAATCCAAAACCAAGGACCAAAGGAAAAAATGCGCCGAAATCTAGGGTTTAAATTGAAGTTCTTCATGGGTAAAATTGAACAAAATTGAAAGTTTGAGGCCAATCAGGGGTGTAGAAAGAAATAAATCACAAATTGAAGGACTAAATCGTAAGATACTATTCATCTTCTTCTCCTGCAAGGTTGGTTGGGTGGCTCTGCCAGAATTTCAATGGCAAGATGATAATAGAACTCTGCGCTAAATGAAAAATCAAGCATTCCAACTCTTCGCCGTATAGACCAAAGATGAATGATGCGGTAGAAGTTGCTAATAAGAATGTCAAAAAGATTATTCAGAAGATGGTAGTCACCTATAAGGATTGACATGAGATGTTGCCATTTTCCCTTCACACGTACCGCACCGCAATCCAAACCTCAATAAGAGCCACCCTGTATACATTGGTATATGGAATAGAGGCGGTGATGCCTTTAGAAGTTGAAATCCCCTCATTAAGAGTATTGATAGACTCTGAGCTAGAAGATGTAGAGTGAGTAAAAGTTAGATATGAAAAGTTGAATCTGATAAGTGAAAAGAGGATATCGCTGCAATCTGCCATCATCAACTATACCAAAGAAGAATGGCCAAATCATATGATAAGAAGGTTCGACTTTGAGGATTCCACGAAGGAGATCTTGTACTGAAGAAAGTATTGCCTTTACCAGGAGAAGATCAGAGTAAATGGGCACCGGACTATGAGGGCCTTTACATGGTGAAGAAAGCATTATCGGGAGGAGCTTTGCTATTATCTAGAATGGATGGAGAAGACCTAGTTAGGCCAGTGAATTCTGACTCTGTAAGGAAATATTACGCTTGATGTATTCCGTAATTTCCCAATCAATAAAATAAAGTTCGGCCATGAATTCTCTCTGAAAAGCACCTTTTCTTCATAAAACGCATGATCTCATACTTAAATAAACTTTTTTCTTACGTATGACTAAGGAAATGACTCCATCAATTGGAGGGAACCAAACCAATTTTAAAACTGACAGGTATTGCACACCACACTAGGGCAAAAAGTGCACATAGGGGTCCATAGTGAACTAAAGCCCAAAGGGGTATCATCATAAAAACTTCTAAAAAAGCATCTTTTATGAGAATTGCTAATTGCATTGAAAGTTTTAGTTTTCATGAACAAAACCAAATCTTTTGAGTTTTCCTTTTTAAAATAATAATAAAAGACAATACTCAATAGAGCAAGAAAGGGCCCCAAAAGGAACCAGAGATCTCTTCACCAAAAGGATAGGAAGTATAACACGTGGAGCATATTCCGTTTCAAGAGGACGAGTCGGACAAACAAATGAAAACAGGAGCTCAATAAGTCTACAACAGAAAGGGGGACCTATGTTTCCAAAATAGGTAACAAAAAAACATGCATGCTATATTGTTATAACACTAACCTAGCAGGAGAAGATGTGACGAAAGCCAAAATAGTTCCAAGTTTTTGGAAAAAACCGCTGAGGTATAAAATCTCAGGTCAACGAAACTACAAAAAAGGATAGGAATTGTGAACCAGCACTGCTTCATTTTCTGAGGTAAGATGTTTTCTTTTGAAGTTTGAGATGAGCAGTTCACCCGATATTGAGACCGTTTCTTAGAAAAGCGTGGAGTTTTCTAAGAATTTTAAGATGGGCAGGTCACCCGATATTGAGACCATTTCTTAGAAAAGCATGGAGTTTTCTAAGAATTTTAGGATGGGCTGGTCATCGGATATTGAAACCGTTTCTTAGAAAAACATGGAGTTTTCTAAGAATTTTAAAGATGGGCCGGTCATCTGATATTGAGACCGTTTCTTAGAAAAGCGTGGAGTTTTTTAAGAATCTTAAGATGGGCAGGTCACCCGATATTGAGACCATTCCTTAGAAAAGCGTGGAGTTTTCTATGAATTTTAGGATGGGGCGGTCACTCGATATTGAAACCGTTTCTTAAAAAAGCGTGGAGTTTTCTAAGAATTTTTAAGATGGGCCGGTCACCTGATATTGAGACCGTTTCTTAGAAAAGCGTGGAGTTTTCTAAGAATCTTAAGATGGGCAGGTCACCCGATATTGAGATCATTCATTAGAAAAGCATGGAGTTTTCTAAGAATTTTAAGATGGGCCAGTCTCTTGATATTGAGACCGTTTCTTAGAAAAGCGTGAAGTTTTCTAAGAATCTTAAGATGGGCAGGTCACCCGATATTGAGACCATTTCTTAGAAAAGCGTGGAGTTTTCTAAGAATTTTAGGATGGGTCGGTTACCTGATATTGAAACTGTTTCTTAAAAAAACGTGGAGTTTTTTAAGAATTTTAAGATGGGCCGGTCACCCGATATTGAGACCGTTTCTTAGAAAAGCATGGAGTTTTCTAAGAATCTTAAGATAGGCAGGTCACCCGATATTGAGACCTTTTCTTAGAAAAGCGTGGAGTTTTCTAAGAATTTTAAGATGAGCCGGTCATCTGATATTGAGACCGTTTCTTAGAAAAGCGTGGAGTTTTTTAAGAATCTTAAGATGGGCGGTCACTCGATTTTGAGACCGTTTCTTAGAAAAGCGTGGAGTTTTCTAAGAATCTTAAGATGGGCCGGTCACTCGATATTGAGACCGTTTCTTAGAAAAGCGTGGAGTTTTCTAAGAATTTTAAGAGGGGCTAGTCACCCGATATTGAGACCGTTTCTTAGAAAAGCGTTGAGTTTTCTAAGAATTTTAAGATAGGCAGGTCACCTGATATTGAAACAATTTCTTAGAAAAGCGTGAGTTTTCTAAGAATTTTAGGATGAGCAGGTCACCTGATAATTGGACCATTTAAAAAAAAAAGTTGAGTTTTTCTAGAAATCTTAAGATAGGCAGGTTTCCTGATAGGGAGACTATTGTTTAGAAAAAGCACTGAGTTTTAGCATGATTAGACAATTTATCTTTACAACACTTACTACGCGAAGCACTTGACAAGTTTTGCTTTGTAAGCATTGTAAAGAGAGGGCAATTGTTGTTACTCATTTTTGTACTCTACGTGCTGGAGATGGTGTATACCTCTTTTGAACTAAGTGTAGGAGTTTAACTCATGTTTGTTGGAAGATTGACAAAAGCAGAAAAATAAATATTTTTTTGAAACCCTGTTTGAGCTGTTTTCTGCTCTCTTTATCCTTCCCCTTTGCTGCCAAAATCGTCAGGTTTTTTAGACTGACTAGGGGTCTTCATAATGCTAAATTCGTTCTTTCGTTATCTTGTTTTAAAGGTTGGATAAATCCCTCAAAATTTGCACTAAAAAAACTGATTCTGCTGCTGTTGCAATTTTTTGTTTGAACTTAGGCTCTGATTTTGACTTGGTTTCGTACGATATCTGACCATCCTAGCTATTTGCTATCATTCATGACATGTCGAAGAATTGACCTACACCTTTATTGGGTCATAGGGGTCACTGTTCTTAGGGCAGACTCTCAGTCAGATTTGGATGCTCGACATTGTCAGATCAAGAAAACCTTTTTGACCAACCAGATCCCTGCCAGATTCTGTTATCTAAAACGATTTTATCTCACTTTGAATCCTTTATCAAATTTGTAGTTCGAGACACGTAGATGAATTTAGGCTTTTGAATTGATTGATTTTGATATCAGAAGCTCAAGATATTCATGTTTGAAATCTAGCGTGAAAACATAGAATCCTGCCGCGAGAAGGTTTCTAGCCGAGTTTGGTTTCAATTCTGTTATTCAAAACGAATTTATCTCACTTCGAATCCTTCATCAAAGTTGTAGTCTGGGACACGTAGATGAATTTGGGCTTTTGAATCGCTTGATTTCAATATCAGAAGCTCAAAATATTCCCATATGAATATCTAGTGTGAAAGCAGGGATTCTTGCTGCGAGAAGGATTTTTGCCCATGTTTGCGGGCCTGATTCGAGGGATTTTTTTTGGACCAAGGACTGAATTGAAAAGTGCTAAAATGAGAGATTTAATTGAAGAAGGATATTGGAAGCTGGAGAGGGGGCTGGGTGATCATAAATGACGGGATTTCTACCACACCGAATAAGGAAAATCACGTTTTTGTGCAGCTATAATTCATAGGAAACAACAGCTTTTGACAGCTGCAAAATGCCATAAAGAGAAGAACCTCACCATCATCTAATGGCTGGGATTTTATCCTTAACATAGATGGCTGGGATGATGTGTTAATGTTGGAAAGAAATCACTAGAATCAGCACATAATCAATGAGAATATTGTAGTTTCCTCATTTTAATTATTTGGCTGAAAATCAGCTGGGATTTGCATCCTAGATTAATGCATTGAATCTTTCCTAATAAGAGCTGTGTATATACTATATATACGCTGCCTCTGCTGACCTAAGAATAGAAAAAAAGGAGGATGAAAAAAAGAGAGAAAGAGGACAGAAAAGGGGACGGAAAAAAAGGAGAAAAAAAAGACAGAAAAGAGGAGAAAAACGGGAGAGACAGAGAAGACCAAAATAGAGAGAGGAGAAAGGAAAGAGAAGGAGTCTTTCTGTGGTCACCAGAGGCGAGAATGCAGAAGCTTTGCCCATCGGCTGGTACGTCATCTTTGGCATTCAGAACAAGCAGGATTCGCAGGTATAAGTTTTAGTTTCTCCTTCCTTGCAATATTTCAAAGCTGGTGTCTGCTGATTGTTCTTTCAAAAAACCTGTTTCTGCTCTTGTCTGGGACGTACGTTTTTTCTGTTTTGTCAACAAGTTGTACGCTTGCTCATTTGTTTTTTCATACATGTTGAGTTTAGATAGTTTGTCTATATTAGAGTTATGCGTCTCTTCCTTCTCCCTTTTTTTTTTGTAAGAGACTGTGAGGCTTAAAGGCCTTCACCACCTCTAGTCCCCTTTGTCCGGTACCTCTCGGGCTTATAATGCTGCATAAGAGAAGTTCTGTTTCTAAACAAAGCTTTGGCCAAAGGAGAAAGTAGAATGTTCCGTGGAGAAAGTAAAAGGCATGAGAAGAGTCCCTTTACAGTCAAGGTAGTCTTTTGGCAGACTTTTGGTTCACGTTTTCATTTATGTTATTTTCTTTTGAAAACAAGAGAGAGATGGCCTTTGGTTTGTGTTGTTAGTTTTTAATTGTTTAATATAAGGGTGCTGCTCAAGTCTTTTCTTTATGCGTGAAACAAGCGTGGCAGTATTAAAAGATTGAAAAAAGGAATTGGTGAGTTATGGTTCCTGTTATGGTTTCGGTCTCCGAATCTTAGTCTTCTGGTGCATAAGGATTTTTTTCATAGGATTTGGGTTTAAGTGGACCGACTGAATCTTATGTGAGTAAAATTTAGCTTTGGAAAATTTATTTTTATATATATCAGTGTTTTGAGTTTTTTTTTACAAATTTTGGAATGGATGTGTATGGTTTTTTTAACCGACTGACTCTCATGTTTTTCGTGTTTTTGACCAGAAAAAATGTTCTTGTGTATTGCATACGGTCAATACCCTAACATGTTTTGAACGTTCTTTTTTTATATAAAAAAAATATATTGGAAGTTTTCGAAAATGTGTCTTCGCATGGATTTTTTAAACACAACAAAATTATTTTTTTACATTTCTGGATTTTACAACATGTTTGTAAAACTCCAAAGGGTATTGGCCAATATTTCAAAAAATTATAAAAATCTTATTTTGTCAGGAATTCATCTATTATTCACCGTTAATGTTTGGTTAAAGAAATCCCAAAGGAATGAATATCCAAAATATTATTGGGAATAACTGGTTATTATTCACTGTTAATATTTGGATAAAGAAACCCTAAGTGATTATAATCAATGACATTTCTATTTTTTTTACTCCATGGTTTACGAGCCGTGAGAGTATGAAACACTAAGGCAAAAATAGACTTTTAAAGCGCCCTGAATTTCCTTAGATTTTTAAATTTTTGTCCCTCCTCCTTGTGATTTACGAGTCGCAAACTCTTGAAATACTAAGGGAAAAATAAGCTTTTAAAGCACATGGAATCTCCTTGGATTTTTATCTTAATAAGTTTAGTGTGAATCAAACACAGATTTCAAGAGATCTGCATTGGTTCTCCTTGGTACTTTGTAGACACATCTAAGGGTGTGATCCACATTGACCAAGGGTTCTTTCTTTTTAGACTTTCAGTTCGAGTTTGTTCAACATAGCAAAATGTATCATAGGAAAACTGATGGGATTAGAAAACACCAACACCATAGCAATTATAAGGTAAACCAAACACCAAGCAGCTTACCTTAGGTAGGGCGTACTAGGGGTGCTAATACCTTCTCTTTACGCAACCAGTCACTTGCCTTAGAATCTCTGAAAGACCAGTTAGGGTTCTTAGTGACCATAATACTAGGTGGCGACTCTCTTTATCCACAAATAAACAAAACGACCCAGAAATCAATTGAGGGCCGCCGCGATGCCAAGCTCCGCCGCGAGGGTGCGACAATGTATTTCCTCATTTGCTCATACGCTTTAATTTTGTACATATTTGTTTGCATTGTAAAATTGCTTAATGCATCATTCACATTTTAAGGGAATTTATACCGAAAAACTTTAATTAGGTGAGGGACTAGCAGCTTACCTTACGACTTTTAGTCAAGGTTTACGTTTGTGTAAACCTCAACTCTTCGTTGAGAGCTTAAACTGATAATGATTGGTGCACATGCCATCCCATTACCTGTTGAGCCCCTATATTGCCTTCACAAGGGTGATCACTGGGACAGCAAGAGACCCTTTTGAGACCAGGTAAAAAGCCACCCATCCTGTAATGGCCCAAAACCTATCGCTAGAGTATGAACTCCCTAATATGCATGTATATACATTTGCATCCATATGCATACATCCATTCATTTGTAAATAACATACATACATACAACAGGTTGAAATATAGGTCCCCAATGAGTCTACAACACCCGACTTCGAGCGAGAAACATGGAAGATGAAGAACGCGCTCACCGTGATGCCTATTTTCAAGAAGAGTTGGAGTCTCTGAAGACAAGCGTAGCTCACCTTACTAGCTTACTCGAGCAAACTTTGAGAAATGCCTCTGGTGAAGGTCCTTCTAACCGACCGGTCACTTTTAATCAGGCTCCAACAACAGCTCAACCCGAAGAAATAATGAGTGAACATGGTCAAGAGCCTCAACATAATCCAGCATTTGTGCAGTCAACGACACCTGCACCAGCCCCGGCAGTCATAGATGCATTTGCTAACGAGTCCCACCAGGCCAAGTCATCTGATGGCCTTAATCAAGAAAAGATAGCGACACTGGAAGCCAGAATCAAATTCATTGAAGGGGTAAACTTATATGATCCAGTACGGGCAGCGGAGATGTGTCTAGTCCCAAATGTGGTTGTCCCGAAGAAGTTTCGTGTTCCTAAGTTCATCAAATATAGTGGAACACAATGCCCCATGACTCACCTCAAGTCCTATTGCAATAAAATGGCAGAAGTAGTGCATGATGAAAAACTACTGATGCATTTTTTTCAGGATAGCTTAAGTGGGTCAGCATTGAGCTAGTACATGAGATTGGACAACACAAAGATCCGGAGATGAAAAGATCTTGTGGAGGCTTTTGTCAAGCAATACAAGTACAACATGAACATTGCTCTCGATAGAACTAGCTTGTCCAATCTAGGGAAAAAGGACAAAGAAAGCATAAGGGAATATGCTCAAAGATGGCGAGAATCAGTTGCTCAAGTCCATCCTCCACTTTTGAACAAAGAGATGGTCACTTTATTTGCCGACACACTCAAAGCGCCATATTACGAGCATGTGATGGGTAGTTCGGCTCAACAATTCACTGACGTTGTGGTAGTGTGCGAACGCATAGAGCAAGGCGTCAAGAGTGGTAGAATTTCTGCACCCACCGAAAAAAAGGCTTCGAAAGGAAGGAGGTCAACCATGTTGAAGATGGCTACAAGGGTAGGAAAAACTCATCCCAAAACTACCACACTCCGTCCCAAATTGCCAACATCAAAAAACCTGAGCCTTTTCAAGCCAAAAGCCAAATTGAAAATTACCAAAGGGTCCAAGAACAACTACCTCCATTACCGTTACCCCTAAATGCGATGTACCAGAAGTTATTAAGCATCAGGCATGTAGCTCCCGAACCTCTGACGCCGGTGCAGCCACCTTACCCTAGCTGGTACAAGCCAGAGCTCACTTGCGCATACTATGCTGGTGTTGCTGGACATAGTATCCATACTTGCAACGCCTTCAAGAGAAAACTTTTGCAATTAATCAAGGCAGGGTGGATAGAATTGGAAGACACTTCTAATGTGAACACGAACCCTCTATCTAATCATGCTTGAAATGGTAGATCATAAATGCACTAGCGGTGGAATGTCCGGGAAATCTGAAAGCACCGATGATTTAGGTAGGGTGCGAAAAAGGTAGCATAAATTTTGAAGGTCTCGAATTTCGACCATAGTTTTTGTCCATATCGTCAATGAGTCCTCTACAAGAGCTGTTGTGGGGAAGCTAGCCTAAAAAGGGATTTGCCAAAATGAAAGGATGAAGCATGCCTTATTATTGTCTTTTGTTTGATCATGTCAGTTTTAACTTGTTTCAGTCTTATTGGTAATTTGGGCTCATAATACCACAAGACTTTCTCTGTCAAATGAGCCTTTCTTGTTAAATAAGACCATGTGTTTTCCTGTGTTCTCATAACGTACCTTTATTTTTGTTGTCATTTCATGCAAATAACACACTAAGCATAACCTTTACCCACGAAACCACTTACGTGTTTCACTTTTTCCCTCCAATTATGCATGATTTCACATGTTCATAAAGTTTTTTTTTTGGAATTCAAAGTTTTTGATATGAGACAGAAATCATATTGGTATTTGTCTAAACAAACAAGTTCTGAAAATTCAAGCGATTCCTTAGAAAGGTAATCATACACCTAGAAAACAAAAAAAAAAAACAAACAACAAAAACACCATGATGTGACTCCAAAGCTGAGTTTTATCTGAATGAATAATGAGAAATCACTTTGCATACTCGCATGAAAGCAAGGCTTACCGATCCTAAATGCAGGAGTTTGGAATGAAGAAAGGCCATCTTTGATAATCTTTTCACGAGGCTAAAATATATCCTTTGCAGTCCTCTTTTGAGCCTAATAAAGTTTTTTTTAGGAATAACCTTGGCTAGGATCACACCCCACACTGGGGGCAAGTGCGAGAAGAAGAAAAAAACAATGATTAAAAGTGCCCAAGCAACACTGGGGGGCATAAAAGAAAATTCTCAACCATCGAAAGTGCCAAAACAAAGCTGAGGACATGAAGAAAAATCCAAAAGATCCAAAAATTCAGAGCATAAAAAAAAATCCAATACAATGATACTCAAAACCAATTAAAAAAAAAACAAAAACAAAGAGAAAGAGCCTAAGCCCAACACTAGGGGGCACGATAGACCATTTTGGAAAGATATTCCAAAGACAAAAGGTCAGGAAACAAGCACAAGTGATCCTTAGACTTGAAATCTCTTAAACACCTTTTGAGCTTGTAAATATCCTTTTTCTTCATAACCAATAGCCCAAGCCTACATTACGCGTTTAATCAAGCCCTTTCTGATCAAAGACAAGCAATCTGGATCGGTAGGCGATGCTTTCTCATGCGAACCAAGCTCTATTATCCATACAAATAAAATGAATGCTTTAAAGACTGGTTCATTGAAACTCTCATATTAAATCTTGAACCATTTTGACCAACCAAATGTCACTTCATATTTTCACCAAAATCAAGACAAAAGGTTCATCACTTCTGAAAACCTCTCCATATGAATCACTTGAATTTCTTCAGAATGAGTTTGCTTTGAATCGATGTCAAAATGATTTTTGTGTCTGGAATAGCTTTGAAATTCCAAAACAAATCTGCATGATAACAACTCATTGTCAAACCTTCCTTCACATAGCCTCATCCCTAAACTCAAATTGAATACTTGGGGGTATGATCAAGCTGGGGGGCAATAAAAAACTTCTGGTAGGGCTGGCTCCATGATTACCTTCCTAAGAAAACTGTCGGGCAAAATTGGCAACCCTTGAGATAAAGGGATGGAGGACAAAGAAGTATGACGATATCAAGTCCTTCCTAGAGGTCAAGATCACAAGAGATGACTCGAGTAAGCAAGAGCGAAAAAGCCATCGAAGTCTACTGCCAACACTCCAACTTTTGAAAAAAGAAAGACACCATGAAGAAATGGAGACCTATATTTCTCAGGTAAGTATACATGCATATTGATCATAATGCATTGCTTTCAACATTGACAGATCGATGTTTCATCATCACTTTTGGGTAGTGCGTTTTTTAACCATACCTCATTTGAAGAGCGCTTTTGTGCCCTTACTTCCTTTTGAGTGCGCCTTTGTGCCCTCACTTCTCAGGTAATGTGTTTTCTAACCCTACCTCCTTTCGAGTGTGCCTTTGAGCCACCATCCCTTAGGTAGTGCGTTTTCTAACCCTACCTCTTTTCGAGTGCGCCTTTGAGCCCTCATTAACATTTTTCTGGGTAGGTAATCCATTACAACGCGACCAATTCTCCATGTTTTTTTGTCTGGGTAAGTCACCCATTACAATGAGGCCATTCTTTCACTTGGGTAGGTCACCCATTACAATGAGACCACTCTTTCCTTTTTCCTTGGGTAGGTCACCCATTACAATGAGACCGACATTTTTTTTCTGGGCAGGTCACCCATTACAACGCGACCAATTCTCCATGTTTTTTATCTAGGTAGATCACCCATTACAATCTTCCACTTGGATAGGTCACCCATTACAATGAGACCACTCTTTCTTTTTTTTCTTAGGTAGGTCACCCATTATAATGAGACCAACATTTTTCTGGGTAGGTCACCCATTACAACGCGATCAATTCTCTATATTTTTTATCTAGGTAGGTCACCCATTACAATGAGACCAACAATTTTTTTGAGTAGGTCACCCATTACAACGCGACCAATTCTCCATGTTTGTTTTATCTGGGCAAGTCACCCATTACAATGAGACCAATATTTTTATGGGTAGGTCACCCATTACAACGCGATCAATTCTCTATTTTTTTTTATCTGGGTAGGTCACCCATTACAATGAGACCATTCCTTCACCTGGGTAGGTCATCCATTACAATAAGACCACTCTTCCTTTTTTTTCTCTTGGGTAGGTCACCCATTACAATAAGACCATCTTTTCTCTTGGATAGTTCACCCATTACAATGAGACCATCCTTTTTCTGAGTAGGTCACCCATTACAATGAGATCATTCCTTCACCTGGGTAGGTCACCCATTACATTAATGAGACCACTCATTCTTTTTTTCCTTTTGGGAGGTCACCCATTATAATGAGACCATCCTTTTTCTGGGTAGGTCACCTATTACAACGCGACCACTCTTCTTTTTTTCCTCTTGGGTAGGTCACCCATTACAATGAGACCATCCGTTTTCTAGGTAGGTCACCCATTACAATTTTTCCATTTCAAAATCTTTCAAATTTCAAAAGAAAAATCTTTCAATTTTTAGTCTGAGTGCGTTTTCCAGCCCTCAAACAATTCATCATTTCTTGATATGGTGAGTCTGTTGTCTTTTCTTTTTCTTCTTTACAAAGCTTACTATCTAAAAGATTTTCTGTCGTAAGCATTGTAAAGAGGGGGGCAATTGTCATAACTCATTTTTGGGCTATTCCCCAAATTTACTTTTTCTCTTCTAAAAAATCTAAAAATATTCCAACTAAAAACAAAAAAAAATCTAAAAAATAATAACAGTGAGAAGAGGATGTCAGAGCGCCCAGAAAATGGCTATAAATTGGTTGAGGAGGCTCAAAAATTCAAAGATTAAAATTTGACAGTATATTTTACAGATGAAGAGCCCTGTTGACAAAGAAAAATTCAATTGGAGGAAAAAAAATCCAAAATCATATGTTTATGGACCCAATTAAATTTTATTGGATGTTTAATTGAATTTATATAGGGATTGATTACAACAAAAATTGATTTTTAAGTCAATTTAGGCTTTAATTGGAAGAAATTAAGGTTCTGGGGTCAAAGTACAATTTTTGAGAGTTGATTTGGTCAAATCAGGGGCTTAATTGAATAGATATTAAAGTTTGATGGCCAATTAGGGGCTTGATTGAAGAAATTTAAAACCAGGGACCAAATTGGAAAAAGGCGTGTAAATAAAGGGACTGAAATTGACCAAATCAGGGGTCAAATTGAAGAAATTGAAAGTTTGTTGATCAATTAAGGGTCAAATTACATAAATCCAAAACCAAGGACCAAATGGAAAAATACGCCGAAATCTGGGGTTTAAATTGAAGTTCTCCATGGGTAAAATTGAACAAATTTGAAAGTTTGAAGCCAATCAGAGGTGTAGATAGAAATAAATCACAAATTAAAGGACTAAATTGTAAGATACTATTCATCTTCTTCTCCAGCAAGGTTGGTTGGGTGGCCACCTTCCAAAGGCATTTGACGCCTCGTTTCTTCACCAAATTGGATGAAACGTACAAGCAAACGATCCTGTGATACCTGACTACACGCTAGTGTAAGCTGTTTGGGCTGATCGAGGCTGTAGAGGCAGTGGCACCGCCCTAAAGTGGCCAACCCGACCAGCCATTTTTCATGCAAAACTGACAGTTCATCATTGCTACTTTGAGCCAATGGTTGGGATGCTTTCAGGTCGAACCAGAAGAGAAAAAGTGTCCCTCTTCCACCGCCTATAAATAGATTTGATCTTAATGCTCCAGGTGTGGAGAAATTTCGGTCCAAAGACAGCAAAAAGAACAGCCTTCCTAACTCGGTTTCTGCTGCCAGCAGAACCTCTCTGTTTCTCTCTCCACCGCGGCCTCCTGCCACAACCACCACCACCACCAGTCTGTACACCTCCATATACATCAACCCAGATCTTCATAGGAGGCGGATCAACCACCGCGACTGTCACTTTCGTCAACCTCTGCAGATTTCTTCTCCTTTCTTCCTCTTCTTGCTACAACCACCGTCTGCCACTACAGCAACACCACCGTCACCTCTCAACAGTCACCACCAGCCACCGTCAGCTCAGCTACCAGAGCGCCTCCATTCAAGGTAATTCTCGTCCTTTCGTCTCTGTTTTCCCGTTTCATTCCCTTGTATGCACAACGTGCACTGTGCATGTTTCTGCAATGCAAGGCAAAATAATTACCCGGTTACTGTGCATGAGCACAATTACCGGATAATTACATTTAGCTGGTTACTGTGCATGGCATGGTAACTAGCCCGGGTTGGATCATCAGCCCAGTCCACGCGGCTGGGCTGAGTCTAACCCAATATAAGGTAGTTTGTGTTTTTATTCGAATTGGTCCCAGCCCAATTTTGTTTCGGGTCCGGCCCGTTCAAAAATTTACAAAAAAAAAATACATTTTCAAAAACATCCATGATTTTCTTACATATTTTTCTATCCATTTTAATTAATATCGGTTTGTTTTTTATATACCGTAAAAACACAAATGCGGTATTAAAATACCCGGTTTTTGTCAAAACTTAAAAAAAATATTTTTTTTTGTTTTCATGCATACGGCCAAGTCTCTCAAAGAAAAAATCACATCATATTTTTATACAACAAAAATTCAAAAATTATGTATTAGCATGCATCTAGGCTTTAATAACCAATTTATTTAAGTCACAAGAACTAGGTCAATATTTCAAAAAAACACTCAAAAAAATATTTTGTTTTCTTTTAATATCCGGGATTACGAATTTATACGTAAAACGTACTCGCGATATTAAAAAGGTAGTTTTTTTTATTTGACGTTAGCATAATTAGGTTTTTACCCGATAAGATAAGGACCTCCTTACCTACGAGGACTTTTCTTAAACCATAGACAAATAAAAAATTAGAGAACACGACAAGACCTTAGTTTTTATCAGACAATAAAACAATGCATCTTATCTTAGGTAGGACGTATTTGGAGTGCTAATACCTTCCCTTTACGCAACCAATCTCCGTACCCGATCTTTAAGACCAGTTAGAGTTCATGTGACCAAAATACTAGGTGACAACTCTCATTCTATTTTTTCTACTGATAAAAGACAAGAATTCCTTGTCTTTCTATATTTGCTGAGATAAACACTCCACACCTGATGAGGGTGGTGAACAATCGCCACGACGCCGCATATTTGTGACAATATTTTATATTTATTTATAAAGACTGTTTTTATTTATTTTACTTGTAAAAATTTATTTAATTTTAATTTTAATAAAACACTTAGTTTTTAAATTTATATTTTTTAAACCGTAACTAAAAATATTTTTTAAGGATAACATTTCTAAGGTGTCGGCAAGCTACTCTTCATCGCCGACGTGTCAGTGGGTGCACTAAATGGATAAAGAAACTGGTATTTTCAACGGCGGTAAATTAAAGCATTCATATTAATTCATGCCCAGAAGATAGAAGGAGAGAGGAATAAGGGTACGATAGAGATGGGGCCCTTTTGCCTGGTCCCACAACATTGTAGATATTTCTTCATCATCCATATCTGATCATTTTTGTCAGCACTGCTCCTCAATTCAACACGCGGTTGTTTTTTTTTCAAGTGACTTTTGTTTCGAAATATCTGGAATTAATATTTTTTTAATCTTATTATATTAAAATAATATGAAAACATGAAAAAAAAATTAATTTAAAAAAATAAAAAGATTTTAAATTATTTTAAATACAAAAATAATGAGGCTATCAAAATTGTGATCATCTATGTTACTTTTATGGCAGTGGAGTTATTCCTTTTGCTCAATTTAAAAAAAAAAATTAAAATTTATGGCAGGCCTTTAGTGGTTGGCAGAGGGTAATCATATGGTTAGAAAAAAAAATCTTTATACTATTTTGGATATTTTACGTGCTTTATGTGTGGGTATTAGTATAGTTTTTGTTTTTGTTCAATAATATAAAAAAATCTGTCTGATTATTTAAATAATTTATATTTTTTATACCCGGATCATATATAATTATTTTTTAATTTTTAGTTTTGTAAAAATTAAAATAATATATTTTTTATTTATTTTACATGCAAAAATTTATTTTATTATAATTTTAATAAAACTGTAACTAAAAATATTTTTTTAAAATTTATTTTTAAAAACTAAAATGCTACCTTAATCCAAACCCCATCCACTACTTTTCTATTATAGATTCTGATCTCTTTTTTTTTATCTCTTTCGTGGACAAGATATCAACATTACTTAAATCCCATCTATCCATATCTTCCCACAGGAGAAAATAAATTTGGCATAATAACATGGATATATGTTTAATTAAAATAAATTTGCTTCCTTCCCTTGTATGGTGCCCTGAACAGGGACCTAACAACTTTCAACATCACCTTGAGCCTTTCAGATTAGATCAAAGGCCTTTCTAAAGGAAATGATACGTTGGAGTTTATTACATTTATCATCAACACTGTCTGTAGTCTGTACACGTAGATGGACATTTTTGTGATTTCCAATTATACCATTAGTTTTATCTTCTTTTTCTGTCTGCTTCCATTTCCTTCGCTCCACTTCTGAGCCTATAAATGTGGCACTTGTTTCATTCATCACTTCATATCAAAAGCCATTTCAAAGAGAGAAAAAAGAAGAAAGAAATACACAATGGCAGGAATCATGCACAAGATTGAGGACACTCTGAACATTGGAGGCAAGAAAGATGAGCGCAAGGGTGAGACACAAGGTGGGTACAACCAACAGGATCACAGGGGCGGCGCACAAGGTCAGCGCAAGGAAGGGTTTGTTGGCCAGATGCAGGACAAGATCCTGGGCGGTGGCGGTGGCGGTGGCGGTGGCATGACGCAAGGTGGGTACAACCAACAAGAGCACAGGGGCGGCGCACAAGGTCAGCGCAAGGAAGGGTTTGTTGGCCAGATGAAGGACAAGATCCCTGGCGCTGGCGGTGGCGGAGGCGGTGGCGGTGGCATGACGCAAGGTGGGTACAATCAACAAGAGCACAGGGGCGGCGCGCAAGGTCAGCGCAAGGAAGGGTTTGTTGACAAGATCAAGGGCAAGATCCCGGGGGGTGGCGGTGCTAGTGGTGTCGGTGGCATGACGCAAGGTGGGTACAATCAACAAGATCACAGGGGCGGCGCGCAAGGTGTGCGCAAGGAAGGGTTTGTTGACAAGATCAAGGGCAAGATCCCGGGGGGTGGCGGTGCTAGTGGTGTCGGTGGCATGACGCAAGGTGGGTACAATCAACAAGATCACAGGGGCGGCGCGCAAGGTGTGCGCAAGGAAGGGTTTGTTGACAAGATCAAGGGCAAGATCCCGGGGGGTGGCGGTGCTAGTGGTGTCCGTGGTGTAGGAGGAGAGAAATAGAAGGAGGACAAGAAGAAGAATGATGATGGCCATAGCAGCAGTGACAGCGACTAAAAATCTTGCACTGCTTCCATGCATTAGGTATATACACATATATTTGTTCCCTACTAGCATGGTTTTTTGTCTTGTTTTTTCGTTAATTCTTTTCCCATTATTTTTCTTTGTCTTTGTTGCCTCTAGATCATAAACTAATTATATGTACGTAGGCCTTGTTGCATGCTCTGCTTCTTACATTATGTCAAAGTCAAAGCTCAAAAATGGTGAATCGTTTGTTACACTTTCTGTTCTTCCATGGTTTTGATTTCTAACGTACGTATCCTTCTGTCTTTGCAGGTGTGGAGGAGGTCGAGGTCCTTTCTACCAGTGTTGCAGATTATCACTAGGAAAAAAGAAAGAAAAAGAAAAAAGAAGCTGTACTGTTCAATATTTTGTATCGTGCTTGTAAGTGGTGTTGCTAGGCAGGGAAGACTGTAAACCGAAAATGATATTATAATAAGATAATAATTATTATTAACATTTATGTTTTATGTGGGTGATTTTAATTTGTTCCTGAAAGAAATTGTCAAACATATGTGAAATATACCTGCTATGGTACAGAAGCTCTAACCATATACGAGCTATACACATGTACATGCAAGATATGTTCTTCCTCCTTAAAATTGTTCTGGCAGCGACAACGGAATGAAACACATGGAAGGGCTGTAAGAAATATATGGATTATTATATTAAAGAAAATTCACCCACCATAACAAAGTTTGTCCGAACAGTTTTAAGATTTTATTTACTAGAGGTGAAACACACGCACACACCCTTCTCAACAATATATATATATATATATATATATATATATATATATATATATATATATATATATATATATATAATAAAAAATCGGACACGGTAACTCCAAGCTTGTGTTCTATGTCGAATCAATTTATTAACGCATGGTTTTTATCATCTACAAATTAATAAATCATATATTAAAAGCCAAAGATTAAGATTATTCATTTAGTAGAAAAAAAGATATTTTTTTCTTAAAAAAGGATACAATTTACTTATTGTTATTGATTTTTCTAACAACTAGGAAAGAGAGTATGGGCACTCATCAAGTATCGATTATAGCATATACACATTGACAACATAAAGCATTACAAGGCGTCATGAAAGGACCGAAGGACTATAAATACAAGTTGCAGTGTACTAAATTTTATTAGAGGGATTGATTACAACAAAAATTAATTTTTAAGTCAATTTAAGCTTTAATCGGAAAAAATTAAAGTTATGGGGTCAAAATATAATTTTTAAGAGTTGATTTGATCAAATCATGGACTTAATTGAATAGATAGATATTGAAGTTTGATGGCCAATTAGAGGCTTTGATTGAAGAAATCAAAAACCAAGGACCAAATTGGAAAAGGCGCGTAAATAAAGGGACTGAAATCGATCAAATCAGGGGTCAATTTGAAGAAGTTAAAAGTTTATTGATCAATTAAGGGTCAAATTGCATAAATCCAAAACCAAGGACCAAAGAGAAAAATGTGCCGAAATCTGGGGTTTAAATTGAAGCTCTTCATGGGTAAAATTGAACAAAATTGAAAGTTCGAAGCCAATCAGGAGTGTAGATAGAAATAAATCACAAATTAAATGACTAAATTATAAGATACTATTCATCTTCTTCTCCAGCAAGGCTGGTTGGGTGGCCACCTTCCCAAGGCATTTGGCGCCTCGTTTCTTCACCAAATTGGATGAAACGTACAAGCAAATGATCCTATGATACCTGATTACACGCTAATGTAAGCCGTTTGGGCTGATCGAGGCTGTAGAGGCAGTGGCACCGCCCCAAAGTGGCCAACCCGACCAACCATTTTTCCTACAAAACTGACAGTTCATCATTGCTACTTTGAGCCAATCGTTGGGATGCTTTCAAGTCGAACTAAGGGCTGGGATTTTGCACCAGAAGAGAAAACGTATCCCTCTTCCACCGCCTATAAATAGATTTCAGTCCAAAGACAGCCAAAAAACCAGCCTCCCTAACCCGGTTTCTGCTGCCAGCAGAACCTCTCTATTTCTCTCTCCACCGCGGCCTCCTGCCACAACCACCACCACCACCACCACCGGTCTGTACACCTCCATATCCACCAACCCATATCTACATAGGAGGCGGATCAGCCACCGCGACTGTCACTATCGTCAGCCTTTGCAGATTTCTTCTCCTTTCTTCCTCTTCTTGCAGCAACCACCGTCTGCCACTGCAGCAACACCACAGTCACCACTCCACCATCACCACCAGTCATCGTCAACTCAGTTACCAGAGCGCCTCCATTCAAGGTAATTCTCGTCCTTTCGTCTTTGTTTTCCCGTTTCATTCCCTTGCATGCAGAACGTGCACTGTGCACGTTTCTGCAATGCAAGGCAAAATAATTACCCGATTACTGTGCATGAGGACAGTAACCGGATAACTACATTTTGCTAGTTATTATGCCATGCACAGTAACCAGCCCGGGTTGGACCATGGTTACTATGCATGGCACATAACCAGTCGGGGTTGGATCATCAGCCCAATCCACGCGGCGGGGCTGAGTCGAACCCAATATAATGTAGTTTGTGTTTTATTTGGGTCGGTCCCAGCCCAATTTTGTTTCGGGTTCGGCCCATTCAAAAATTTACAAAAAAAAAAACATTTTCAAAAACATCCATGATTTTCTTGCATATTTTTCTATCCATTTTAATTAATATCGGTTTGTTTTTTATGTACCGTAAAAACACAAATGCGGTTTTAAAATACCCGGTTTTCGTCAAAACTTAAAAAAAATATTTTTTTTTTCATGCATACAGCCAAGTCTCTCAAAGAAAACATCACATCATATTTTCATACAACAAAAATTCAAAAATTATGTATTAGCATGCATCTTGGCTTTAATAACCAGTTTATTAAAGTCACAAGAACTAGGCCAATATTTCAAAAAAACACCCAAAAAAATATTTTGTTTTCTTTTAATATCCGGGATTACAAATTTATACGTAAAACGTACTCCAGATATTAAAAAGGTAGTTTTTTTTATTTGACGTTAGCACAATTAGGTTTTTACTCGATAAGATAAGGACCTCCTTACCAAGAAGGACTTTTCTTAAGCCATAGACAAACCAAAAATTAGAGAACACGACAAGGCCTTAGTTTTTACCAGACAATAAAACAATGCAGCTTAACTTAAGTAAGGCATATTTGAGGTGTTAATACATTTCATTTACGCAACCAGTCTCCGTACCCGATCTCTGAGACCTGTTAGAGTTTCTAGTGATCAAAATACTAGGTGACGACTCCCATTCTATTTTTTCCACTGATAAAAGACAAGAATTCCTTATCTTCTTATATTTGCCGAGATAGACAGTCCACACCTGATGAGAGTGGTTGGCGATCACCGCGATGCCGCACACGTGCGATAATATTTTTTATTTATTTATAAAGACTGCTTTTATTTATTTTACATGTAAAAATTTATTTCATTTTAATTTTAATAAAACACTTAGTTTTTAAATTTATATTTTTTAAACCGTAACTAAAAATATTTTTTAAGGATAACATTTCTAAGGTGTCGGCAAGCTACTCTTCATCGCCGACGTGTCAGTGGGTGCACTAAATGGATAAAGAAACTGGTATTTTCAACGGCGGTAAATTAAAGCATTCATTAATTCATGCCCAGAAGATAGAAGGAGAGAGGAATAAGGATACGACAGAGATGGGCCCCTTTTGCCTGGTCCCACAACATTGTAGATATTTCTTCATCATCCATTTCTGATCATTTTTGTCAGCACTGCTCCTCAATTCAATATCATGGTTCCACGGTTGTTTTTTTTTCAAGAGACTTTTGTTTCGAAATATCTGGAATTAATATTTTTTTTAATCTTATTATATTAAAATAATATGAAAACTGAAAAAAAAAAATTAATAATTAAAATCCATGGCCTTTAGTTACGGGCAGAGGGTAATCCTATGGCGAAAAAAAAAAATCTTTATACTATTTTGGATATTTTATATCCTTGCTTTCTTGTTAAAATATGTTTGGTACAATAGTTTTTGTTTTTTCCAATAATATAGAAAAAAGTGTATGATTATTTAAATAATTTATGTTTTTTACACCTGGCTTATATATAATTATTTTTTAAATTTTAGTTTTGTAAATATTAAAATAATATATTTTTTATTTATTCATGAAGACTGCTTTTATTTATTTTACATGCAAAAAAAAATTTCATTTTAATTTTAATAAAACACTTACTCTTTCTTGGACAAGATATCAACATTGCTTAAATCTCATCAATCCATATCTTCCGACAGGAGAAAATGACCATGGCGGAGACCACAAGTGCCTCCTGCGACATTTCTTCTTTAAAATATCTGTCATAATAACATGGATATATGTTTAATTAACATTTTAATTAAAATGAATTTGCTTCCTTCCCTTGTATGGTGCCCTAAACAGGGACCTAACAACTTTCAACATCACCTTTAGCCTTTCAGATTAGATCAAAGGCCTTTCTAAAGGAAATGATACGTTGGAGTTTATTACATTTATCATCAACACTGTCTATAGTCTGTACGCGTACATGGACATTTTTGTGATTTCCAATTATACCATTAGTTTTATCTTCTTTTTCTGTCTGCTTCCATTTCCTTCGCTCCACTTCTGAGCCTATAAATATGGCACTTGTTTCCTTCATCACTTCATATCAAAAACCATTTCAAAGAGAGAGAAAAGAAGAAAGAAATACCCAATGGCAGGAATCGTGCACAAGATTGAGGACACTCTGAACAATGGAGGCAAGAAAGATGAGCGCAAGGGTGAGACACAAGGTGGGTGCAACCAACAGGAGCACAGGGGCGGCGCGCAAGGTGAGCGCAAGGAAGGGTTTGCTGACCAGATGAAGGACAAGATCCCGGGGGGAGGCGGTGGCGGGCACAAGGGGGAGACACAAGGTGGGTGCAACCAACAGGAGCACAGGGGCGGCGCGCAAGGTGAGCGCAAGGAAGGGTTTGTTGGCCAGATGAAGGACAAGATCCCGGGCGGTGGCGGTGGCGGTGTCGGTGGGAAGGGGGAGACGCAAGGTGGGTGCAACCAACAGGAGCACAGGGGCGGCGCGCAAGGTGAGCGCAAGGAAGGGTTTGTTGGCCAGATGAAGGACAAGATCCCGGGCGGTGGCGGTGGCGGTGTCGGTGGTGTCCGTGGTGAAGGAGGAGAGAAATAGAAGAAGAAGAATGATGATGGCCATAGCAGCAGTGACAGCGACTAAAAATCTTGCACTGCTTCCATGGATTAGGTATGTACACATATATTTGTTCCCTACTAGCATGGTTTTTTGTCTTGTTTTTTCGTTAATTCTTTTCCCATTATTTTTTCTTCGTCTTTGTTGCCTCTAGATCATAAACTAACTATATGTACGTAGGTCTTGTTGCATGCTCTGCTTCTCCATTATGTCAAAGTCAAAGCTCAAAAATGGTGAATCGTTTGTTACATGCACGTTCTGTTCTTCCATAATTTTGATTTCTAACGTATCCTTCTGTCTTTGCAGGTGTGGAGGAGGTCGAGGTCCTTTCTACCAGTGTTGCAGATTATATATCACTAGTAAAAAAGAAAAGAAAAAAGCTGTACTGTTCAATATTTTGTATCCTGCTTTTAAGTGGTGTTGCTAGGCCAGGGAAGACTGTAAACAGAAAATGATATTATATAATAAGATAATAATTATTATAAACATTGTTTTATGTGGGTGATTTTAATTTGTTCCTGAAAGAAATTGTTAAACATATGTGAAATATACCTGCTATGGTACAGAAGCTCTCGATCACCATATACGAGCTATACACGTACATGCAAGATATGTTCTTCCTCCTTAAAATTGTTCTTCCAGCGACAATGGAATGAAACACATGGAAGGGCTGTAAGAGATTTATGGATTATATTAAAGAAAATTCACCCGTCATAACAAAGTTTGGCTGAACAGTTTCGAGATTTTATTTACTGGAGGTGAAACACACACATCCTTCTCAACAAAAAAATCTTCTCAACGGTAACTCCATGCTTGTGCTCTATGTCGGATCAATTTATTAACGCATGTTATGTTAATTTCTACAAATTAAAAAATCTGGATTTAGATTTGCCCAAAGGATAATTAACAAGCTTCGCACCGGTCGATTTCCCCCCTTTGATATACTTTTCTATATGACCCTGGATTTAGAAAAGGGGGAAAATATTTAATAAAATTGTAAAAAAGAATTAAATGAATTAATATTTATACCGTAATTAACTGTCTCAAGCAAATAAAAACATTAAAAAAATCCATTAGACACAAATACATGAGCCTTAGGGAGACCTCACTCATACTGTGGAGTGGACCGGACTACTCGTGGTCAAAAAAGACAATAAAATTAATTTATAAATTCAGAACCCAGCTATTTGTGGACCGGACCTTAGTTTTGGGCTGCTGCATAAACTTCGATTTGACTATTGAAAGGTTAAAAGCTTACAGGTTCCTTATACTAGCTGGCCACATGATTGTACCATGAAGATTATCTTTTAAAATAATTTTTATTTAAAAATATATTAAATATAAATATAAGAAATAATTTCATATATTTATATTATATAAAAACCCCGTTGTTCCCCTTAGCTTGGAGTTCTTCCCCATTTATTAATAAAATTTCAGGTGTCGCAATCTTATTAATTCTCCGTTTGATTTAGACTTAACACCTGTTATGAGAGGGACAATATATTCTTAATTTATATATATATATATATAAAAAAACATACAGCCTGAGAACGGCATTGAATAAAGCTTTGTTTATTTTGAGGTTCTTCTCTATCCGTGAATTGAATAGAGCTTTATTCCTGTGAAGGTCATTTTTTATCGTGGGGTTTCTTATTGAGTTTAGTGCTATGATCCAAAGATTGATGAATCTCTCCAACATAGCATAGCCAGAGAATCGCTCCAGCATAGCATAGCCAGATAACGACACTAGTATTACTCTAAAGGTGATCAGAAATAATTTTTTTTATTTTTAAAATTTTATTTTTAATATATTTAAATTATATAAAAAAATTAAAAATTAATTTGTTAAAAAAATAAAATTTTTACATGATCTGAATGTGGGATTGTTAAAAAAAATAAAAATCTGATCTGAATTGTGGAATTGATTATGAAGTTAAATTACCTTGTTGTGCTTGGTTTTTTTATTTTACATGGACAATTAATAAAGAAAATCTCTCTCTTTTATATTTGCTAATTTAGTTTCCTTTCTAGATTAGGAGAATTATTAATTAATTCTTCATAGTATATGAAATCAGATCTGGCAGCCCCCCTAGCATCCCTTGTTGATAAATATTCTCCTAAATAATAGATAAAATAATGAACGAAATTTTCTTGAATTTTAGGAGAATATTTTGCTGATTTAAGTCCTTGTAGAATTAGAAAATCAATCTCAAACAAATCTGATCTAATCTGATCATAACATCTTAATTAACTCAAGCCAACTTTGAACCCCATGTGGCCCAAACCTATATTCATTAATAGGGACCAAACCAGACCCAAAATATACTCCAAATAAACTTTCTTTACTGCCCAAAAACATCTCATGCATAGCCTGTCCTGATCTGGTCGAATTACCCATCAAAAGAATTTGGTCGAACTCATCATCTATAAGAACCTCAATTTGACTGAATGCATCCCTAGATAAAGACCCATCATGAAAAATCCAAGGCTGAACCATATACTAAACCGTATCAATAACCAGTCTCAAACACATAACCAAATGCTTACTATAAAGAATTCAAGGATGAACCTTAAATGTATCAACAATAGACTTTGTTAAAAAAAGAAAAAAAAAAAAGGAAAGTAATGCTTTGACCAGGCAAATCATTTAATTGGTTCAGTATAGGCTTTGCAATGCTAAATTACCATGTGAAGCTATTAGAATATTCTTCCTCTAAGAGTGTGTTTGGTATTGCGGTAGCTGTTATGGTTGTGATTTGAAAAAAGTTGTTTTATAAAAAGTACTTTTAATTGAGGTTGGTTTGAAAAAATAGGTGTTTGGTTAAAACTGTGTTTGAAATTGAGGTTGAAGAAAAAGTAGTTTAATGTGTTTGGTTAAGAATGCTTTTGAAATTGAGGTTATAAAATAATTTAAAAATATATATTAATATTAATGGTTTTAAATTTAAATATTGTAGAATTAATTACTCCTATTACATCATGAAATAAAAAATACTTTATAAAAAATACTTTTTATTATTCCATTAAACTATTTATAATTTCATTACATACAAAATTCATCCGATAAAAACTACAGTTTTTATAATTTTTTGAGCGTAGATAAAATATTACCAGGTATAAAATTGATATTACAGTGCGAGTGAATTTAATTTAATTTATACTAGTGTTTTTTTTAAAAAAAATGTTAAAAAAATTAACACACTGAAAAAAAATTCACATACTCCACTGTTCAATGAACAGTGGAGTATGCCTCCCCTGCTCACTGAACAGTGGACACATGCCTCCACTGTTCAGTGAACAGTGGAGGTGGCATGATACACTGTTCAGTGAACAGTGTATCATGGTTGAATTTCCCGAAAGCAGCATTTTTATGCTTTTCATCTTCCTGCGTTCCGCACGCGATTTGGCTGTAGGACCATGCACAGTAAGCAAATTTTTTTTTTTAACCAAACGTTTGCTTCCTGTGTTTTTGAAAAAACGCAACTTCTAACGCGTAGCCAAACGGGCTCTTAATTAGTTTCTGCTTTGTTGGTTATCGTTTCTCAAGATTTTTATGTTATTGTAATGGTTTTGTGGTAGGGTGAGCTTCTGCTTAGTGCTTTCAATAAATGAAAAAGCAATAGACAAAATCTAGCTCGTTACTCACTGCATATATAATAGTTTAGAAAACGGACCGTTGCATAATTAACCATCATCAACATGAATTCGGTCGACTCGATCTTGCTCATAGCAGAACAAATCAAGTAAAGGGACCTTTTCATACGGCTTCTTCCCACATTTACAATAAAGACTAGGAAAATATGGCGAGTTCTTGTGATGACCAAGTTTCTTGATATGCTTGGTATTGTCAAATATTAGTTAGGATTCTGCCACTTTGCTCACCATCATGCATTAGCATCATTGCTTTCATACTCTGTCCATTTCAGAAACAAAATACAGAAACCATATTGGAGACAGAGATCTTCTCTAATTTTCCATTACTGAAAGACAAACGCCAACTAGACACTATGACTCGAGTTCTTCTAGCCCAGGAGGAGTCTACAATTGCGATTCTTACAGGTTCTTACAACAACAACAACAAATTAGTTAAGACAAAGATGTTTTGGAGCAATGCCGTCTTTTTGAGTAAAAAGCCATTCCCTAATGTTCAAAATAATGTTGTATATACAAATTCCAATCAGTTTTCCAACAAAAAGACGAAAGAATTAAGTACAAGGGAAAGGAAGAACAGTAGCCTCCCTCTCTATATAAGTCCTCGAGACCTTTTCAACGTTTTAATTAATAGCAGCTTGTACTTGTGTATGGAATTTCTGAGTAACCATCAGTCCAAAGTTAGTGCGATAATCCTTTGAAAGGGTCATCTAAATTTTTTATATCTTTGCATAAGAATTAGATGATGCACTTGAAAAAGCAACCACTGGAAGAAGAATTCTACCCCAAGTTCTTACCATGCAACTGTTACCTTAGGAGCAAAAACTACATTGTAAATGCCTTAAAATCACAGTCGACGCCTTTACCTTTCTTGCTTGATCATATCTACCCTTCTACATAAAAGTGGCTCTAATTTTTTAGCTGTTTTAACCCTCCCGTCACCATTACAGATGCCCATTATCTTGACCAAACTACCTGATAAAAGATTAAATAATGAAAATAATAAAAAACAAAATAAGTAATATAATTTAAAATCAATTAAAACCAAATATAAATAAAAAAGAAAGGAAAAAAATCAGATTATCTTTTATAATGATAATTTTCTTTGAATTAAATAAACAAACTTATCAAGTGTAAGGCTCACTGTGTGATTTGTTCTTCAAGTTAGGCCTCATTTGTTTGTTGGAAAGTAAATTTTTTTGGAAAGTGAATTCCGGGAAAGTGATCAATTATTTTCCGATATTTGGTAGTGTAATGAAAAATAAGTTGGAAAATATTTTTCAGTATTTGGTTATGTCATGGAAAATGAACTGGAAAATAACTTATTAATATTTTATTTTTTTAAAATTTATAAAAATAATGAGGAACAAATCTTACAAATTAAAAAGTTGAATGAGAATGAAATTGAAAAAAAATATGATTTCATAAATTATCTCAAATAAAATAAATAATAATAAAAATAATAGAGATCAAATCTAAAAATAAAAAAATAAAAAGATGAAGAAATTAAAATAATAATAATAAACATTTCATAAATTATTTCAAATAAAATAAGTAACAATCAAAAGAATGAGGACCAAATTTGATAGATAAAAAATTTCAATTAAAAAATGATAAGGGAAAAGCAAATAACAATTATAAAAATGAGGATCAAAATTAATATAAAAATTAAATTCTAAGGGATGAAATTGAAAAACAAATATTCAAAACAAAATATATATTGCAATCAAAAGTTTGAGGACTAAATTTGATATAATCAGCAAATAATATGACATTTTTAAATTTTTCACAACTTTCGGAAAGTATTTTCCGTCCAAAATAAAAGGAAAACACTTTCCTGAAAACCAAGCTAAATTTTCTTTTGACTGGAAAGTGTTTTCTGTTGACCAATTTTTCTAATGACAAACAAACACAGGAAAATTTAAAAAGTGATTTTTCAGAAACCACTTTTCGAGAAACAAACATAGCCTTACAAAATAAAGGATTACCCTGGTCATGAAGCATGCATATATTGACATGTTTTTTATATAGGCTGGATTAATATTTTGTTAATGTAAAAAATATTTAAGCGTTACCAACTTTTTTTCCAAAAAAAATAGTTAATCATGGATTCAAAATATAATGCATATTGAATAATATCTTTTTTAAATATTTATACGGCGATATATTAAATGTTTAAAAAAAATATTGAGACAATAACATATTGGATAGACTCAAGTTAACTTACCAAATTTGTGACCCCGTTATAAAACTGTGACAATTCTATAGAAAGAAAATCAAAATAAATTATAAAAATCAATTCTTAATCAATCCAATATTGAAAGATAAAAATAAAAATAAAACATATTAAATTAAAGAAAAAGACAACAAAACAATCGTTGTTTTTATAAAAGAAAGAATATAATATGTACTAGTTTCAACAACTTTGATTAATGTTCAATTTTAATAAAGCATTGACTAGAAATATTTAAGAATAATCTTTAATGCAATATGAATCATCATAATTATAATAATTTTATAATTTTTCTTCTACTGTATTTTTATCTCAAGAACTTTATTTTTATTTTAGATTTATTTATCAAGCTTAAATGAATATTAAATATAAAAATACTTTTATTAATAAATTAAATAGGTCTTGCATTAATTAATAATATCAGTATTAGGAGCATCTAACGCATACTCACTAACAATATACATGTTCAATCTTTGGCCTTGTTAATTAAACCATGTAATTAAACACTTCGTGCATCTAAAGACTAGTGTTTTGTAGGCAGGCTATTGGGATCAACATTTCTTGAGTTCAATGAAGCAATATGCCATATGATACACCAGGGTTTAAAGAGGTGTATTTCATATTTGGGCTCTATTTCAAGTGATTTTTTAGAAATTATTTTCTAAATTTTCTTGTATTTCTTTATTATTAGAAAAGATAGTCAATAAAAAATATTTTTTAGATAAAAAAAATAAATTAACTTGATTTTAAAAAGATTATTTTTGACAAAGTCTTGAAATGATATTTTTTTATAGGCCCTTCCATATTTTGTGTCATAAGTAGAAAGAAAGAACTCTTCTTTACATAATTTTCGGTGATATTCAATCTCGAAAAACCATCACTTTGACTGCGTCACAATATAAACTCTGTGGATGCGAAATCTCAATTGAAGATTGTCGAAAATTAGGTTAGATAACTGCACTAAGAAAAGAGTTCATGATATCTAGGTCATTATTGTCTCTGGGAAAACATGCTTAGTGATACACTAAACTATAAAAAATGAGAACGATGAGAACAACAACAACGAATGTTCTCCAGAGATCCTTTTGCCAATATCCAAGTATTATTTTTCTTATTGATAATGGCATAATGCATACGTACGTTCATCCTCCTGGCTCGAGGTTGAGGGCAAAATAAGCTTTGTCAGCCTGAGGTATGTTATTTAAATTTATTAAAAACGCCCTCGGAAGTATTTTAATTAAATATTGTTACGAACAAAGTTGGTGAATCAGTACTATAATTAACAATGGTAATCACCCATCCTAGCCCACTTCGTCCTTAATCCCTACTACTAGCTAGAGCATTTTAGTTTACTTTTTGATGATGACGAAAACCAAGAACACAAGAAAATAATCCAAATATATTATTGTTCAGTGCTGTTAATCCTTATGGGATTTTGTTTGTCTTGCATGACTCGCTGCTGTTTTTAATGTCTCTTGTAATTCCCAAATTCCATTCTTTTTTTCCCCACAAGAAACCTCTTTGGACTTTTAGGACCTTACTTGTGTGTGTGTGTGTGTAAAGATAGAGAATATGCCAAGCTGTTGTAAAACAAAATCTCAATTAGATTTCATAATTTAGTCTGATTTCGAAAGTATCACTGTTAAGAATTCATTGACATTTTACACTGAGTGGAGAGCTAGAGGTTTTCTTGGAGGATACCAAAGCAATATGGGAGATAAAAGGACAAAAACCAAAACAGAGAAGCCACAGTAAACCTGATGGTAAACCTGATGCATGGAGGATTGAAATTGTTAACATTCCAATAAAAACCCATAATATTATTTGAAAACCATGGAAAAATTAAATGATAATTTAAATATCATGTTAAGCATTTGTTTTTTTAGTGCATTTCAATTAAAATCTTGAAAATTACCTTGAAAAAGAAATATAAAAAAAGGTTAAGGGCCTTGCCAAAAAGATGGAGCCCATGTGTCAGGCCCAATAATAATTAATAAACAAAAAAAAAAACTTAACATGCATGGCCTACAAGATTGGCATGCCTAGTTTTTTTTTTTCAAAAAAAAAAACAGATAATATGTTGTTGTTTTTTTTCCAAAATACTTGCCCTAACAGCAGCAAAATTACATTTAAGATATAACTAGGGTTTTGACACATTCACTCCCTCCACACCATATGGTTGCATGGGATCTAACGGCCCCTTTGTTGGCCTGCCTACCACATCGCAATCATTAGATTAGAACATGTCTTAGAGCTTCAATTATACAATAATTACCATAAAAGAGTTGGAAAGGAACTTCATTCACTTACTATAATGAATACTACACAAAATAAACTCCACATGTCAATCACAAGTACACATAAGCTGTATCTGGTTTGTCTGGTTGTCAACCAAAGCCTATTATAATTTTATTTTATTTTTTTATCTTAAAAAATATTATTTAATATATTTTTAAATAAATGCAACTCTAACACCTGTACTATCCTATTAAGAAAATAAAACAAGACCGACGACGAGTAGATGACCAGAATGCAATAATGGCCTATCAACTTGGTTCGCCAAGTAAAATGGCCTTCCTTCCTTCTAGCACACGCAGAGGTGGGAAGCACCATTATTGTTTTGTCAAGGCCACAGGCATCTTCAAAGAGCTCATGTGTTCACATCAGTTCATATATTCTCCATGAACAGTAGCTTATCTGCAAAGATACCGTTTTGTAATGATTTATTTTGGAGTAAACTCCATTACAACAATAAAATATGAGTCCTTGGATGCATAATACAGTGCATCATTGAAAGTGACTTGCAGAGAATAATTCCGAGTAATTTCCTGTGTTTCTTTAATTTCATACAGCTATGCCTAGGATTTATACAGTCAAGACAGGGAATGGAACAAGTCTTCATTGTTTTTAACACCACCACTTGGCACTCTCTCATTAGAGCCGGCTTTCCTCTGTCCTCCTCTTGCCTTAAAAATACTCCAATCCAACCTCCTCCTCCTCCTCCAATTCCTCTCTTCATGGCTTCTATCTTTCCCTAGTACCCATCAAGAATCACAGTGAAAGAACCTGTAGAGTAAAACAGAGACTTCAAGAGTCCATTCGGAGCATATCGAGATTACCTGTACAGTAATAGCCAGGTAGGTCACTTGGCTCACTGGAAGAGAAATGGACAGGCTTATTGGTTTGGAGCCATCGAATCTTGTATCTATCAGAATTGAACCTGGACAGAAATGCTATGGTGAACTCACTCTCCGCAATGTTATGTACACTATGCCGGTGGCCTTCAGGATCCAGGCCTTGAACAAGACTCGGTACACGATCAAGCCACAGTCAGGAATCATATCTCCTCTGGCAACACTAACTATAGAGATCACATATCATCTCTCTCCAGGTTCTCTTCTTCCAGAGACATTTCCTCACTGTGAGGACTCGTTTCTTTTGCATAGCGTGGTGGTTCCTGGCGCAGCAATCAAAGATGCTACATCAAGTATGGATGCAGTTCCTATTGACTGGTTCACAACCAGGAAAAAACAGGTGTTCATAGATAGTGGCATCAAGGTCATGTTTGTTGGGTCGCCAATTCTTGCTCAGCTAGTTATGGATGGCTTAATGGATGAGATCAGAGAAGTACTCGAGCATAGTGACCCGGCATGGAATCCAGCTGATGCGGTTGATTTTCATGGGAAAACATTACTTCATTTAGCCATCTCTCAAAGCCGAGCAGACATTGTACAGTTACTTCTTGAATTTGAGCCGGATGTGGAGTTTCAAAGCCGATCAGGTTATAGTCCACTTGAGGCAGCTGCAAGATCTGGTGAGGCTTTGATTGTTGAGCTTTTATTAGCTCGTCGAGCCAGCACAGAAAGATCACAGTCCTCAACTTGGGGTCCAATCCACCTTGCAGCTGGAGGGGGCCATTTGGAGGTGCTAAGGCTTCTTTTACTTAAAGGAGCCAATGTCAACGCTCTCACTAAGGATGGAAATACCGCCTTGCATCTTGCTGTCGAGGAGCGTAGACGCGATTGCGCACGCCTTTTGTTAGCTAGTGGAGCAAAAGCTGATATTCGCAATAATGGAGATGGCGATACACCCCTGCACATAGCTGCAGGATTGGGAGATGAGAACATGGTCAAGCTGCTGTTACATAAAGGTGCCAATAAAGACATCCGCAATAAGAACGGCAAGATTGCCTATGATATTGCTGCAGAACATGGCCACGCTCGCCTTTTTGATGCCTTGAAATTGGGTGACAGTTTATGCATAGCTGCACGCAAGGGAGAGGTGAGGACCATCAACAGGTTGATTGAAAACGGGGCAGCAATCAATGGCCGTGACCAACACGGATGGACTGCGTTGCATAGAGCTGCATTTAAAGGAAAAACCGATGCTGTGCGGGTTTTGATTGAAAAGGGAATTGATGTTGATGCAAAGGATGAAGATGGTTACACTGCATTGCATTGTGCTGTGGAGTCTGGTCATGCAGATGTGATTGAGTTGTTGGTTAAGAAAGGGGCGGACGTTGAAGCACGGACTAATAAGGGTGTTACCGCCTTACAGATTGCTGAGTCTTTGCACTATGTGGGCATCACCAGAGTGCTCATTCATGGTGGAGCAGCTAAAGACGGCGTCACACAATTGGTGGTTCCGGCTTTACACTCTCCTTTCAGGAATGGCATGGCAGGGAAAGAGGTGGAGACCAAACCAATGAAGAAGAGACCATTAAGGGCAAGAACATTGCGTGGTAGCTTTGATCGGGCAATGCCATTAGCCGTGGTTTAGGTATAGCATGGATTGGGATTTGAGTTTTTTGCTTCCTCACATTTTAGAGCACAAATTGCATTCGTTTTCATCTTGGGGGTTTAAAGATCTGTGGAAGAAGTTGTAGACTCATTCACATATGTTCATTTCTATTACCAAGGTATAAATTTATACATACATTAACGCTAGCACAAGCTTTGTTAAGGAAATTAAGGTGATATTCACTTTCTGTACTCTGTGTTATGACCTTTTGCCCAAGTGCAGTACCTTAATAAGAACATTGTATCAAGAGCCTGTGGCTCTGTCCAAGCGATTTGTCTTTCTCCTGCAATCTGCCAGTCCTAACCATTATTTTCTCCTCGCCTAGTTTTCTTTATAGCTGATTGAAAATGGGTTTTGCTACAAGGAAATAGCCTCAAATGATCTGAAAGTCCTTCGTCTACTGGAAAATTGGGTAACAGTAGAACCATCTTCTGACCCTTAGAGGATCAACCGATGCTCAAGAAACCTCGAACAAAATCTTTTGTATTGAAAGAAATCTTAATAATATTTGTTCAAGTGTCGGACTTAGAAAGCATTCAAAGCTTAGAATGTGAGGATTCGGTAAAAATGAGAATTTATATGAATTCTGAAAAAATACAGACATGTGATATGGAGATGAAGGAATATAGTAAGAGTCGAAGCTATAATTTTAAGACGAGCTAATTCCACTAGTTGAATGTTCTTGTAATGCACCTGGGTAAATTATACCGAACACCATAAAATTCTCAATGTGTGAGGTAGAATGGGCTTTTGAGACATCGAGGGATTCAACATTGCTATGCTTCCCAAGCAGGCTTAGAGAGCTACTAGATTGATACCGAGCAAAAAACAATTTCAAGGTAAAAAAAATAATAATGAAAAAAATTGGATTTAAATGGTAATTTAAATAATATAATAGTAATAAATAAATTGACAGAAAATAATTAAAAAAATAAAAAACAGTTTGTTCTAAGCCTATCCGGATTATAAAACAATTCAATAAACAAAACTAAAAAAAAAACTCAATTAACTCGTAAATTACAAAAAAGTTTATAATTATTAGAGAGTAATTAATGTTGCTCCATGAAATCTACTTTGAAAAAAAAGATGATAAGGTGAAAATATTTTTATATTTTTTTTTCCCGTCATAGATTTTATTTATAATGATACTAGCTTTGGTTTTCTCGTTTCATCACAGGTTTGGATTATTATTTTTTTCGTAAAAACAAATGATATTTAAGTGTTGTAAGCATTTAAAAAAAAAAACTCAGTGACTTGGGTCATAGACCCAATTGGATCGAATAAGTTGATTTTATTTAAATTAGACAATAAAAAATAAACAATGATGACAGAGAGATTAAATTTTAAAAAATAATCACGATAACTTGGGGAAAAATATTTTATCAAAATGAGACAAACGATGTAGCTCAATTTGCATCCTATTAAATACGGGGGTGGGGGGGGGGATGAGGTCAAAAAAGACCTAGAAAAATCAGGCATGGTCACCCGAGTTAATATGACAAACTTGTAACCTCGATATTTAGTGTCGAGTCAACTCGAGATATCTTGTCAAACTCATAACCCAAATCATGAGATTAGAATAACCAATAAAAAAAATATAAAGCCTATTTAAAAAAAAATATCAACATGTGTTAACTTTTTAAACCCGTGACCTGGGTCATTAGATTTCGAAGCACCCTATTCAAAAAAATTATGAAGCCCAATTTTTTATCAATCAAATATTAAAAGATAAAATTAAAAAAAGAATTTTAATTATATAAAAGGATTCAAAACAAAAAAAAAACAATTAAAAGAATGATGATCAAAATTAAAATATAAAATAAATATTTTATTTTATTAAAGGACCCAAAAAATCAAAAGAATGATGGTCAAAATTAACATAAAATTGATTGAATGGTGAAATTGAAAAGAAAAATAACTTTAACAACAGCATAGAAAAATAAAATAAAATGAAAGAGGAACAAATTTGGATTTTTTTGGTAAAAATAATAAATCTTTTGTGTTTTAGGTTTTTTTTTAATTTCAATGATATTTTTATTGTTTTACTAGAATTGAAAAGAAAAATAAACCTTATTTATTCCTTATTAATTCAGTAATAATTAATATTTGCTGTGAAAAGATCTTAATGTTTTCAATAGCCCGTGAGAGGCAAAACTTTAATTACATTACTGTTCCAGTGAACGGTGGATAAACAGTATTTTTTAAATTAATTAATCTTTTGTTAATATTAATCAATGTGCATGGCCAGCAGTTTGCAAAGAGAGCGGATAAAAAAATGAAAAAAAAAATAAATCCAATTGGGCTTGAATAGAATAAAGCTTCAGGAGTCGTCTAATAAAGGCTTTATAAGCCCATAGATGTTAGTAACCCTACAGGCTTGAATCAAAATCATCTTGGTCCACAACTGAACCCAATAAAAAAGTTCTACCCGCAATGTTTTTTTTTTTCATCTTTTTTCTTTAAAAAAACAATCATTTTATCAAAAAAAAAATATATTAAATAAAAAAATTAGGTTGAATATGGTCCAAGTAATCATTGACCGGATGTGATGATAATGGAATTTACAAGTTAGTTAAGGGAAAAACAGGAATTTTGAGAGAAATTATTTATTTTTGTTGAATCAAATATAAGTATTACAAGGCAAAAAAAAAAAGATTTGTACAGTCTGAAAACCCTAGAGAAGTGAAGTGGGTAACCATAAATAATAAAATAGTCACATGCTTTGAAGGACACATCTGGACAACCCTCCATGTGCATAGATCCATTGCTGCTTTGCTTCGTAAATCATAGCCGAAGGAGATGGCCATGGACACTGATGGAATCATGACTTCGGACCGGTCCATGGAGAAGAACCCACAAGTGCACGCAACACGAAACAAAACTCAAAAGCATGCAGCGGTGTCTGCTGTGATTTTGCAAGGTGATAGAGCCACGAGGCCGTGGTGTGGTGTGGTGTGGTGTTAATTACAATGCCATAAAAAAGAAAACCTGGCAAATGTAGAAGGATAACCGGCAAATCCCAGGGGTTAGGAGGAGCCGATGGCTTTACTATACGGCTAATTCGTCACTAAATTGAATAATAAACATGGAACACATGAGAGGCTTAAACTATATAATATATGTATGACGCAAGGGTTAACTTTAGGCGCTTTAGTGGTTGAGAATGTCTTGAAAAGGAGGAAACAGAAAAGGGGGAGTAGTAAAATGTAGCCATCAATGGTTGGTGGTGAAAGGAACATTACCAAAGCTCACCAACCACGCAAAATCTCCGACTAAGTTAGGGTTCGTGGTGGTTTTTTTGTAGTCTTCGCCTACTGAAGCTGTTTGTTTTTCAAGTCTTGTTTCTTAGAGCTCCATTTCCTGCCAAGTTGGGTGCGCACACACCTACTGTTGATTGTGATTAGAAGATTAAGATTTGTCAAATAACAAGTTAAGATGGCCCACGAAAGCACCAAAAACGGATTGAATTTGGACGATAAGCTCACCTGTTGGACTTTTTTACGTAGAGACTGCAATAATTATAAGTTTTTTATTCTATATGCTCAACTTTTGAGTGTATATTTCATCATTTATTAATATAATTGTAGTTTTAAATCTGTTCTTATTCTTTTAAAATATTCTTGAATCAATTTGAACGATAAGCACCGTGAGTCATTCCCATAAAGGAAGATAACGAGAGCATGTCCAATTAAAGTGATCGATCCACTGTGACATTTGTAGACCTCCTCATCTAGTTTCCAATGGAAAGAAAAGGCATTTCATAAGCCGATTGGTAACCATTTCAAGGTTTTTGGTTGCGTAGCCTTTGCACGAGCAACACACTAGAAAGGAAAAGGCTTGATGATGAAGGTGTAAGATGCATCTTTCATGGCATAATTGATTCTTCATTACTTACAAGCTTTATGATCCAATCACTCAAAAGATTATCATCATTCGAGATGTTGTTTTTTTACGAGAAAAGGAAGTGGAATTGGGATTCTAACAAGTTGGGCTAACATAACAAAAACTTGTCTGTAAATTTTAATAAAAAATTTTATTTACATATAGAAAATAATTATATTACTTTTGAAGAAGCAATCATAGAAACAAAATGACACAAGGCCATTAAAGAGGAGATTCAAGCAATCAGAAGGAACTATGCCTAGAGTTAACAAGTATTCTAAAGGGGCAAAATGTAATTTGTGTTAAATGGATTTACAAGATAAAAATGAATGAGAAAGGTTTTGTTTATAAATACAATGCTAGTCTTATGCAGAGTTTTAAACCCGGCTTAGTGGTTGGCCTGGTTTAAGGCTCGAGTTTTGGGTTTTGACTGGATCGTTCGGGTTAATTCTAATTTTTAAAAAAAAATCAAAACGACGTTGTTTTAGTAATAAAAATCAACGGGTTGCAATCGGGTTTTTGACCGAGTCTTGCCGGGTCATCCCGGGTTTTGACTTTCCCTATTTTTTCTTAAACTCGGCCCGGTTTTAGCTCTAGGTTGGCTGGATCCCGTGTCGACCTACTAGACCGGGTTTCAAAACTATAATCTTATGAAAAATGGTCTTTAAACAAGAATTAGAAGTTCACTATAAATTAGAGTTGTTCAGTTGTTTGTTACTTAATTGCATTTCTTAAGAGAATCATGGTTAGGAGGAGAGTACTTCATATCTGTAGTTGTAACTGCTTGTATTGTTTTTTAAGACTAACATATCAACATCCTCTTTGTTGTTGAAAAGCTTTCACCATCAGTTCCTAATTCCAACAGCCTTCCTTTCTTCCGGCACATGTTTCATAATGAAGTAGGGTAAAAAAATAAGTAATCCTCACTTAATTAGTGTTTTATAAACATTAATTGATGATAATTAATTTGGGTTTTTCTTAGGATTTTAAAAAAGAAATTGACATACAACTTGAAATTTAAGTGAAATCCAAGTGTAGAAAAAACAAATATATGTTAAAAATTGAGGATTAAGTTTTGATTTTTATAAGATTTTAAATTCGTGAAAAAAAGATGAGAAATTGTGTTGTATGGACAATAAATTTTGGATGAATTAATTAGTTATTTGAGTTATTTGTATTATATTATATAAGATGATGGATTCATTTTTTATAAATAAAAAATAAAAATAAAAATTGTGTTGGCATGTTAAACAATAAAGGGAAAGTATTATACAGTAAAAATCTTCGAAAGACAAGAGTGATTGTTACTGATAATTTAAAATAACACTAAATTTATAATAAATACTGATAATTTTAATACATGTTAAAAGTGAAAGTCACTTAATCCCTGCTCATTAATTTTCTTATCTCATGTAATATAAATTATCAGTTTTGATTAATTATAAGATTTGAAATGTACTTTTAAAATCCGACCCGTATGTCAACCTGGGACTCAAATGATTTAGAATTGAAACCGAGCCAGGTTTATAAAAAAATAAAGGTAGTTAAAAATCCGGCTGACCTAGTTGGTTGACCCGGTAAGACCCGGTCAAAAACCTGATTGCAACTCGTTAACTATTTTTTATTTTTTATCAAAACAACATCATTTTGATTTATAAAAAAAATTAAGGTTGACCCAGGTGATCCAGTTAAAACTCATAACCCGAGTTTTATATCAAGCCAATCACAAGACCGGGTTTAAAAACACTGATTTGAAATATGATTTAAAAAATATGATAGGATTCAACTACCTTTAAATCCGACCCGAAATTCGAAGGAGCAAGCACGAAGAGAGTCGGTGTCGGTTATACAGAGCGTGTCACGCCCAAGTAAAGGCGCGTGCGATTAGCTCTTGATTAGATCGTTGTTTGAGAGGTGCCAGTTGTAGACCGACACTACACTACGTGCTAAAAAAAAGAATCTGAATCTGGGCAATAAATGGTCCTCATTCAACACCGACGCTATTTCGCAGAAAAGTCAACCTACAGCTCACTAATTTTAGGTTAAAAGCAGTCCTTACTTCTTAACTCCATTTCATTTTGAGTCCTCTAATTGTTTTTCCTTAAGAGAAATCCTCCCCTTAATTCTTCCTTCTCTCTCCCTGAATCAAGAAACAAAATTATCAAAATTGGAATATATGATGACTTACAAACAATATTACCAACAGGACAGTTTACGCGCACCTCGATTAATTCCTTGAAACCTTGAAGTTAATGATCGTTTAAACTTTCAGTGGCCCTGAGATTTGTGGAACTTAAACTAGTGATATTTGGGGAGCAAACTCAAAACGTGACCAGTTGAGCTACACCTCTTATCGTTGATATTATTCTTTTATTGTTTAGCTTCTTATTAGCTTTCGTTTTTTAAAATTATTTTTTTAATAAAATATGAAATTAATATTTTCACTCCTTAGTGGACCTCTTATAGATGATTTACCATGATTTAAAACTGACCTTACCCATTAAATATGAAAATTGATTCAGTCTAAATATGGTAGGTGAAGTCGGAATTGTCAAATATTGCAAATTATCCATAGCCACCGAAACACTGATCTGATGAGCAGTTCTATAAGAGTTGGTGAGGTGTATTTTTTTTTAGTTTAGGTTAAATGTAATTAATTGAAAGAGATTAAAAAAATATTAATAAAAGAGAGGCTAGATGCCGATGGACACAAGGCCCACATGTTTAGAAAAGCTTAGACTGCTTGGGTTTTTTTAACTAAAGAGTCGTCTCCTCGTTTTTATTTTTAAAAGCATGCAGCAAGTTGTATACTTTTTTTTTTTAACTTAAAATTTTAATTTTTAGCTTTTGTTTTTTAAAAGCACCTCTAAAATACAATATAAATTTCAAAAAGCACTTAACCACATGAAATACTCCCACCTCTCTCTAAAAAATAAAATCAACATAATAAAAAAAATTAACTTAGCTTTTATTTCATCATTTTTGGATTATTTTCTCTTTCATCTCTTAAATTTAAAGAGTGAAAATAAATAAAATAAACTTTAGAATCAAAATTAAAATTCTAGGTACTCTAAGATTAGCCATGTATTTTATCCATATTTTACATTGTAATTCTCTTTTCTTTAATTTTGTTTTTTTACCGCAATTTAAAATTTTATCCCATAAAATTAGGTTATAGAAATATTCAATAAAAAAAGTATAGGGTTGAAAATTATAAAGAAAAAGATGGGAAAAAAAGTGAAAGGAGCTTCACTGTTGTCCTTTCTTTTACTATATAGTTTAATTCTATTATTTTACAAGTTAGAAACATTATGCCACAACAAAATAGTTGCCCTCGCACCCGATTCGAATCGCTTTCGAAGAAAAAACTTAGGGTGTGTTTGGTTTAGTTTTTGTGGTTGAGGTTGTGGTAGGGTACAACTCTTTTATGCACAAAACTCAACTACAAAAGCTAATTTTTCTTGTTTTTTATGGCTTTTTTAGTGGGTTCTACACCCAACTTCATCCTCCACCTTAAATACAAACACGCATTTAATCTGGTTGATTTTCATCCTCGAAAAATAATTTTTTGTGCGGTTCGGTGAGTTGGAAGGGTCTTTCGTACAAATGTAAATCTTTTGACCGTGCACGAATCTACAGAAGATGGCATGTACTTTACCCAGAATATTTATGGAATAAAGTTTGCAGTATTTAAGGATTTTCTCGCATTCCTCCGAGCCTAATGAAAAAGGGCCTACAAATTTTATTTTTATTATTATTTTCCAAAAGAACCCTGCCAAAATCTTGATTCTTGATGGATTTGCAATTCATAGAATCAAATATAATGTAGATTCAAATACCACGTTACATAAGAATCTCTTAAATCAAATGATGTTTTAGTAACCTCTAGAGTTTTTTTTTTCCATCACCTATTCACCTATTTATGGTAATGATTTAGATTATTTCTGATTGGATCATATTTTTTTAATAAAAAAAATTAGATGTTGCTAATATTTTTTCTAAAAGAAAAAAAATAAATCGTAAGGGATTAATCTAATGTGACTTGGTCGCCTTGACAAGTTCAAAGACAACCTGGATAATCAGTGAAAACATAATTTGACTCAAAATAAATATTCAAAATGATATTTTTTTTATAAATATTGCGACAACAATGTATTGAATTGATTCGGGTCAATCCGAGTTACCCTTCCAATCTTCATACCGAATTATAAGATCATCATAACTCATAGAAAGTAAATCAAAACAAATTGTGAAGTTCAATTTCCAATAAATTCACTGTTGAATGATGAGATTGAAAAAAAATAATTCAATTCAACCTCGGTTAACCTGCCAAACTCGCGAACCAAGATGACCCAATTAAAATAAATTATGAACCCAAATTCCCAATAAACTCATTGTTGAATGATGAAATTAGAAAAAAAAAAACTCAATCTAAAAAAAGACACAATAAAACATCTAGAATTCATCTAGGTTAACCCATAAAACTCGTGACATGGGTTATGAGATCAGGATAACCTTACACAAAGCAAATTATAATAAATTATAAAGTTTAATTTCTAAACTAAATATTGAATGATGAAATTGAAAAAAATATATAAATTAAAAAAAAATCAAGTCACTCAGGTTAACTCGCTAAATTCATGACACGAATCATAAGATCAAGATAATCACATAAAAAACAAACCATAATAAATTATAAAGTTTAATCTCTAATAAATCAAACTTAAATAATAAAATGATGGGAAAAAATAAATAAAACCAGGACAAAACATGACATTAAACAAAAAAAAAATTAAAGTACATGTTTAAAATTTCATGTGACAGTGTCATTATCTGTTAAAAAAAAAAACATTTAGGAGTTCTATTTTCTCATAATTACAAATTAGTTATCTAATCCACGCTTTATTATAGATCAAATAAATTTTTTTTAATACAACATCATTTTTTATAAGTTTTTTGACATAAAAAAAATCTCAATCTTGAATTGAAAAGTTTATGCATTTATTTAATTAAATAAATCAAAAACTATTTATGCAACCTAAAAAAATATAAAGTCAGATTTTTAACCAACCAAAGTTAACTACTCAAACTCGTAACCTAGATCATGGGCTCAATTGGGTTCAATATATTTTTTAATATAATTTTTTTTATCTAAAATAAAAACCTGTAAAATTAAGAACTAACCAAATATCGAGGTATTTATTTAAGATTTCAATGAATAATAAAAATATCAAACCAAAACAAATTATGTTGTCCAATCAATAATCAACAAATTATTAAACAATGAAATTGAAAGAAAAAAGTAAGAAAAATCAATAAAATGTCTGATTTTGATGGATCGAATTGAAGAAAAAAGGCTCAAGCTCTTAGGTGTGGTTGGCCCAAGCACGCGGGTGTAGAGTAGCCCACGCACCAGGGTTCTGTTTTTTTTTCTTATGGGGCAGACGACTTATTGTCCACTCCTTATTTAAAAAAACAGTAGGCGATGCGTCGCTTACCCTGCTTATATTCTAATGACCTCTTGCCGCTAAAAGGTCGGGCCTATGATATTTCAAACCATAAAAAATTCATTCTCAACCATATTTTGACCCGAAAATACCAAAAACAACCTTAAACATCTTGAAAAACATATACATGGTCTAAAACAACCTAAAAATTGGCCTAAAAACCCACAATCAACTCAAAACCAAAATTATTTTCTAACTCAAATCTACTATCTCAGGTAAGGTTAAGGGAAAATAACACCTAGGATAACTCTCCCTATTAAAAAGAACTTATTGACACTAAAATCATCATTTTTCATGGATGAAATTGGTGTCAACCAAGACTTTCTCTCTTTATCACCGGAATTCTGTTACTTTCTCTCTCCTCTCTCAAATCAGGGATAAAAAATAAGAAAAATAAAGTTTGGGGCCAAAACTAAATTGCATAAGTTTTGAGGGACCAAAATTTTATAATTTGAAAAGTTTATGGACCAAAGTGAACATTTCACCCCACGTTTAAAACAACAACCCCTTTTTACCTCCCTTTTCAGTTTGGTCCCCTTTATTTGAATCTTGCTCTTCACTAATCAATATGCTTTAATTGGTCATCAATTTGGGCCTATAAGGGTGTCATTGAAAAATATAAATGAAAAAAAAAAAACAAAAAAAAAAACAAATCATTGTAGCAATACATAGTAATTTATCTTTGTGTAAGAAGTGGCGTAAAGAACAATATTTTTCTCATGTCTTTTAATGTTTTGTATAATAACATATAACCCAATATAAAAATTAACAACAACTAAAACATGTTGGAAAAACATTATAGTTTTTCTCACGAAACACTGTGGATTGCTACAATGTTTCCCCACATTGACTTTTTTTTTCTTGTTTGTGTTCCTTGAACACATGGTTTCCTTTTTTTTTCTTTTTCCTTTTGTTTATTTTTTTGTTATGGTTTTTTTTAATTGTTTTTGTCAATTTTATTTTTTAATATTGGAATGATTGATAATTTAACTTTGTAATTTATTTCTTTTTATTTTGTATTTCAATGAGGTCAGCGTGGTTTGCAGATTTGTGAAGGTAACCCAGGTTGTTATAATTTATATATTTGATGGCATGTCTAATTTGTTTTCCTTTTTTTTATTAAACTTGATTTTTTTATAGTCTATTTTTTTAGTATTAGGATGATTGATAATTTAACTTTGTAATTTATTTCCTTTTATTTTGTATTTCAATGAGGTCGGCGTGGTTTGCAGATTTGTGAAGGTAACTCAGGTTGTCATGGTTTATATATTTGGTGGGGTGTCTAATTTTATTTTTTTTAATTGAACTTGACTTTTTTATAGTCTATTTTTTAATATTGAGATGATTAATAATTTAACTTTATAATTTATTTCTTTTTATTTTATCTTTAAATGAGGTTAACATGGTTTACAGATTTGTGAAGGTAACCCGAGTTGTAATGGTTTATATGTTTGGTGGGGTGTCCAATTTTTTTTCTTTTTTTTAATTGAACTTGACTTTTTTATAGTCTATTTTTTTTTCTTCATATTGTTAAAAAAATTAGTTTTAGAGAAAAGTCATGTTCTTAAACTCTATAAAGCAATAAAAATTGAAGGACGTGAGGAAACCACTGTTTACCTACACCAATTGCATTATGGATTACAATAGTAATCCACGGTGTTTTGTTTTCTTTTTTTCCTTTTCTTTTGAATTTTGTTATGATATTTTTTTAAATTTATTTTTATTAATTTTATCTTTTAATATTGAGATGACTGAGAATTTAGCTTCATAATTTGTTTATTTTATTTTTCCTTTCTACAAGGTTAACGTGGTTTGCGGGTTTGTGAGGGCAACCCAAGTTGCCCTAGTTTACGGGTGTGGTGGGATTTTTTTTAATTCAAATTGACTTTTTTATGGTCTATTTTTTTTCTTATACAATTAAAAAAATTATTTTAGAGAAAAGTCATGTTATTAAACTTTGTAAAATCCATGGACCTCTTCACTGGTTTGGCTGGTTAAACTGATTTATGGTTATGGAAAGTTTAACTTTTTTTAACTTGTTTTTTTTTTTTTATTTTATCCTTAGATATTGGAAATTTAGTTTTATAATTAATTTCTTTTCGTATTTTATGAGGTTATCACGGCCTCAAAAAAAATCTCGGTATTGGGTTGGTGTTTGATTTCGCAATAGTCTATTTTTGTTATCATATAGTTAAATAAAAAATAGTTAAAAAAAACAAATTATAAACCCAGTGGATTCTATAACTCGGTTCACATGTTTGGCGTGCTAGCTTGAGTTACCTGATTCACAGGTTTGATGAAATTACTCACCGACCAGATATGCATTCTTTTTGTTTTTAGTATTTTAATTGTTTTGAATTTATTTTTTTATTTCATCCTTCAATATTGGATTGGTTGAGAAATAGAATGCATGATTGATTTTTGTTTGCTTTCTATAGAGATAATTGTCTCAAATAAGATTGTATTTTTAAGTTGGTGCTCAATTTTATAAGCATCTACTTTTATCATTTAATTAAATAAAAATAGTTTATAAAATTTTTTGTTAAACCCAATATAATCCATGACCTGGGTCGCATGAGGTTGAGGTCGATACAATTTGTCATTGTCTTGATATTTTTTTAAAAAAAAAAGTCGTTATCTTGAAGTTTTTTAAAAACCAGGTCATGTTTTTACCGATCATTAAGGTTGTATTTAGACCTATAAAATCGATTGATTTAAGTCGAGCTAGCTCCCACGCGGTTTAATTAGAAACTCGAGTTAGACAAAGAACTGAGTCAGGAGGCTTTAAAATTAACTCATTTGATCATGTTTAGTAATACTATTAAGAAATCACCTATGCTATTAATATTTTTTCACATTTTAAAAAAATTAGTCTAACTCATGGGGGTCAATAAATTAATAATTTGTAAATCTCGTATTTTTACGGGAGAAAGAAATACGGTACTTAGTATGATGAACAATTCCCTCTCTATTTGGATAAATCACAATGCGAGTTTTGGGGATGCCAAGGCTTTGATTATACTTCCCCACTCGGAAGGAAACAAAAGGTGTGCTATCCTAACTTTTGATACCGGGTAAAACTAGTTCAAACTCCTGTGCATTTATTTTTATGATTCTTTGCTTTTGTGATCTCTACTTTGGTTTTTTTTAAAAAAAATAGTACAGTAAGTTAAAATTTTTGTAGAGTAAAAAAAATAAAATAACATACTTTCATTTTATCGCTCTTATAAAATGTGACGACTATCTTATTAAACCAATCGACCTGTTAATTTTAAATTTAAATAGTATCGCAGTTTTCGATCACAATATTTAATTGATGTCGTGCTTTAGAAACATGATATTTAATTAGATGTCACGGTTGATAACCGCAACATCTAAAAATATATTATTTCATCCAAAAAAATAATAATTTGCTACTATATTAATTTGTTGTTTTTTAAAAAATTTATATTCTAATGGCCTAATTTATCCCTATGCTACAATCCAATTTTCTTGCCTACAATCCAATTCTCTTGATTTGGGCTACAGTGTTTCATGACAGAGGCACAATCCACTAGCATTGTGAACCACCTACCCCCCATTTTCTATTCTCCAGAAACAAAAGATGGAAGTAATGATCACCACTAAAGTGGCGTCTTGTTCCTTAGGATCATGCGGCTAATAGTCAATTAATCATCCTTAAAAAATTGTTTTAAATTTTTATTCGGATGGCCAACCCTAACCTCTACATGCTCTCCTGTAATTTCCTTGACATGGCCATTATACTATTCTCTCAGAGTTCTTGACTTTTTTCCTTCCAGTGACGGAAGCACGTGTTATTTATTTCTTTCTTTCTTAATGATCATACTATTTTGAGACTAGATTTTATATATTTATTAGTCAATCTTGTTTATTTTTATTTTTAAAAAAAATTAATTTTTTTATTTGTTTTAAATTATTATTTTTTAATATTTTCAGATTATTTTGATGTGTTCATATCAAAAATAATTTTTTAAAAATAAAAAAAAATATTTTAATGTATTTCTGAATGAAAAACCACCAACTCACACCTAAACACTTCTAATTTTCTTCTGATAAAATTTCTTTTTTTTTTCCTCATGACCTCTTTAATTCAAATGATAACGTAGGAAAGCTATCTATTTATTAATTAACTTAGACTTTCAAAGTATTCTTTCATTTGAGATTTGATTTGGAAAATGCTATAAAAATAATTTCAAAACACCAAAAATCAAGTTAGCGAGGTGCCATCATCAACATGTATAGCTTGTATATTTATTATTTAGTATTAAAATTATTATTTTTTGAAAATATATTAAAATAATTTTTTATACAATATATTAAAATTATTAAAATATATTAAAAAATTAATTTAATATTCTTGTGTTTCAAGACTTTCAAGAATATAAATATAAAAATGGTACCACACCCACCTACTCCCTCACCAATTTCTTTTGGTTGGTTGCTAATCAAGAGATATTTTTTGTGCTTTAAGAAATAAAATTAATTATTAACCTCATTTTAAAATGAGTGTCCCCACCACCATTCCTCCACCAACCCCCGCCACCAACACCCTTTTACTTCTTCCCAATTTTCCCCTTCGCCACCAACTCCCTTTTACTTCTTCCCATTTTTCACCTTTCAAAACTTTTACTTTCCAATTTCATCTAAATTTCTAATTATTTATAAGTAATGTGCAATTGTTCAATGGGGCGCGTGAAACACATGCAATAACGCAGTGCTTGAGGGCATAAGAAGCGTGAGAAGATCCCTCTTCTAAGTTATGCTACGCCACCAATCAGCGTCCTGTCACTCCCTGTGGACCATCACCACGTGTACTGCATTTGAGCTCTCATTTTCATTTGATTATTTTCTTTAAATATGGTTCTTTTTTATTTTTTATTTTTTGACAATAACTTCAAATATCATGATGTTATAAAATTTAGATTTTTTTAAAAAAATAGTTTATTTTTAATAAAGTTTTGATAAACTAGCAACCGTCAAAAAAATTCTTTTAAAAAATAGATTTGGAAGAAACCGCAAAATATCATATGTAAAAAGCATGACTTATTAATTTCAAGAGAAATGAGAAAAAAAAATTTATAGATCATTATGCCATTTATTTTTATATGAAAAGTATTGAAATATTATAATATGTATATGAGCTCCAATTTCAAATGATTATTTTTTTTTAATATGGTTTTTTCCCGTTTGTCACCACTGATATTACAAATTTTGGATTTTTTTAAATTAACATATTTTAAAAAAAATAGCAAACTGGTAAATTTGTTTTTGAAAAATGCCATAGTTTCGTAAAAACCACAATTCCACATTAATTTTAGGAGAGAGAGAGAGAGAGTAATGGAAAGAAAAAAAAAGAACATTAAAGAAAAAAATGAGATTTTAGAGCCATACCAAGACTCTGATTATGACACTCTCGGAACCATTAAAAAGAACTTGATGAGATAAATTCACAAACATCAATAAAGGATACCAACGTGGGCAGCGTAAGTCACACGGGTTGCCCAAAGACAGTGGATTCATCTCGTCGAGCTATTTTTAATGGTACCAAGGGTATCATCATCAAAACTTCGGTGTGACTTCATAGTCTTATTATTATTATTATTATTATTATTATTATTATTATTATTATTATTATCCTTTTCTCTTCTCTTTTCTCTTTTCTTGTTGTTCTATGATTGAGGCAATTATAACACCTAGGAAAAGGGTGAATTAGGTGTATCGCTAATATTAACAAATAATGAAAATTAATTCAAATAAATACAATAACCAACAATATAATTAAAGTACTTAAAAAAGAGATAAAAGAGAGAATTTGCAAACTTATTTTTAACATGGTTTGATAAATCTACATCCATACCTCAAGTACAAAATCGTACTTGAGTATTGTATTCTTTAACTTATCCAAGATTTAGAGTACAATGATCACTTATTGAATCTACACAAAGATTTTTACATCACTTGAAGATATTTTCTCTTCAAGATTTTTCTCTTAGTAAAAATGCCCCACCAAAACCAAGAGTTTTTCTATAACTATCAAATGTTTACAAATGTGAATTTGGTTATCACAATATACTCTCTTAATAAAATAAATATTACAATTAAAAGTTCTAATATCTTAATATCTCACCACATAACACTTATAAGATTAGAAAATGTTTAAGTATAGTGAGAGTACGAATGAGAATGTATATTCTTGTGCTATATTATAAAGGTTTAATTGTATAAATTTGAGTTTAATCAAGGATTGATATTTTTTACTTAAAATAGTTTGTATATGATGTACATTCAGAATCCCCCTCTAATTTTGCAATTAGGAAGCTATATATATGTTCTTAGCAAATATTAATTGTTTATAGCCGTCACAATCTCAATGACAACTTAAATAGTCGACTGATTTAAATTGATCAAGCTAATCGGCCGACTAGTTCCCGCATAACTCAAATTTAAAGGGTTAGATATGTAAATCAAGGAGAAGAGATTAAAAAAAAAAAAGGATCGTCAATGCCAAACCAGAGGTCGGTTGGTCACATAGGCCACCTAGGGATGAAGAGGATCGTTAAGATGATTCGAATGCCACCCAAAAGCCACTGTTTGGCCACCAAATGCTACCTCATGTGCCACGAGAACAACACACGCGATGATGCGTTCAATGCACATGTAAGCAACTTTTATTTTTCAATAATATTTTTATTTATTGAACAACCAACCTATCCACAAGTCAACTTGATTATTAAAAAAATAGAATGAAAACATAAAAATACCCCTGAGAGCTGCTTAAAGAAAATTTTCCTATAAGGGTATTTAAGTAATTTTACTATGAAAAAATGAAAGGACGAATAAGCCTATGTACATCAATTTTAAAATTTTTACTTTAAAGGGTTTCTCAATTATTTAACCATGAAAAAATATGAAAAGATTATTTTATCCTTAATTAACTTGGCAGTGACCAATAGATCCTAGTGAAAAGACTATTTTGCCTCTAATAGTCAGTTCAAAGATTTTAAGATAGTTTGGAAAATTCATCACTGCATTGTTCCAATGAATAGTTATTCGTGTTTGAGTGCACAATAACTTTATTAGGAAATTTAGTTTTATGTTAATAATGAACATTACACAATGTAACCAAATTAATTGTACAATTATAATTCACTCTATTTTACTAATTTTTGTCAACCACGCAAAATTACCATTATACAAAAAAACTGAGGTGTTTTTAGGTGGCATCATTGTTCATATGAACAGTGAAGCAACTCCTCGTCTTTTATTTTATTTTTAATTTTCATCTTTTTTTTTAAAAAAAGAATCATCCTCATACTTTTTTACATATATAATTTAATCATTTTGTGACCTAATCCCATGAAATGAAATTTTAGATTGTAGTAGACTGATAAAATTAAAAGAAAGAGGATCACAATGTAAAACATGGATACAATGCGTGGTAAATATCAAAGTTTTTAGAATTTTTATTTTAATCAAAAAGTTTATATTGTTTATTTTTCAGTCATTAGATTTGAGAGAGGGAATAAAAACTCACTATAAAATGCTGAAAAAAAAAGAAAGTTGTTAGTTAGTCACATTCTACCCACCAGAAATGAGGTTTTTTTGTGTCAATGGATTCCTCTCTCTCTCTCTCTTAAGGAGTTTAATAAAGATGTTTTTTTCCCTCTAAACATGACAGGAAAAGTATATTAGGTTCCATTTATTTTATTTCAATTCAATTGATTTTTGTAAGAGTGATTTTAGGGTGTTTTGAGTTTTAACTAGTTATTTGAAGTTTAAATGATGTTTTAGAAGAGTTTTCGAGTAAAAATGAGTTGAAAATTAGGGTTTGAGGATCTAAAAATATGGACCATGATTTTTTTATCATAAGGTAACCAGAAAAGTGACTTGATTAGTTTGATTTGTATCAAATTTTCTTCCTCTTATAATTTATATGAATTAGTTGTATTTATTTAAAGTTTTTATAAAAACAAAAATAATTTGTTATTAGCAACAACATTTAGTCATTAAGAGAGAAGAATTGAAAACATTTAAAATAAAAGAAATTGTTAGTGTAAATTATTCATGTGTGCACTTATCTATAATTTCTATTATGAAGATTAATTTCTCACTTTAATATCTAATTAATATCAACAACCTTTTTTTTATTTATCAATTCATATATTTCTTAATTTATTTTATAAAGCATAAATAATATTTTTTTTCTTTTTTGAATTAATTTTTTATTATACATGAAAATATATTCATAACATAATTATTTTTTTCACATTAAAAATTGACTTGAAATCACTAGCAGCATAAAAATCATGTTTGCATTTCTAAATTAAAAAAAAAACCATGATATTTTAAAATGCACCTATAACATTAACGCAATTTTATATTATGCTTAAAGTTATGCTTAAAATTAAATTGAAATTCTTCATGCTACTTAGCGTCAGTGATAAAAAATAGTATATATCAAAAAGAAATTGTTATCAAGTCAAATACAACAAAAAAAAAAAACAAAATTTACCATATATAACCGCACGATATTACACTGAGGTTAAAAATAATTTCAAGTTTACAGTATTGTTAACTTTTTTGTTTTAAAAATATTTAAAAAAAATTAATTTTTTTTATTTTTTTTACTTTAAATTAATATATTTTTTATATTTTTAAATATTTTGATATGCTATATTAAAAATAAAAAAATATTATTTTAATATATTTTTTAATAAAAAATATTTTAAAAAACAATTACAAATACATTTCAAAACAAACTCTAAAAATATAACGTCATAAAAGAAGGTGAAAAAAAAAAAGGTATAACTACAAGAATAACATAACTAAAGGAAGGAAAAAAAACCCGGTTTTAGAAAATTCAGTCATGGACCCACAAGATCCACCAAACTACACCCACGTGTCTAGCCATCCAAGCTCCAAAAATAGCGCGTAACATTTACCAAAGGTAAAAGAAAAAAAAGAAAACTATATTTATTTTTGTGTTTTATGAATATTTTTTTAAAAAATATAATTTTTTTTTAAGTTAATTTTTTTAATATTTCCATATCATTTTGATATAATAAATTTTTAAAAATAAAAAATATTATTTTACTTTTTTAAAAAATCATTATTATAGTAATTTTTTTATTTAAAATTAAAATTTTAATATATTTTGATATATTAATATTAAAAATAAATTTTAAAAAATAAAAAAAATATTATTTTATTTTAAAAACAATTATTATTACGAGCTCTAAATCTACCTTGAGAAAATTAAAGTAAAAGACAAAAAAAAAAAAAAAAGTCAAAAAAACACATATGAGAATGAGATCTGAGCGCACATCAATGCCCAGCACACAATGCATTTCCCTCCCCTTCTATAAATAACCCAAGAGCTCAAACACCATCTCTCGTGTCGAGTTTTACTCTCTCTGTCTCTATATATTTTCTAACAAAGGAAGAGAGGAACCAGTCTCCCTACCCTTGCTGTTGTATCTCCGTAAGGTGTGCTGATGTCTGCTCTTCCTTTTATCTCTCTTCTTCCTTCATTTCTCATGCATACACCAACTACCCCTTTTGGTTTCGCTCTTCTTGGGTTTCTTTTTCTCATTACGTTGTTCTCTTTTTCATTAAAAAGATCTGGTCAGTGTACTCTGCTTCTACTGATTTTGCTCTGTACTATCATGTTTGTTGCAGTGTCTGATTTCATCGTTTTTTTTTCGTTCTGTTGATCTGATTCTAACTGAGTCTTTTACTTGTTGCATTGGATCTGATGAGTAGTAGTTAGTTAGTGGTGTTTAAGAAGTAAAGTTAAAATGAATGTATGCTCTGCTTATTGTCTACAGAGCAAATGATAAAAAAACAGACAAGAAGGTTATACAGTTCCAATCTTTGAGGAAACCTCACACACAATTACAGTTAATTGCATTTGGGTTTCTTTGTTGATGTGTTCTCTTCATATGCTGTGTTAAGTGTTAGATCTGTCGTCTTGCAAGAAATAGGTGAAATAAGTTCAAATCAAAACTGCTCATTTGTGTAATGGATCTGATTAGTTTTTGCTCCTTTATTGTTATTTCAGAGCTTAATCTTTATAGATCCGTTTAAGATTTATTGTTTGGATCAAGAAAAACTGAATCTTGATTTTTGTGTGGCATAAGAAACAGAAAAATGGCATCACACATTGTTGGATATCCTCGTATGGGCCCCAAGAGAGAGCTCAAGTTTGCATTGGAATCTTTCTGGGATGGCAAGAGCAGTGCCGAGGATTTGCAGAAAGTTGCAGCTGATCTCAGGGAATCCATCTGGAAGCAGATGACTGATGCTGGGATCAAATACATCCCTAGCAACACCTTCTCTTACTACGACCAGATGCTCGACACCACTGCTATGCTCGGCGCTGTTCCACCTAGATATGGCTGGAATGGTGGTGAGATTGGATTCGATGTTTATTTCTCCATGGCCAGAGGAAATGCCTCTGTTCCTGCTATGGAAATGACCAAGTGGTTCGACACCAACTAGTAAGTGATAGCTTATCATCACGTACTTTGGTATTGTAACTAGTTCTGCCATTCGATATGATGATTGCGTTTTTAAATATTGTTCCTGGAAAAAGGAAAAAGAAGGAAAATTTACTGAACCATTTGCTTCTGTTTTGATTCAGCCATTTCATTGTCCCTGAATTGGGTCCTGATGTCAACTTCTCTTATGCTTCTCACAAGGCAGTGACTGAATACAAGGAGGCTAAGGCAGTAAGTGCTCTGGTTCTACCTTTTATTTGTCGAGATTTTTCTACATAATACTACCTCGTATATTAATAAATTTGATATATAGCTCGTAGATTAATGAATTTGATATCTAATAATCATGATACATCAATTGTGGAGTGAAGGCATGGCTGCATGCACATAGTTCTTGCTCCGCTTTTAATCTTAGTGGGTGTTCGGGAGTCTGGAAGTGGTTGTTTTTCATAGTGTTTTTGGTTAGAAATGCATCAAAATAATGTTTTTTTTAAATTATTTTTCATATCAACACATCAAATTTTTTATATCAACACATCAAAACGATCCAAATACATAAAAAAATTAATTTTAAGAAAAAAATTCAAATTTTTAGGAAATGCGGTTTCAATCGTGCTTAGAATCTTAGCTCAAAACATCTTTGAAATGTTGATAGATTCAATTCAATATCTTTTCGGTAGGTCTTTTTTAAGGTCAAGGAACTGTTAGAATAGTCTGAAACTGGTATGGAAGTTGGAGATTCTATACTCATCATGATATTATGCGTGCTTTTTAGTATGAATTTTTTGAGTGCGCCTGCCAAATTCTTTATAAACTGATTGTTTTTTTTGTCTGTCACCCAGCTTGGAGTAGACACAATACCGGTCCTTATTGGCCCAGTCTCCTACTTGTTGCTATCCAAACCTGCAAAGGGTGTTGAGAAAACTTTTTCTCTTCTCTCCCTTCTTGGAAAAATCCTTCCAATCTACAAGTAATTGTTCTATATGTATACTCTGATTTTTTGATTTATTGGTCCTCTATATGTTTATAGGTGTAATTGTTCTATTATTATTTGCAGGGAGGTTATTTCAGAGCTTAAAGAAGCCGGTGCATCCTGGATTCAGTTTGATGAGCCTACGCTTGTAATGGATCTTGAATCTCACAAATTGGAAGCATTTACCGAGGCCTATTCTGAACTGGAGTCAACTGTATCTGGCTTGAACGTTCTCATTGAAACCTACTTCGCTGATATTCCTGCCAAGCAATACAAGACCCTCACCTCTTTGAAGGGTGTTACTGCACTCGGTTTTGATTTGGTTCGTGGAACCAAGACCCTTGACTTGATCAAGGGAGAGTTCCCCAAGGGAAAATATCTCTTTGCTGGAGTGGTTGATGGAAGGAACATTTGGGCCAATGATCTTGCTGCTTCTCTCAGCACCCTCGTAGCTCTTGAGGGCATTGTAGGCAAAGGTACCTATTCTTTTCTTCTGTTTTTTGCATGCATTTTTGGCACTATGATAAATATTTTTATGACACGGACTCATTCATGATTTATCTACACAGACAAGCTTGTAGTCTCCACCTCTTGCTCTCTTCTCCACACTGCTGTTGATCTTGTCAACGAGACCAAGCTTGACAAGGAAATCAAATCATGGCTTGCATTTGCTGCCCAGAAAGTTGTCGAAGTAAATGCATTGGCCAAGGCTTTGGCCGGTGAAAAGGATGAGGTCTCTTCCTTTTATCCATACTTGAACAACTATGAAGCATTTGTTGCTAGATTGACCAACTTCTTTTCTTATTTTATACTTTCAAAAATCTTATTAAACCGCCAATCTCATTTTACAGGAATTCTTCTCTGCTAATGTTGCTGCTCATACCTCAAGGAAATCCTCCCCACGTGTCAACAATGAGGCAGTTCAAAAGGCGGTAAGTACTTTGTTGGATTCTTTTCATGTGGATGCTTTCAAGCATGGTTACTCTGCTAAAATCCTTGTATATTTATTTTAACATGCTTTTCTGGTCTTTTCAGGCTGCTGCATTGAAGGGTTCTGATCACCGTCGTGTTACAAATGTTAGTGCCAGACTTGATGCTCAGCAGAAAAAGCTTAACCTTCCGATCCTCCCAACCACCACAATTGGTTCCTTCCCACAAACCATGGAACTAAGGAAAGTCCGACGTGAATACAAGGCCAAAAAGTGAGTCATAGGATAATTTTCATATTTTTCCTACTTGTGTGGTATTATGGCAAAAAACATTTATTGATTGTCTTCATGAATTTTCTTTTAGGGTCTCTGAAGTTGATTATGTTGAAGCCATCAAGAAGGAAATTAGCAAAGTTGTCAAACTTCAAGAGGAATTTGATATTGATGTTTTGGTTCATGGAGAGCCTGAGGTGATTTTCTCCCCATCAAATTAGTTTTTTACGCTCACACACTCATACAATATAAAAATCTAGGGAACATTATTTGTTTACAGAAAACTCTTTTTTTTTAGAGTTTACTTGTATATTAATTTACTAATCCTGTACACATCCAACTTGTGTGGTCATTCATTATTGTAGAGAAATGATATGGTCGAATACTTCGGAGAGCAATTGTCAGGTTTTGTGTTCTCTGCCAATGGTTGGGTGCAATCTTATGGTTCTCGCTGTGTGAAGCCACCAATCATCTATGGTGATGTGAGTCGCCCTAAGTCGATGACTGTCTTCTGGTCCGCTTTGGCTCAGAGCATGACTTCCCGCCCAATGAAAGGAATGCTTACAGGCCCTGTCACCATACTCAACTGGTCCTTTGTCCGAAATGACCAACCTAGGTATTGAAAATAAAAGGAGCAAGATAGGGAAAATGTCATTTTATATTTCATAGTTTCAATAAGTGATTCGTTTTCCTTTTTTTCAGATTTGAGACCTGCTACCAGATTGCTTTGGCCATTAAGGATGAAGTGGAGGATCTTGAGAAGAATGGTATCACTGTTATCCAAATCGATGAGGCTGCTTTGAGAGAGGGTTTGCCTCTTAGAAAATCCGAACAAGCTTTTTACTTGGATTGGGCAGTCCACTCCTTCAGGATCACCAATTGTGGCGTACAGGACACCACCCAGGTTTGTTTTCCACTTCACTTGGAATTTCATAACTCAAATTCAAGTTGGTGTCTTTTTTCCTATTGCATTTTATTTATGTAGTGAACTAACTTTTTTATTTACTGCAGATCCACACTCACATGTGCTACTCCAACTTCAATGACATTATCCACTCAATCATCGACATGGATGCTGATGTGATCACCATCGAGAACTCTCGCTCCGATGAAAAGCTTCTCTCAGTCTTCCGTGAGGGAGTGAAGTATGGTGCTGGAATTGGTCCTGGTGTCTATGATATCCACTCTCCCAGAATACCATCAACCGAGGAGATTGCTGATAGAATCAACAAGATGCTTGCAGTGCTTGAGACAAACATATTGTGGGTTAACCCTGACTGTGGACTCAAAACTCGCAAGTACTCTGAGGTGAAGCCAGCTCTCAAGAACATGGTTGATGCTGCCAAGCTCCTCCGCACCCAACTTGCCAGTGCCAAGTGAACCGATCAGGAGATGTTGGAGTACAATCAACCCTTATCTATTGGTTGCAATCTATGATTTCTTCTCCTTTTTTTTTTTTCTCTTTCCGTATTGGATTTCGGTTCTCCAAATTCAATTCTTTAAAAGGCTTCAAATTACTTATGTACTTTATGATGAAAGTTAATGGAATGTCATTACCAATTTGTGCAATGAGGTGATCTTTCAAAATATAAAGTTTTAGATTGATGCTTTTGCTTTTACCAAGTAAATTTGCCACGAACAGAACACATTCGATGAAATACAATAAATTATGAATTGAAATCCATATTTAAAGAAAACAAATTTAATAAACTAAACGTTAAGCTATATTTAAAGTTGTAGCTTAATTACTGTCAAGGGAAGTAACACACAGACTCCAAAAAATCGTTTATTATAATTATAATTATAACAAACTCTTAAAGGCTTAGGAAAATATTATTTTCTATGTGTTTATTCTTTTATATTTTTCTGTGAATTGTTAGAGTGATTTTTATTTTAATTTGGTCATTAAAGTTTTTTCCTTATCAATTCAAACTTTTCATGGCCAATTGACCCTCATTTGTTGAACAAGAATAGGATTGAAAGATAAAGAATTAAAGTGGAAAAGAAAGGAAAACTTAGTAGAAGTGGAAAAGGAAAACTTAGTAGAAGTGGAAAAGAAAGGAAAACTTAGTAGCATCTTCAAGTTTACACGGAAACTTTATTTTGATCCTTATATTTTTTAATTTCATTTTTCTTGTCCCTTTGGTTTTCAAAATTTTAAGTCGGACTTAGAATTATATTTTTTTTTATTTTTCAGTATCTAGTGTGAGAGAAGACAGAGAAAGTTGTTGGATTCTAGTGGTTGAGAGATAAAGTCTCTGTTGACATCGATTTAGACCATGAAAAAGATCGATCTTAGTATAGTTTCATTCGAGGTATTCTTTTTCCTTCTCATCGCTTGAAATGATTTAAAAAAAATTCATTTATTATAATTATAATTATTATAAATTCTAAAAGGAGTGGGGAAAATATTGTTCCCCACGCCATTGTTTACCCTTCACAATTCACATAATGATTTTTTTAATTTGATCATGAAAGTATTTTTTTCTTCTTAATTTAGTAATTTTGTGGCCAAATTGATTGTTAATTTGCTCTGATTTGTTGAAAAAGGACATGATTGAAAGATGGACAATTGAAGTGGAAAAGGCAAGAGAAATTGGTGGCACCTTTAAAGTTTGTGTAAAAATTTCATTTTGATCCTTATACCTTTTATTTTCTTTCCTTTTGGCCCTTTTGGTTTTTAAAATTTCAATTTGGTCCAAAACATTATTTTTCTTATTTTTTAGTCCCTCGTTTGAAGGAGGGAGAAATTCACTGAATTTTGATAGTAGAAAGAGAAAGTCTCGGTTAACACCAATTTAGGTTGTAAAAAAAATTGATATTGGTGTCAATGAGTTCTATTTGATGAGGAGAGTCTCACCTATGTATTCTGTCATTTCCATCGCCTAAAATAGTAGATATGAACTCTAAAAACTTTTTGATTTCGGGTTTTTGGGTTGCTATTTAGGTTATTTTAGGCCATAAATAAGTTTGTCAAAGTGTATAAAATGTTTTGGGTAAAAACAAAGGGTTGAAAATTGAGTTTTTGGGGGAAAAACCCTTGACCTGAATTTCCATCAACCTTCTGCTCGCATGAAATTGGCCCAGCGGGTGATGAGTTGCCTGCCACATGCTTTTATTTTTTCAAAGAAATAGGGGTTCGTACCTTGAAAAATAATATAAAATAAATAACTCAACCCAAGCGCGTTGGGCCACCCATGCCTGGCTCGAGTGCCCAAGCCTCATTTTGTGGGTCTATTGATTTTTTTTTTTAATTTTTTTGCTCTTTCAATTTCATCCTTCTGTGTGGGCTTTTTATTGGTTGATTTTTTTTAGTTTTTACAATTTTTATGATGTTTTTTAACAAAATATAATTTAATTTTTATGTAGTTTATGAATATGTTTAAATTTGTTTTCCTTATCTTAGGAGATATTTTTTTTCTGTGTAGTTCCACTTAATTTTTTTCTCTTTAATTTTATAAAATTGTTTTCCTATGCTTGCTTTTTTTATTATTTTATTAAATAAAATATTGTTTTTAAAAAATAATGTTATTAAATACAATCGAGTCCATGACTCATGTTTTGAAATCAAATATCTACATTTACATCTATCTTCTAATTTTTCAATTTATTCTTTGGTTAAATATCGTTTGGTTTTTACTTGATTCTCACATATAATTATAACATTTTATTCTAACATGTGCAACATTCATAATATTTTTTCTTTTGATTTCATTTAATTGATATCTTATGTGTGTTTATTTCTATTATTATTTGATTAAATAAAAAATTAATTCTAATAAAAACATTCATTAAACATAATCGGGTAAATGATTGTGTTGCGAAATCATATATCTTGATTCGCATTTATTTCTTGATTTTTTATAGTTTAGTTATTAATTATCATTAATGACTTGATTGTTTTCTAATTTTTGACACAAATAGTTCTTAATCTATTTAATTAAATATATGCATAATATTTTTTATTTACGGTTATGATTTTATTATGTTAAAAAGATGTTAAAAAAACCTAATTGTTCTTGTTGAAAAACATTATCTGACATGTGGCATAGCACAGATTAGATAGCTAGTACACTCTCTAAACTCAGCAAGTTAGTGTTAGTTTCACATCAAAATCTTGCAATTGATTATGCCCGATTAGGAACATGTTTGAAATGACATTTCCAAAAAATTTGACTTGTTTTCTTAAACTTATTTTTTATATATATTTTCTATTGTTTTGAAATGTTGATGTCAAAAATAGTTTTTTTTAAAATAAAAAATATTATTTTGACGCATTTCTGAGCGAATAATACTTTGAAAAACAATCAGTACGTCACTCCCATACACCTTCTATAAAAAGAAGGAATTGACTTTCGAAGTTTAATGTATCTTCTAAGGTGGTGTTTGAAATTGTGATAATAATTGTTTTTCAAAGTACTTTTTACTTGGAAACACATTAAAATTATAATTTATTTATTTATTTTTAATATCAACACATCAAAATGATCTAAAATAAATAAATAATTTGAAACATAAATAAAATTTTCAAAAGTACTTTTTTGAAAAACAAACCCATTTTTAAGAACTAAAAATGATGTGGATGCTTTTGTAGGTTTGTTAGAGAAGTGAGGTGGTTCACTCAGCTCGCACTTTGAATTAGGAGAGATATGGAAGATCTTTTTTTTTTAGATATGCCTAAACTAAAAGTTGAATTAAAACTAGAAATTAAGATAATTAATTATTAACATGTAAAATCCCTTTTTTCTACTATTTTCTAGGGAATATAACGTCTTAGAACACGTGGAATATTATAAAAAAATAATTTAATAATTTTTAAGTCAAATATATTTTTAAAACACATTAAACATTATCTGAAACATAAAAAAAAAAGAAAAAAAAAAGAAAAAGATTCAGTTGTATCTTACTCGGATGATTCATAATCCGACCATCCGACCAATCTCTCCAAGGAAAACTACAAGACAACACTAAATTCAAGCCACTTACTATATATAACACCCAACTCTCAATGTCTCAGGCAATAGGAAAAAAACACCAGTAGTCTTCCGATGTCCTGTACTACTTAACTAAAGAATCAAAGAAACAATGTACAAGTCAAAGCTTCAAGAACTTTGCCAACAGAGAGCTTGGGAGTTGCCCACCTACGAATCATCAAGACAAGGACAAGCTCACAACCCTCGCTTCTTGGCTACTGTCACCGTCAATAACATTTCCTTTCACTCTCCATCTCCCTCTAATACCTCCAAGAAAGCTCAAAACGACGCTGCTAAGCTCGCTTACGAGCACTTCTCCATCTCTCGCCCCTCCCCCTCCCCCTCCCCTCCCGTCTCTGGTGATTATCAGTAACTCTTTTTATTTACAGTTTTGTTGAATTCGTTTTGCAACGGTTCATTTCTTCCTTTTTGGTCGCTTTATTTTCAACGTGTTAGAGAGATTAAAGACTTTTTAGGGTTATTTTTCTTAAGGCTTAGAGAGATGAAGGACCTTTGTAAATTATAGTATTTGGTTAAAAATGAATGCTTCCATGATAATGTTTCTAGTTTCTTCTGTAAATTATAGCATTCAATTATTGTTGTTCGTATATTTTTTTTAGATTAATTAATTAATTCCCATGGTAATAGGATGGATTGATTGGTTGATGCCCGTGACCTTGAATCTTACGATAAATCATTGATGTGATGTGATTATTATCATTCTAGTTCTGCTTATTTACACCGCATGAGTTCAAGAAACTACCCTTATGGTACAAGGGCTACCTTGCTTATCGAAGTTGCTGCAGGTTCTTTGAGTGAAAGGGCTGGGGCGATTACTTGTCTCTCTCCTGGAGGTACATCGCAATTCAACACACAAGATGCAAATCGAACTTCCCATATAAATGAAGCTTTGGCAGTTGCCAAAAATGACGAGAGTTTCGGAGGTGAGAGCAAATTTATACTTGCCCTTTTTGGATTTACTATGACTTTAACACAATCATGCTCCGTTTCTAGAGTCAGTTGGATGTGCTTGATAATTACAGGTGCATTTATTATTGCACTCTAAATTGAAAGATGGAGGCATTGAAGTAAAAACATATATATATATATATATATCAAATGTATTGGCAAGTCAAATTCTCCACACTTTAGAACCAAATCGCATTCCAAGTTTTGCAAGCAATGTAATGTTTTAACACACATGAGATTTCTTAGTTTACCAAATTCAAAAATGATCTCTCTCTCTCTTTTCATTCAAGAAACTACTGTTGTGCTACAAGGGCTACCTTGATTACTGAAGTTGCTGCAGGTTCTTTGAGTGTAAGCACTAGGGCGAATAGTCATCTCTCTCTCAGAGGGTCATTGCAACTAAACACACAAAATGCAAATCAAACTCCTCAGGTGAATGAAGCCACAACGGTTGCCAGAAATGACGAGAGTTCCGGAGGTGAGAGAATTTATTCTTGCCCTTTTTAATCCTGGAGTGGAGTCAGTTGGATGTGCTTTATAGTCATAGTTGCATTCTAAATAGGCAACCAATCATTATGGAAATGATAGCCTTTTCTCTCTAAATTGTGCAGGTGTGAAAACAGTTTATGTATGATATCTGTAATAAAGCAATTAGTTTTGTCTGGTTTGATGTTTCCTCTTGACATTGAAAGATAACTTAAATAATAAACCTCCTTTAACGTAAAAATAAATAAATATTGTTCACATTGCAGCTTAATTTTCATTAGCACTCCCCTCTTATGGTTTTCCCTGTGTTGCTGCCATGCAATTTTTCTGGTGGAATCGTTTTAAAGTAAATTCTATGAACATGTGTGAGTGTCTGACACCTTCGAGCTGATTTGCAGATAGCCTGGTTGGCTCCATGGGGCTTGCAATCCACACATAGCCCAACTCAATGGTGTCAGATACTCACAAGTGTCTGTGATGCTTGTCTCTTTTTAAACAAAACTTAATGGAAATCTGTTTATTATTATAACCATATATGGAGGGTGCATAATAAATTGTAATCTGTAATACGGTCCAATATTAGGGTTTGATAGCCTGTTTGGAATGGAGCATAGTGTTTCACAGCTTTTGTGGCCATAATGATTGTAATGCCGCCGCCATTGGAAACAAGTTAATTGAGCAGCGATAACACTTTTTGAACACATTTCCTCTTCACTGACAATAACCATCTCTAAAGCCACTTTACTCCATTCACTAAATATAAATCAAAATCAGTTGCTTCATACCATTCACTAAATATAAATCAAAATCAATTGCTTCATACCTCAACAATAAGGTTCTAAATCCTGATTTGGAAATTTGAGGTAAAATTCTCAACAATGTTATTTGTACACAATTTCTACAAAAATATCGATCAAATCCCTTCGTTTATGTTGTATTCATTTTTGCTTTACTGCTTTAAAGTTTTTCATTTGCTTGATCTATGCATATCTTCAGTTATTTGTGTGTGTTGTTATGTATGTTAAGTTTTGGAATCAATGTTCTTGGTTATCTTTTAGATTTGATGGGTCTGTGTATATCTTCAATTGCTTGTGTGTGGGCATATATGCATGTTTTAATTTTTGGAACCAATTTTTGTGGTTATCTTTTAGGTTCGATAGATCTGCGTATATCTTCAATTGCTTGTGTGTGTGGGTTAATTTTTTGAATCAATTTTCTTGGTTAACTTTTAGATTTTTGATATTTTTGAGGCAAGCATACATTTATTAGGTATAGCTGTCAAAGTATCGTTTTTGTCCATTTTTAGTGAGATTTTTGAAAACCTAGTTTTGACTCGCAAAATTTTAAACATTACACCTGCATTGTTTATGACCGCTATGCGTTGCTTGGGATGGGACATTGCAACTGTGATTGCAATGTGAAATTGCTGAATTAATGGATAACACTTGACAATCATGAAGAAAGGGTCAAGAAAACAGTCAAGGGAAATTGGACAATTTTTTTTTTTTTTTTTGTAAACTTGCAACAGTTTGTATCTTTTGTATATGTGGAGCCTCATGAGATTCAAAAGTATTAAGTGGATCCACATAGATTATAAAATATCAAAGCTGTTGCAGTGTCTTTCCTAAAGGAAAAAGGTTAGTTATTTTGTTTTTTCCTTGGATTGGAAAACTTTCAATAGTTATTCCTCATCAAATAGCCATGGATCTAGTTGTCTTCTTCTGATGGATGTACTTAGGCAGCATTTTTTTGTTTGATGTCTAGCTTCATGGGCTTTCTATGTTATACTACTCCACAGCTGGTCTGCTCTATTTCTGACTGAGCTTTTACTTGTACTTTGGATTTGTATTTTAGGTTTGAGTATTTATGATTTCAAAAACTGTTCCTTTACTTCTCTTGACAATCGAGTCTTAGAATGGTTGAACTTTTTCTATAGCTCTGACTTAACCCTCTCTCTCTACTTTTTTTTTATTAAAAAAATCCACAAAAAAATTAAAAAAAATTCCTAGAAATGATGTGAGCTGAAATGAGAAAAATGAAAGAAACTATACACAAACCATGCCCGCATGGCATAGCTGCCATGTATCACAGAGTTTACAAAATTGTTGATTGATGAAGATACTTTAGATCACAACTCTTGCTTTCCAGCAACACTTGTGGTGAATGGACTCTCCCTCTTTCTCCAAATCTCAAAAGGATTAAAATGGAGGAAAACATAAAAAAATTCTGGTTTAATTGTTTTATCAGTGTTTTCTTTTTTCTTTTTATTATTGTTATTGAATACTCTGCTCTCAATAGTGCCTCACGTGGCCATTGAAGATTTGCTGCATGTAATTAAATTGTTGTTTGGCCGGGCATGGGATAATGTAATTCATACAGTAGCTTACAGTAGCTTATAGGTTTTTATGGTGTAGTAAAAAGGGAAAGGAGGGGATTTTGTATTTGATGCCCTGTTGGTTGCCAAGTTATTACAGGAAAAGAGTAGCTGAATTCTGATTGAAGAAGGCAGTAGCATCACCTGACCATGGAAACTCAGTGTTGAATCACCTTATTTTTGTCTTAAATAATGCACCTGTTTATCTTGGGTTTTCATGACAAGTCATTGTGGGACATATTAATCTGAATTTTCTCCTGGCGTATAGATATGCAGCGTTTGTTTAAGAGCCAGCTGCAAACCTATGCACAAAAGAGAAATTTTGCTCTACCTGTGTATTCCTGTGAGCGGGTGGGTCCTCCTCATTCTAGTCGCTTTAAGTGCAAGGTCACAGTAAATGGACAAACCTTTGAGAGTCTAGAATATTTTTCCACATTGAACAAAGCTGAACATGCAGCTGCAAAAGCTGCATTGATGTCATTGTTGCCAAATGGAGTTGAAGAGGTTAGTTTCCTATTTATGGTCATTGTTATCAATTCATTGTGAGATGCAGAAATTTGCTGGTTGTGCATGCAGTTTTTGTGTTTGTATCTTTTAGAGATGTGATTACTCTTCTTTATGTAATTTATTATTTTCTTTTTAGGATGAGTCTGGTTATAAAAATCTTTTACAAGAACTGGCTCAGAGAGAAGGTTGTGGTTTGCCAACTTATAGTACAAACAAATCTGGTGAAGCTCATGTACCCACTTTCATTTCAACAGTGGAGATCGAAGGAGAGATTTTTACAGGACAAGGAGCAAAAACTAAGAAGCAAGCAGAGATGAGTGCAGCAAAGACTGCTTACACAGCTCTAAAACAGCGTATGTACATGCATACTTGTTTATTATATGTTTTAATTTATGTATTATTTAGTCTTGCATGCTTTAGGCATCCAATTAATTAGTACAGGAATCCACTCTCTATAACCTGGATTTTTTTTTGTCAACAATTATTTCAATGCTGTGAGGTTCATAACTCTATGGTAACAATCATTTGATTTTCATGATAAATTAAGTGGCAAGATTCATATATTGTACTCAAATTCTCAGCCTAGTACTTAAGTAGAGGATTACTTCTCTGTGAAACCTTTTGTGATTCCTCTCTTAGGACGTAGAATTGAGATTGCAAACCAGTCCTTGATGAGAGAATTCCACTTTGATATCGTAATAACAATATGTTTGGGGGAGTAGTAGAAAGGAAAACAAAAGTTATGGTTGGGGAGTAGAAGAAAGGAAAACAAAAGCCCCCCTCTCCCATTTGGTTGGATCTTGGAAGGAAAGGTATGGCAGGAGATAAAAGAGGCTTCTATTGGACCCAACAATTTCAATCCCTCAAAATGGATTTCGAGGGCCCAAGAAAAAGGAAGAGGAAATTGTTTATTATCCAGCTTTGACCAGAACACGAATTCCTGTAACAGGTGGTTATTTTGTCCATAACATTTAGTTTAATACCTCCTACATCTTCTCTTCCTCTTTTCATCATCCAAAGAACTTAGAGGGTAGGAAGGTTCTATCCAGCCTCTGCTTCCTCTTGATTTTGTTAACCTCAACCAACCATGACAAATGGCATGCTTTCCTACACGAAACCATAAATGGTGCAATTTATGCTTCAATATGACATTTTCTTTTGTGATGGACTTTCTCGTAAAACTACAGTAAGGTTTGGGCCAGGGACATGAATATTTATTAACCACAGGGACATAAGAAAAGTTGAAGTCAAAGATTCAGTGAGAGACAGTCTAACGAGCTTTTGGTCTTCACGGCAAACATCCTTGAGTAACTTAGCTGCATGAAGACATTCTAATGATACCTTCTAAATTGACACGCTTCATAGTTCTTATAAGCTTTTTACAAAGCAGAGAAAATAGAGATGCTGCATAAAAAATTATTAAATTTAACATCTACGAAGTAAAGAATATACTATTGTAGTGCTTGATCAGAATGCTTGGTTTTTGGTCAGGCAACTCAAGTCCGAGCCCTGCAGTTCTCTCCCCTGCTTGCCAATTTCAAGAAGCTCCTCAGAGCTCTACACTTCTCACCCCTGCTTGCCAAGTCCAGGAAGCTGTTCAAAGCACTACGTGTCACTCTCTAGCTCACCAAGGACATGAAGCTCTGCAGTTCTCAACTCCTAGCCTTCTTGCAGATCTCACTGCATATCTTCAACAAAACATCCAACCTAAATTGCCTGTGCCCAGTGAACAAGATGAGGAGGATAGAGGTGAATTTTTCTAAAATTCCAAGCATTTTGCTCTTCTATTAGTAGTTATTAGAAGATGGTTTCATATTATACTAAATAATTCCTCTCTGCATGTTCATTATTGTCTCCAAAACCATGAACTAATGCTTTCTGCCGACATTGTGGAAAACTAAATCTGAAAGCATCTAGATTTGAAACTAGCTTTTTCAGATATTTGATATGGAGGGACACCATTGAAAGATGTGTTTGTAAAAGTTGAGCATTTTTCATTTGCACCATCCACACTGATGCTAATCAGAGAACTTTTTCAATATAAGAACTTGCTTTAAATATGACCTTTAGATTTCTAAAGATTGAATGGTGCTTAAAGGAGGTTATGGGGCATGTATGAGTTGGGGGTGGTGTGTGTTATATGTTTATACATATTTGTTGTAGATGTGTGCATGCATATAAATGATATATGATACAGTGCACAGCTATTCAAGTGTTTTCACTATTTTGGAGTACAAGTCACTAATTCGGGATAGAGAATAACTCAAGCTTCCCTCTTCATGCTACCTCTTCATGGTACTTCAGATTATTTGACATGAATAAAATATACCTCCAAATAGAGCATTAAATGTGAAACTAGATTAACAAACAAAAAGTTATAAACTAATAGTGTTTTATAACTAATATCCCATGGGTGGCCAGGAGACCTTCTCCACTTGTTTTATAACTAATATCCCATGGGTGGCCAGGAGACCTTCTCCACTGAAGAAGGGGTGGTCACTTGGATAACTCGATGGACAACTTTTTAAAAATAGAAAACTACTTTTAGTTTCAGAACTTTCTAACATTTTTATGCAGGGTTTTCATTTTCGCACTGGTTCCTATGTTCTAGTGGGTTAATATTTTCATGCTTTTTGTCTGATTTTTGGTTCCAGAGAAATCGTTTAGTGGTTTCAATAGATGAACACTATTTTTGCATTTCCTTTCAATTCAAGGTGAATAAAAATATTATATGAAAAGTAAAAGGGAAAAAATATTTTAAAAATGAAAATGTAAAGAAACAGAACCCATTTCTCTACATAAAGGCACCTTTAGGCTTGTGATATTAGGATTCCCATCTATGTGTAGACACTGAACACAAATTTGCATGCGCTTGCCATTCTAGTTCCTTCGACATGAAGTATTTTTTGCTTCTGTCGTAGGCAAATTACACATGCTCTCATGATATCTTAATGGCATCCATGTCTCAGCATGTACCTTTTGAATTGTTGGCAGCGTGTTCTGAAGTTAGAAGTCGTCATCCCTTCATTGCATCTTCAGGGCAAGATAGTGTTTCAGCCGTGACAAGCATTACATCTTTATCTGGCGTCGCCATCTCTTCCTTGCCTAAGCATGACCTGTCTTCATCTTCTTTGCCTTCTGATTCCTCCACTAGTTCAGCTGCAAACTCAAGCATCGAGCATCTTGTTGGAAGGAGTACGACATGTCAAAGTAGGATTATTGTTCATCCACGTGGGGCCACAGTGACATATCCTTCAGGCACCACTGTATTGCCCATCAGCGATGGCAATTGGGTTGCGGTGAAGATACCACCTCAACCGAGTCAGTAAATGTTTGACTATTCAAGGAGTGGTGCCTATGGTTTATTTGCACAGATTCTGTAGGTCTCTAAATGTGAATGGTGGATACCTTTTATTTTGAATCGTGGCATAACACCCCCAGTAATCAGGATAATGGTAGACAGACTTAACTCTTAGTAACTTAATACTAAATGACTTCTCAGCTTATGATTGGTGTTTTATTTGTCATTCTATCCATCATTATAATGCTAAAACGTTAAATGTGATGGTAAGATTTACATTGCTTATTTTGAAAATCTTTACCATATGTCAGATGTTGAATCATTATGAGGTTACAAGTACTAAAAAATAAGGCAATTAGGATTTACAAGGTGCATTGTTGCCGTTTGTGGGATATGTTCTATTTGGAGTAAAATGGAGGCATTTTGTGGGATTTTTTAACTATGCAGCTACCATTTTATATGGTCATAGATGTCTTGCCTGATTTATTTCATAAAATGAAGATTATTTAAATGCTTGAAGCTAGCGAAGCCCTAATTGAGCATTTGAAAAGGTTCAAATTAGGATCAAGTTAACAAGTCAAGGAAGTAACGAATTTCAGCTTCCTCTTTTGGTATTCAGAGCTCAAGGTTATAACTGTCGTCTTCATGGCATATTATGTACTGCACGGACCCTGTTTTCTGTGGTTGTATTTCCCCTGCTGCATCATCCCAAAACACTGGTTTCCCCAAATGCTTAGACACGCCATAGGAATTAATAGAGATATCAACAGATATGGAAATACTACTATACCAGTAACAGCTTGTTAATTGACAAGAACAAAGCAGAAGTTGTATTAGGAAATGGTCATATTGAACCCTCTTTAAAAATAATAGAAGGGAAAAGATTTCTGTCATCTTATAATAAAATTGCTAGCGTTTTACATCATTTCACCCATGGTAATTTAGTACTTGGCAGAATAAAATCTGGCAACCAAGTCAGGCTACAGGGAAAAAAAATAAACTACAAAATTTGGCCTTTACCAAGAAGATCAACCATTTTCTCCAACTCACATGAGGACTCCTTCAGTATTATTAAGGGCTTTCTTTGAAATCTTGAATTTGTTTGCAAAGGCCTTGTTAGTTTTGACAACGTACTCCCTGATGAAGAACTCAATGCCATGACGGAGAGTTTCTAGCTCAGGGGAGACAGCAACACGTGTTAATGAGTTCCATATAACCTCATCAGGATACTCAAACAAGGCCTCAAACAGCATACGAAAATGCATGATCCTTTTTGGGGTTAGCTGTGTGATATCACTTAATTCTACACTCTTCAAAACTGCAAGAGAGAGGGTGAAAGAGCCAACCATCTCTGCTATGAATTTTGCTAGGTGCATTGATCTTAATAGCTGCATTGACTCCAGCTCTTTGAAGTGGTCCCAAATGCAAAACTGTGAAATTATATCAGGTAAAAAGAGATTATCTTTACATAATCAAAGCTGGAAAGCTTATGCATACAAACTATGGATCTTGCACTAAATTTACATTCCCTGTTTTTTAGCATATCCCATATCACAATCAGAGAGAGAGAGAGAGAGTAGAATAGGTTCCTTGTTACTTCATCATGAAAAGGACAAGGGTTACCTGTAAAGTAAATTTGTGGTTTTTGTCATGCTCACACAACTTGGAAGCCAGGGTAGTGTAATACTTGTTAAATATCTTTTCTTGTAAACAGCATTCAACAATAACTCGCATAATCTCTCTGTCCTGTACATGAAAACAAAATACATCATATAAATGAAACGAGGGAGGAAAGGAAATGAAGAGCATTTTGGTGGGGGAGCAAAGAGATACCAACCTGCTTTCCAACCAAGTCCAACCTCAGAAGCTTTTCAAAAGCATCGATGTAGTCCTCACCACTCATTATTATACAAAAGATTGCTTTTCTGGCATCTGTGTTCATCCTCTGTGAGGAAGCTAGCTGTAGCATCTTTTGGGCTTCCAGAACGTCTTTGTCAATCGTATTGGCAACCTCTTGAACATTATCTGTTTTGGCAGCCATACCCCCTGACAGCCACCACTGGCCCTTGTTGTCAGGATCAAGCAGCTTGCTCCATTTTAGCCCTCTAATAAGAATTTCTTCAACTCTTAACTGAGACATCAAGAAAACCATTAAAAAGGGGGGAAAGAAGGAATACGCCGTGTGAATAAGAACAAAGAATCTCATCGTCTTAATTTACATGTGCAGTTCAATGTCACAACTAACAAGACTACTCTAAAAATTGCTGTAAGTGCAACCAAGAAAAAGGATATCTTAATGTTTAACAGAACTTTTTTTTAACAAGAAGCCCGATCTTGTTTTATATGAAAATTAATGCTTTTCTTTGTTTTCCTTTTGCTTCTTTCCTCTCACTGTTAATATGAAATTATAAAATAACCTCCTGATTGACTTAACTGGTTGTCTTGTTAAGAAATATAGATTTGAAATCAGAGACATGAATAAAGAACTTGAAATGAGAAAAATAATGTCCAACTAGTAAGACCTTCTGTAGCCACTTTTTTATCCGCGCATGAGGTGCAGTTTCCTCCTTGGGCCTTTTCTTGTTGTTTTTGATATCAAATATGGTTTCAAGCATAAACTCCATCTGCAAAAGTTACCATGTATGATAATTCTAAACTGACCACAAAAATTGCAGAATCAAAAGAGATCTTCATGAAAAGCTTACTCTTTTTCCATTTATATTTGCCTGGCCTTCAACAGAGGAGGCCTTCAGCTCATTCACTCTGTTCTGTACACTCTGGATGAAGTTCTTCATTGCAGTGGGATCATCACTCCTTATTTTCATCCCACAGCCTACACGGCCAGTAATGGCATGTTAAACATGATTAATTGGGCAACAGATCCTACTAAATTAGTACACAGAAGTGGTGACGTCATACTATTTTTAACACCACGGAGAATCAATCAGTGCAGTGCAAAAACTGCAGCCAGATTGCATAGGGAAGATGATAACTGATGTAAACAAGGAAAAGAATATGATACTGGAATATTAAAGTGATTGACATGCAGTTCCTTATCAAAAAGTGGAAGCTTCATGGAGAGAGAACTTAAATCATAATCAAAACTGAATTATAAATAGTTGACAAATGTGAAAATCACATTGTAAACATCAAGGGTTGAAAGACTCTACAATTTAAAACTGTCAAGATAGTGGAGACATCAATCTCTCTCAAACGCTTGCTCAGCGTGATTAGGAAGTCATATATCAGATCACTGCAAAACATCAACAGAATTAATGCTATTAGCTTATATATTATTTTCATCAAATAAATTAAAAACTGATGAAACAGACAACAACATATGAGGGCAGGAGTAACACAAGCATTATGCAACTATTTTGTACGCAAGGATGGTTCTAGCCATGTATTCAAATGCAGATAATGTCGCAGTTGCCAAATACACAAAGATCATTATTGGAAACAGCAACAACCAAGGCTCCTATACCATCAAGTTGATAACCTCATTATTACATTTAACACATTTTCCCACAAAGAATACTGCCATTACAGCAAAAGAGAATGAATTGCCAATTAAAATGTCTCTCTGTTGAGAGAAACTAATGTGGTTTTTTTAATTGTACACGCTTGTAATTCCAATTAACATAGACCTAACTTGTTACGATAGGCACATCATGCCCTTCAAACTAATTCATATATGCTTATGTGTATATTCCAAAAAGAGGTTCTCATCAATAGATTCAGCAACTGGAGCCATGTGACATGTCTTTATAATAATGCATAGAAACTTTACCCGTGTTAGATTTTACTACAATTTTTCGTTTTTTAACCTTTTTATGAAAAACTCCAACAACTACAGGAGAAAAGGAGGCATTTGCTTATTATAGAGATGGTGTGATTGATTTTTTTTTTATTTACTGCATTGAGTCCTAAAAGATGAAGTGAGTTAAAAATAGAATTTAGATTTATATTTATAAGCAAATTATATGCATATAAATAAATAAAGTTAGTTTACTTGCCTTGAGCAAACTCCAAATATGCATAAATAGGAGAGTAGAAGAGTGAGATTACGCAAGGAAATATTGTCTTCTTTGAGGCACTCATCCTGCATACCAAACAGAAAGGGTCATTGCTCAAAGAAAGATTTAATTTCTGAAATAAAAGTGATGAAAAATGAAATTTACTGGAGAAAAGACAGATATGGACCTATAAATATATGTTTGCTAAACCTAAATGTTATATATATAAAACCCAGAATCAACTTTGAATGGTGGGGAGCCCATGGCACCCCCCCAAACTTTGAATGATTTATTATTAATCTTCAAGCAGTTAAAAATCAGTTCAACAATTCAACGTTAATGATGTACTTTCAAAGGGTGTATGCACCTCAAAAGCTTTAGCTAGCAACGCCATGAACTTTGCACTGAAGTCCATCCCAACAGAGCAAGCCAAGCCAGCAACAAAAGATGCAAAAACAGCAGCATACCTTCACAAAAGCGCAGGCATCCAAATCAATCTAAGTTCAATAGTGAGAAGGATTCCAGGAAAAATAGAGAAGGAGAAATTGCCACAGACATATATATACAAACATGCACCATATTGATCAAATGTACATATAAAATCTAACTACCAGAAGAAGAAAAAAGTCATCCCAGAAAGGTATAGAATTTGAGCATAGCTATCAAAACAATTTTGTCATCTGGATGTCATTCATAGATGAGTCCAGGCCAAAACAAGGAAAACAAAGGAAAGAAGCTCATCACTGACAGCATGCCGGTGCATAAAACTGATGCACTTGTACGTATCCTATTATTTCCAAATGCAGTTCTTGAGATACTTTAAAATAATCCACAATATAGTTGATTCGGAAAATACATTTCCTGCAGAAATTTCAATCATCTTTTGACCTAAAGAACTTGCAAGCTTTCTGTAGGTACACAAACACCCATTCCGAAGCATACGTGGATCTATATAACAAAAAGTATAGTTCCAAATTCGTTTCAAAGAAAAGAATTGTTTTCCCATAGAGCAAAACTTTCATGTATTTCTTTCTTTATCCTTTTTTTTTCCAATCAATATGGCATGTAAGAGCCAAAAATAGCTTAAGAAAACACATTTAACCCAAGCGAACACAAAAAAAAAGCTTATCAACATTGATACACAGATGAGCGTATGAATTATATTGCACAAGCAAGCAAAAAAAAAGAAGGAAAAACAAAGCAAATAAGAAATCATTAGTCAACAATTTACTTGACCTTACTATAGTAAAGTTTTATAGCTTCTACAATCTATAGTCACAACTGCTTACAGAAAGTTCACCCAAAAAAATGAAAAAAAGAAAAAAGTAGAAAGGAGGAAGTAGATCCAGGCAGCCAACTCCAACTAGTTTGGAATTTATGCTTAGATGAAACAAGTTCTGTTAAAAAATAAGCTCAATAAAAAGAGACAAGGAGATATAAATGTGAAGAAAAATAAATTCACTCACTGTTCATTGCCACGAGGACCACCAGAACATGCTGCCAACACCTCATTAATGATAATCTGAGTACTGACACTGCGAATAGTGGACTGCACACAAATTAAATAAAAGTGTTCAAGTTGTTATTCATAAGCCATGCTCACTAATATCTTACACACGAAACTGGTGTTAAAATATTCCGGATTTGATAAATAATTTCCAAATGGCCAAACTAATAAAAAAAATTAGGAAAATGCTTCAGATTAACCAGCAAGCAATGTTTTGTCTGCACAGGTTTCCTGGACCATATATTGTTAGGTCAATATGCAGCAATTATTGTTTCATAGGCTTTCAAACATATCATGTACAAGGTCTTTTCTTTTCGTTTTTGATCAGCATTACCATGAAAAAATTGCTTATAAAAGCAATAAATCATAAGGAAAATTATAACATACACGGAAGATGGTAGCCATTTCGCCTGTAATTGATTCCACATTGGATTCAGATAGCCTATTCAGTAGACCTGGAACAGGTTTAAAATTAGAAAGTGTTGCATTCATAGGTTTAGCCAAAACTTTACATGAAAGCTTGATTTTGTACCTCGGACCCGTCTACGGATTTGAATATATTCTTCTGATTCATTTCCTGCAAGAGATCTCAAGTGTGGAGCAACATATTTTATACTACTGGCCACTGCAGGCGCCTTCTTAGAAGTTTCCTGCAGCACGGCCTCCGCATCATGGGTCTCTGCTGGGTCAGATACACCAATTGTCATGTCTCCTGCCATGTCTTGCTTTCGCTTCGACTTCTTTTTGTTTCTATTATGTGAAGGTGTCTCACTGGCACCTTCTTCAAGCCCCACTTCTGCACCTAAGCTTTCCTGCAGCTCAGAAATTGCTCCCGTCACATCCTCACTCCCATCTTCTGAAGATTCCTTCAAAGACTTTTTCTTCTTATGTTTCTTATCAGAAGTTGTATCCTCAACTCCCTCAATGGTAAACTGGTTAGCATCTGGGACTTCCCCTTTATCAAAAGAATCAAGCACAGATGGTATTCCCTCGAGTAACATGTCCATTTCATCATCCATCCTCTTCAATTTTCCATCCTTTAATTTGAGTTTCTTAGCAAGTCTCCTTTCCATTTCCAAATCTTCTTCAGCACAAGCATCTTTCGTATCCATTTCAAGATACTCTTCAAACTTCGTTTTCAAATTCCTCCTCATGCCCTTTTTTTCTTTCACTGTCTTTGGAGCATTAGAACCACTATGTCCCAACAAGCCCAATTTCCTTTCCATTTTTGTTGGCACATTCTTTTCCTCTGGACTCTGATTTCTCCTCGAGTTAGTAGCATCTTCTTGCATATCTTCTTTCTCTTTCAAGTTCTTTGATTTGTTCACATATTTTGCCTTTGAATTTCCAAATTTTCTCTTATTTTCTTCAGCTCTCCTCTGTTTTTTAAATTGCTGTAAACATCATATAAGAATCACAGTTGCTACAAATTTATAAAGCCATAAATTACAAAAAACTGTAACCAGAAAAAAACTACAGAGGCAACTGCTTAAACTATAATACCTGATGTTGAACCCAAGATTCATGTTTTTTCTGCGTTGTCATTTTTCTATCTTCTTTTCGCCTTTCTCGGCGTGTCTTCTCATCAGGCCCTGACCCTGCAACAAAATGAAACCCAAATTATCCATTTTGTAAATCATAAATCATACAAAACAAAGAAGAAGAAAAATCAACCGATACAACAAAACAAGTTTAATCAGGACTTACTCATGGTTACAAATTAAATGTCCACCAAATAATCTGCAAAAAGAAAGAAAAAAAAATCAATTAAAAAAAAACCTCTCTATAATTATTATTACTAAAGGTCATCGCCTGCCTTTATGTACTTGAGTCTTGATCTCGTAATTTAGTAGTATAGAAAGAGATTCATTGTCCTTATTTGTTTGATCATTGAATTTCCTTTTCCCCAGGTCAATGACGAAGGGAGAAGTCAGTTGATTCTTTTGAAGAACCGGAAGCGAAGCACTATTCCGAGGGGAGGGAAAAGAAATGGCTCCGAAGAAAGAAATTGGTTCCCAATGCTTCTCCACACCCAACGAGAAAAACAGAGTTAAAATTACTCGTACAAAAATCAATCACTCAGGAGATTCCATCACTAACTTAACTATAACAGACCTAAAAAACAAGAAGATTATTTTCGCAATCTATGGTTGGTTGCAAAATAATAATAATAAATCATTCTGAAAAAATAACCGGACGAACACTTCAACTCAGCTGTATTGAGTAGAAATTACTTCTAATTTTGAAGAAATTTAAGTAGCACACAACTCAGCTGTATTGAGTAGTAAGTACTTCTAATTTTGCAGAAATTTAAGTAGCACAAGAACAGCAAAAGACTAGGCCTTTGCTTTCTCTTGTTTTTTTTTCTCTGTATCCAAACATAACAATAACAGCCTCTTTTACACAAAAAAATAAAACCTAAAAACAATTTAGCATCAAAACCCACTTCAAAAAAATGTTAACAAAACTAACCCACAAATCATAATCACATATCAAGCATACTCTAAGACCACTGTTAGAAAACATAATAACACATACTGTAAAACATAAGAAGTTTAATGAAGCTTTGATGGAAAAAAGATTACCCGTAGATTTAGTGGCTATGAATGATAAGATTAAGGTAATAACTAATACTGGGATTTAACAAAAATTGTGCGACTCCATTAATATTCTCTTCTCCAAGGTTTTGCCGCAACTTCTCTCCAGGTTTTAAACTTAAAGACGGGTGGAGTTAGTTTGTTTTTCATTTTCTCCTCTCCTCTTAAATAAGGATCTTGGGCCATTTAAAACCTGGTCCGTATTTAACTGGGCTAAGCCCAAATCTGGTCACTAATAAATTTATAATTTAAGATGTTAAAGGCTTAAGGCTTTAACCAAATCAAGACATGAATTAAGAATTTATACACCCATGAGCCCGAAGTTTAGGATAGGGATACCGGCATTTTTTCAAGAACTTCTAAAGATAAATGAAATCATTTTCCCAATTATTTATTTTTTTAATTAAAAATATAAAAAATGCTAAACGCTTAAAGAAATATTAAAACATCAAAAAGAAATTACAGTCTCACTAAATTCTCCTTATATATATATATATATATACATGCTTGCAAAGATATTATATATTGTGTGACTACATGAAAAGAAAGTTATTTTGAGATTAATGAACTAAATTAAAACCCATTGCTAGAAGCAAGGAGTTGGTATTTATTATAGGGTTCTAGCGACTTGTGATGCTATTATTACAGGGAGAATGTAGAAAAAAAATTGTTTATTTTAGATAGTTTTGATTTACTGAAATTAAAAATAAAAAAAAATATTATTTTAATGTATTTATAAGTAAAAAATATTTTGAAAAGTAAACTCTACAACTCTCTTCGACAAACCCTTAATCAATTTTTATCCATTTAGCATAATCAAACCAGTATGATGGTAGGTTAATAGATATCTTGGTTGGACTCGCTTGTCCATTTTACTCTTAACAACTTTGTTTAAAAGGTGTGGTGTTGATTAATTTTGTTAAGACTAAAAAAGCATTTTTATTAAGCCACTTGACATGTTAAAACATGTATCACTTTAACTTTAACTGACCTCCAGTTTGATATTGATGATATTTTTTTATTTATATCTCATCTTTAATTTTTGCGTTTGACCCTTTAGATTTTTAAAGTAATTCTTCGATTTGTTTTTTCTTTATATTTGGTTTATATTCTTTTTATTATTATTTGTTTTATTTAAAATAATTTATAAATTTAGTTTTTTTTTAATTTTACCCTCCTATAATTTTATTATCTATCAGATTTAGTCTCTATTCTTTTTATTTCTATTTGTTTTATTTGAGATAGTTCTTAAAATTGATTTTGTTTTTTACAATTTCATCTTTAGTTTTTTTTTCTATTAGATTTTATCCTCATTCTTTTAATTGTTATCTATTTTGTTTTGAATGTTTTTCTTAATTAAATTTTTTTTATTTCATCTCTCAACATATGATTTTATTTTTATATCAAATTTGGTTCTCATTCTTTTTATTCTTATTTATTTATTTTGTCTTATTTATTTATTTTTTTCAATTTAATCCCTCAATATTTTGTTGACCAAGAATTTGGTTTCATGATTTTTTCGTGTTTGCCATCTATAGGGTAATCACGACCTCAAGATTGGGGTCATAGGTTTGAAAGGCTAACTCGGGTTGACTTAGATTTTTTTAAAAAGTTATTTTTTACAATTGATTTTTTTAATTTTATCTTTCAATCTTGGATTTATTAGGTCTAGGATTCATTAATTTTTTCTCTTTCTTTTTTATTAGATTATTTCGATCTCATGTGTCGGATTGCGGGTTAACCTAAATTGACTTAAGCCAATTTTTTTATTCAATTTATCTATTATCATTGTCTTTTTATCATATTATTAAATTAACCGAGTTTATTAAATCTAGTCAAGTCAATGACCCGACACTAAAATTTTTCTTTCTTCTTTAAAAATGTTGCCATCACCTGAGCATTTTTCATGTTATAAAAGGTTTGGTTTGGTCCGTGATGCATTGTATGCTACCAATCTAGTGTGATATTGTTTTTACATATGTGAAAGGAGTTCTTTTACTTGTATTTCTGATTGTTTTTTAAAAGTATTTTTGATTTAAAAATATATCAAATTAATATTTAATTAAATGTTTTCTAATGATTTTGATATGCTAATATAAAAAAAATCTTTAAAAATTATTATAATATATTTTTAAATAAAAAACTATTTAAAAAATATCTTAGGACATAATTCCAAAGAAACACTTATATTATAAAAAATATAGAGCAGGGGTAACAGTACACACAACCCAAGATTGTCGTATGTTAATTTGTGCATGTTGTAATCATCTCCTAGCTTTGTTTACACTCTCTTTCAATAGTGTTTTCGATATGGACTAATTCCCTTTATCTGGCCGTAGACCCACAGTGCCGTCCTCGGCCGTGTTGAGCCTCAAATCCTTGCACTTGCCTCTATAAATAGTTCTTTCTTCATGTCCTTGGAGCAAGTGTCCCCTCAGCCTCATTAGTTAATCAGAAGGAAAACTAACCAGAGCTATCACATTAATTTCTCATGGCTTCTCGTTGTGTATTGGCGATCTTTGTTCTCATAGCTGCCATTGTTCCAATGACAACTTTGGCAACAGAGTACATAGTTGGGGACGAAAGTGGATGGACCTTAGGGTTTGAATATCATGCCTGGGCTGCGGGCAAGAACTTTCTTGTCGGTGACGAACTTGGTAAAATCATCCTCCATTACCCTCCTATGTATAATTCTTCTATAAGAACAACTAGCATGCTTGACTCGACGAGAGTTGTCTGTTACTATTATCATTCAGTGCTTCATATTAATATTTGTGGTTGGATTTTGCAGTTTTCAAATATCCCGTTGGTGCTCACAACGTGTTTAAAGTGAACGGAACTGAATTCCAGAACTGTATTATTCCGCCGGCAGATAGGGCTCTAACTAGTGGAGATGACACCATTGTTTTGGCTAGTCCAGGAAAGAAATGGTATATTTGTGGAGTGGGCAAGCACTGTGAATTTGGTCAAAAGCTTGCTATAACTGTGCAATCTTTGGCACCAACTCCAAGCCCTGCACCGTCGCCACTCTATGCTAAGCCTGATGAGGCGGTGAAAGGCAAGCGACCTTTCTTCACATTGCGTTGGTGGTGATAAATCCAAATGATGACTTCGATCATTGTTTAATCGAAGAAGTGCCCAACATCATATTTTGATGGCTTTCTGCAATAAATGATTTCTTTCGTAATTAGTAGCTATTGAGTCTGGTTTTAATTTTATTGAATGATGTATTCAACCAAAAATCGCTTATTTTTTTTTAATAAGATTACACGATCACATATTAATAAATTGATTCGGTAGATTGAAAGTTTTAATATAACACTAGCTATACCACCGCGCTCCGCCACGAGCTTGTATATTTTTGTGTAAAAAATGATATCAATGTGTCGCCCACATGTTTTTAAGAAATAAAAAAATGAAACGACTTGGATTGTTGCCTTGACGAGGTTGAATAAGATGATTTTATTTTAACAAGATAATAAAAAAAATCAACAATAATAGTAAGTGGATAATTGTTTTTTTTTTAAATAACCACGATAGCCTGGAAAAATACCCCTTTAGAAATATGTAATTGGATAAAAAAATAAAAATAAAAAACAAAAAACCCAACTTGAGTAAACCCAAGGTTGTGTGATAAACATGTAACTTAGATAATAAAAAGCAAGCTAGGTAATAAGAGCCCCAACATATCATTGTTTTGGATTTCAACAAAAATAGAGGAGAAATGACTCGAAATAGAGAATGTTATGCTTTGATCTTGTTACATGTTATCTTAATCGAGGTAATGGAGGGGCATATATTGGATATAACATGAACTCTATGAAAGTACTTGAGTAATCAAGAAAGGATTAATCATCCTAAGTGAATTAGAAAAATGTTCCATTTGTTTTCAAATAATATTGATCGAGAAATCCTTTTCCAATATGGAATGAAATTTGAAAAGAATTTTAAATTTTATTCAAATAATCAATGGCTATTATGTAGAGAATAAATATGATTTAACATGGCAGACATACCCTATGTTTTAATGTTAAATCGGAATATTATTGATGAAATGATATTAACTACACTGAGAAACCGGTCACTAAAAAGTTAAGTCAAATCACTAATAACTTTTCTAATATTCAGAGGATTATGACACATTGTCAGACGAAGCACTTGATTTTCAAATATAAATTAATCAATTGTTGAATTGATAATAAATTAAATTGCTTAATTTATTTAATTAGAAATGTAATTTATATCCGGGCCAACATATTAGAAATCTAATGAGTCACACACATTAAGAACTATTAGTCAGAAATTAAACTGGGATGATTTAATTAAGCATGACTTGATTAAAATATATTTTAGAAATTAAGAATTAAAATATAATTAATATAAAGATTATATTTCTAAATCTAGAAACATCAATTAAGGACTTGATTGAATTAATTTATAAAATTATCTTGAATTAATATATAAAAATTATTTAAAAAAAATTAATATTTTATTAATTTATAGAGTTTGATACCAAAGTGAGCAATTGAGTTGTAAATCCTTAATTTCTTTTGGATTTATAGAGTTTTTCATACCAAAATAGGATACACAGTGTGTTGTTTGCCCATTTAGAACAAAGAAAGCCAGACATTTGGGCCTTGATATTTTCTTTTGGACCAGCGCGCATGCATTTTTTTTTTAAAAAAATAACCCTAAGTTTTTTCTTTTTTTTTTTGAGAATAAGATTGTTTTTAAATATATTTTTTAAAATAATATTTAAATAATTGTCTAATTATGTGATAGTTTTCAAGAATATATCAATGAAATGTTGATCTAACGGTTAAGGCACTGCTATATCCCTGCAAGGATGATAACACAAATTCAATTCTCAGAAAATACACTTATTAGGAGAGACAACCACGAACCCCGAACGTGATTAGTCTCACTCTTTAAAAGAAGGTGAGGATACCCGGATAAGAAAAAAAATAGTTTTGAAGAATATTTGAATTTTTAATAATGATATTAACAATTATTTTATGAGAAATTATATGCTACCCTAACATACAAAATTTTATTAAAAAAAATGATCATTAGTATTTAATAAGAATAGAATATTTATTTTTTTTATTGTATTTATCTCATGTTTATTAATCACAAATTTATTCACACAAGTATGTAGAAATGATTGATTCAAAAAATTTATTATTAAAACTTGCTTTCATGATTTTAATAAGTTTTTATTTAAAAAAACAAAACTTCTAATAAAAAAGATATATTTCTATAAAAAAAAACACATGAATAAGAAAAGAGAGTTTTTAATTTTATTTCCTCTTTAATTCAAGTTATCACAATATTTATAAATATTTTTATAATTACCATTATTTTTTTTCGATAATGCTAAAATAAGAATTATATGAATAAGATAAGATAAGATAATCTTGACTAAAAAAATATATTTTTGCTCCTAATCTTAATCTTGACTAAGAATTAAATAAAAAAATATTTAAAAAATATCTGTTAAAGCGGGCAGACACTCAATTAGTAAAAATAAAACCAAGGGTTTTATTGTAATTCTGTAGCCATAGTGTTGTGACTACGTGGTCAAATATTTTCCTGAATCCACTTCGCCAGGTTCCTTCGATTGAAAGTAAAAGGAAGGATTGCGATCTTTCTTTTGAATAATCCTGGCCGCGTTCAATTTGCCGACAGAGGTGGGCTGCAGCCTGGTAGCCCTGTCTTTTCCTTTCCTTTCCTTTTTCCTTTTCTTTTTCTTTTTTATTTTTATTTATAAACCCCCCTTCGTTTGCCTTACTCTCAAGTCAAAACGACCACCGAGATGGTGATTGTAGTCGTAATTTGTTGGCTGTAACAGTATATATTAGTGGTAGCTGGTAGGTGGTATTAAAAAAATATTAATTTAAAATAAAAATCTAAATAATATAAAAAAATAGAAAAAACAAGAGCCAAGATCATACATTAACAACTTGCCATGGAATCGCAATATGGCTCGGGGTTGGATTTTTTTGTTTTTCATAAAGAATAATGTTTTGGTGGCATAAACGCTTTTTAAATTATGAAAAAAACTCTCAACTCATATTATTAATTTTATTTATTAAAAGAATGAGAATTAAAATTGAAATAATTTTTTTTTATTGAAGAGTGAAATTGAAAAGAACAATCAATTTAACAAAAAAACTCAAATAAAAAAAAATCAAAAGAATAAGGATCAAAATTGAAATAAAAAATAAAAATAAATTTTTTTATTAAAATGTGAAATTAAAAAGAAAAAATAGCATATCACAAATTGAGATTGAATGATAAAATTAAAAACAAATTAAAATTTTATAAAAATATAAAGATTGAATTTTACATCTTAAAAAATCAAAGAACAACCCTGAAACTTTGTATGGCCAAATCATTTTCAAGGGGAAAAAAGAGAAAAGAAAAGAGAAAAAAGCTTCTATCATCGCATCATCACCCTAAAGCCACCATGCATAATCCTAACAGGAAGACCCCACAATACTTTCAATGACATGACAAAAGTTAGTGTTTGTCTACCAGGAAGTGCCACGTAATCCAACAACTTTTTGTTTTTTAATAATGATTTATATTTATTAAAATACTAAATTTTCCTTTGGTAGCTTAATAATAACGAAAAAACTAATATGAAAAATACTAAAAAGCTCTCAATCCCAGTTTATAAATTCTTATTTTCAATGTTACGTTGGTCATTTCCCCATGCTTTTAAAATATAAAAAGATTTTGTTCCTGATCAATTTAGTAATGATTAATTAGTCTTATAAAAATTATCTCAATAGCCCATATAATATTTTTTTTTTGTGAGAATAACAAAACTATAATTATACTGTTCCAATAAATAATGCCTATAAATTATGCATGAGCGATGATTTTTCAAGCAATGTTAGTTTTGGTTAATGTAAATTAGATAGATATATATACATATATATGTATTTTATATTTGTCAAGTCTCGAGAGAAAATTACACTAGAGGTGATGAAGTAGAGTTTGATTTATAAAATTTGTATTCTTCCTCTAACAAAGAAAAAGTAATTTATCTTAAAAGTGGAAAAAAAGGGAGAAAAATACAATGTATCTGCCCGCAAATTAATAATCTCTGTATTACATAATAACAACAGCCAACTTTCTCTATGGAAATGAATAAAGGTTAATCACAGACTAGAAAGATTTCACGCGGTAAAGCAGCTTTCAAAGCAAATTTTCTCATATGCTTTTTCAACACCAGCATCTTTCTTTCTATTGTCTTCATTTTTTGGAAGCACTTTTTAAGGTTAACAAACTAAATTTTTGGTCAGCACTTTTTAAGGTTAACAAACTAAATTTTTGGTCAGCACTATGTTGCATGTTAGATAATTTTTTCCTAACTTAAAAAAAATATAAAGATATTAGAAAGTAAAAAATTCAATACATATTAGATGAAATACTTTTAAAATATTAAGATAGTGATATATTGAATGACATGTTTTTTTTTTAAAAAACAAATATTTAGATGTCGACATATTGCTTGACTCATGGTGGTTAAATCACAAAACCCACGATCTGATATATAAGACCGTGATTACCCCATTAAACCTAAACCCAAACAAAATAGAAAACTTAATTCTAATCAATCAAATATTGAAGAGAAAAAAATAAAAAAAACAAAATATTCAATTAAAGAAAAGGACAAAAAAAAATGATATATTTAAGCAAACAAAAATATTATGAAGTGAGCATATCATGCTTGATGTACCATGATTTAATAGTATTTTTCAAACAACTTTTTGTTAGCCCAAGTCTATTTTAACGATGTGACAAGCCTTAAATGGGGATGGAAACAGTTTTGGGCTCAGATTCGCAAGCTGGACCCAATTCCAAACCCACAATCTAGGCCTAGTATCAAGCGCATAACCTCGTGCCTCTTAGGCCTAAGCCATATGCCTGGACTCAAGCACTAAGCGTCTCATGGGCCAAGTGTAGGATCTAAAGGCTCCAGGAAGTGAGACTTTCTCTTATAGAACATTTATTATATATAAAAATAAGAAGAAACAACCTTGTTTTTAAGATTTAATGTTAATTTGTAAATTTATTGTATTTTTTCTCTACAAAGACATTTATTTCCCAGAGTCCCCATATCCACTAAAAGAAGGGAACTGTTGGATAATAGATCAAATAGCAAGAATGTTTAATTAAACTTATTATTCAACCATTAAAAAATCTTATTCCAACGCATCTTGGATTTTGAAACATCATCAGTACTTATATTTAAGCAGTTGATTTAAATTCAAAACCAAAATTTTCTTAAAAAAAACTAAATTTAACAAAGAAAGATAAATAAAAAAACATGAGATAACCCGAGTCATTTTTAAAATTAGTAAAAAATCATATAAAAAACATAATAAAGCCCAATATCCAATTGCATTAAATGTTAAAGGATGAGACTGAAAAAATCCAAGTGAATCTTCTAAACCTGACTTAATCTCTCAAATTCATAAATTGTTAAATTGTAGATTCATGCTTAATCAAAAAGCCCAATTCAATATTGAATGATGAAATTAGAAAAAAATATCAATTTAAGAAATTTACCAAAAATAGAAAACATAGAAATAAAAATGAAGAAGGATGAAATCGTAATTTTTTTTAAATGATCTCAAATAAAATAAACAGCAATAAAAAAATGGAGATTAAATCTGACAAATTAAAAAAATAAAGGAGGATGAAATTGAAAATAAATTTCAATTCTATAAATAATTTAAATAAAAAAATATAAATTAAAAGAAAATTAACCAAATTAAAAAAAAAACACATTAAATGACTACTGTGAAATTTTAAAAGGTCAAGTGTGGAAATCAAGAAGAAAAAAGAGAGAAGGGGAAAACAAGAAAAGAAATGATGCCAAATTGGGAAGAACTATGCCACACGTGCCATCGAAGAAGGTAGGTCCCACCGTTATGAAATTATAAAACACTAATGATGCTTTTTGTTTTTGCCGTCGTAATCGGTTACACACGTCGTTTAAATATAGAAGACAATTTACTCACCAGGGCATTTAACACACGCAACAACCATTGTTTTCTTGTATATTTATAAAAATATTAATTTGCTCATAAAATTATATGATTATCATGAAAGTACAAATAAGTCCTCGGAAACAAAGTAAGGAAATTTTGATTTTAAATGTAATAGTCATTTTATTTATTGTGATGTGAAAAGTGAAATATATAAAAAGCTCATAGTTCTAAGTTAAATAATTTTTTATTTTTAAAAATAATTATGTAATTATATTGTGAAAAAAAAAATGAAAAGACAGATACGTTCTATAATTCTATAATAACTATTCAACCATGTAAAAATCGAATTATCCCTGGTTAAATTTATTTAGAAAGATAAAATAGTAATTTTATTATTTTAATTCACAATTATTTTCATCGTATTTTTTCCAGTTTTTGTTAATAACCCAGAAACGACAAAAAAAGATAAATAAAAGTGAAGCTGCCTTTTCATCCAAAGCACATATCCATCCATCCAAATCCAACTTCCAAAAGAAGTCATAGGTTAGATGACGCCACGTGTCGGAATAATACAACTCACCGCACCTAGTATCAATTATCAACCATAAAAACCGGCGAACATGAAAAATAAATCTTAAACAGCACAATAAAGACCTTATCCATTAATTTTCACATTTTTCGCAAAATAATTTCAACCGTTAGATTGAAGTCCCATCAATCATCCATAACATAATCCAACGGTCCAAAAGATCCCACCACCATTTTCAATTTTCAACACTTCCGAATTCAAAAAGCATAGAGAGAGAGAGAGGGGGGGGGGGGGGGGGGGGGTACTCTTATCTATAAGAGAGAAAGCACAAGCCTTTCTTTATTGTTTTGCGAGAGCTTGAAACAAATATATTTCTCCATTTCTCTCTAAATTCTTTGTCTTTAGAAACAAAGTTTGTGTCTTTGTTTTTCCTAAGTTGTTGTAAGAAATTATGGCAGATGTTTTGAGCAAAACAAGTCTATTTGTTTCTTCTAATGTTGGTAATTATCAAAACCAACAGCAAAATAGTATTTCTGTGTTTGCAAAAAGTTGCAAGCTTAAAGGGTTCCCTTTGAAGGCCAAACCACAGGCTTTGAGATCACAAATTACAAGATCTTCTTCTTGCAGTGATTTTTATGGCAAGAGGGTTGCTGTTCTAGGAAATCAAAGCAAACCCAGAAGAGGGTATCTTCGTCAAGCTTCGGTTGTGGCTCAGGTTGGTCAAATTTGTATGATTTTGATTTATAGACTCTATTTTGAATTTCTTGTTTAATGAGATTTTTTTTATCTCTTTTGTTTAATTTTGTTGCGGGTTGAAGCCTTGATTTTTGCTCCTGTTTGATATTATAATAAATAAAAGAATTTTGAGATTTTATATATTGTGGAAAATCGAAGTTTTATTTTATTCTATTTTTTGTCATTTTATTATTATCAGGATGGATAAATATTTATCGGGTTTTCCTTTTGTGGAATTGACAGACTGGCCTTAGACTTAAATATGCTCAAAAATGGTGGGAGAAAGGTCTGCAACCCAACGTGAGAGAGGTGACTTCTGCACAAGATCTTGTGGATTCCCTAATGAATTCCGGGGACAAGCTTGTTGTCGTTGATTTCTTCTCCCCTGGATGTGGTGGCTGTAAAGCTCTCCATCCCAAGGTATGATATGCATAACGATTTGGATATAGATGTGGTGCATGTGAATTTGAATAGGTTAGTTATTTTTCTGAGAGATTGCTGATGGATATCATTTTTTTTTGGCAGTTATGTCAATTGGCAGAGATGAACCCAGATGTACAGTTTCTTCAAGTGAATTATGAGGAGCACAAATCCATGTGTTATAGCCTCAATGTCCATGTTTTACCTTTCTTCCGGTTATATCGAGGGGCTCATGGCCGGTTATGCAGCTTTAGCTGTACTAATGCCACGGTTAGTTTCACTATTATTAACTTTTGTTGATTAACTGCAATAGTTGGAGTGAGTTTTATAATTGTTTCTATTATGAACATGCCAATCTGTTTCAGTTTCTCCGTTTTCTGTATAGTAAGAGCTTCAACACATGAAAGAAGGAAAAGCTTAGCTTGATTGATTCTTGAAATAAAACATTTTTCTGCTTATGTTTTCGAGATCCAAGATTCTTCAACTCACTCGATTTCACTTTTTAATCTTGAGTTAGAATTCATCTGGTTCTTTTTCCGAGGAAGATGTTGCTTCACAAACCCATTTTTTACTGGACCAGATTAATGGATTCCTTTTAATTTACTTCAACATAGCATTAACCATACAGTATATTATGCATGCTTTGTCAGTCTCGTTGATTGTTTCTTTAATGATGGTCTCTGTTTTGGCGCTATTTCAGATCAAGAAATTCAAAGATGCATTGGCCAAGCACACACCAGACCGATGCAGCCTTGGGCCAACAAAAGGGCTGGAGGAAAAAGAGCTTGCTGCACTGGCTGCTAACAAAGACCTCTCCTTCACCTATACACCCAAAAAAGTTCAACCTGCACCAGTCCCTGTAGCAGAGGAAGAGGTAGTACCAGCAACAGCCGCATCCCATTCAGACGGAGGCCTACCTCCTCTTCCTCTTACTCTTCATCTTCCTATAACAAGCTTGAAGTCCGCTCAAGACTCAGAGGAGAAAACCCTAGCCATTTCGGGGAGATGATGTGGTGTGGTCAGCCATCAGTGACCTCCTCCCTACTCTCCTTGTACAGTGTGCACTACTTTCATTTTGTATCAGTATTAGAAATGAACAAAACCAATACAAGCTCAGGGCATGCTGTATGTATGTCGTCATGGAGTTGCAGGGTTTTGGATTTATTTTTTTGGATCCTAGCCTCTGCTATTATGAGCCTTAAGAGAGATCGGTGTGATTGTAATTTGTAAAATTAAATTTAATATATTTTTAAATTATTTGAACTTGTTGATATTAAAAATAAAAATTTATTATTTTAATATATTTTCAAATAAAAATTACTCTAAAAAATAATCTAACCATGAATGACACGAGGGGCCAGGCCATCTGGTATAAAAGATATTCGTATCAATCTTGGTTTGGTACATCAGCAGTAGAGGTCTTTCTGTCTACTCAATCCGCCAGGTAACAGAGGCATTCCATCTATAATTAAATCTATTTATTTTTGTTAATTTTAACTTTTTAAGGGGAGGGATAAGTATGTTAGCTTCTAATTAGTTCTATTTTTTTTATTAAAAAAAAATTAAAGAATTGAGAATAATATTATAAAATTCCAAAAAATATCCAAGAAAAATTCTTTAAATTTTTAGCCAGATTTTTATTAATTTATCCCTGTAAGTTATTATTTTTATTTGACATTAGAAAAAAAATAAATTTTATTTTGGAAGACCAAAAAATATTAAAAAGATCAAATTTCTTTTAAAATTTTTATTAAATTATTCTGGATTTTCTTTTTATTTTTAGCTGAAATTTTTGTTTTATTTTAAAACCAAGTAAAATGTAAGGACAGAAATAAGCCTCAAAACATAAATTTTATATGGAAAGATAAATAAAAAAACCATACTTATATAAAAAACACACATAAATTGAATAAAGTATATTTCATCAATAAATCCATAATTTACTTCTTCATTGATGAAGTAAAAAAATAAAGTAAACACTTTTAAAAAATAAAAAATAGATAAAAAAATAAATAAAAAATAGCATAAATTAATGAAAAATAACAAAAATAATTATAATTAGTTTTTATTCATCGTTGAAAAATAAAGTTAAAAATCTAGCTATAAATAAATAAAAAGCTGGTAATTTTTTTTTAAAAAATGTTTTTATTTTTGTGGATACGTGTCCCCCCTCCCCCATAAAAAGTTATAATTGATTATGGTCGGAAAGATCTTGATGCCAATGAGCCAAACCATAAAAAATTAATTACTTGAATAAAATCAAAAATTAATGTTATTAAAAATAATATCAGGATAAATTTTAGTGATACAAAGAACTCGTGTGATATTATAATAGCGATTATTTTTAAAAATATTTTTTATTTAAAAATATATTAAATTAATATTTTTTTATTTTTTAAAATTTATTTCTAACATTAACACATTAAAATAATTTGAAAACATAAAAAAATTAAAGCAAAAAAAAATAAATTTTTAATTTTTTTTAAAAATACTTTTAAAATATAAAAATAAATATATTAAAAAAAGAAAACTGTTTGAACTGCGGGGTGATGTCAGTGAGGGCATATCCAGATAAAAGGTTCGAAGCAGGAGCATAAAGTGGGGATCGCTGGAGCACGTGAGAAGATGCATGGAACTTTGACTAAATGGAGAGAAAGTAATATAAAAGTAACATAAAATGGATAAGGTTGCGTGTGCATGAGGATGGATCCACGTGGCCCAACTCATTTTACACACGCAGTATGCTCTTTGTGGGGCCAAGGCAATCCTCTCTTTATCTTGACACAACTTGTAAGCAATTTTTCGAAATATCTAATGCCTCAAACCCCCTCTCCTCTCTCGTATCCCCATTAATTAACAAAAATTAAAGAGTTCAAGAAAATTAGTGTTTATCTATACCCATTCCAACTTGAATTACAATAATAATTTAAAATGTTTTTTTTATTATGATTTTTGTTATTTTATTTTTGTTGATTTTATTTTTTAATATTAAAATGCTTAAAATTTGAGTTTTATAATTTGTTTATTTTCTTTTTACCTTTATATAAAGTTAGTATCATTTGCGAGTTTGTCAGGGTAATCCATGTTGCCTTAGTTTATATGTTTGGTGGGGTTTTTTTTTTTTTCTCATGTAGTTAAAAAAAATTAGTTAAAAGAAAAATCATGTTATTAAATTTTATAAAGTCCATGAATCTATTTACATGTTTGGCTGATTGACCTGATTTGCAGGTCTAACAAGTCTAACTACTTTTTTTTCTTTTTAAAAAATTATTTTCATCGATCTTATTCTTAGATATTGAGAATTCAGTTTCACAACTAAAATCAATACAATATGTTATTATCTCATTATTGTTTTTTAAAAGTTGTCATCTTGAAGTTTTCTTTTTAAAGTTAACCCATGTTTTTACCAGTTATCAAGTTATCTTTGGATCTATAAAATTTATTGATTTAAATCGGGTTAGCTACTGTGCAGTTTTAAAAATTATATTTTTTAAAAATTAATCTATATTTTTACCGGTTATCTAAATTATCTTTATTTCTATAAAATCTATGGATAAAGTTTAGCTCACACGCAGCTAATAACGTGCGAATGTACTAGTGTGTCCTCTATTATTGCACACACTAATCCTTGTGGGGATAAACTTGTATAAATGATTAACACCATTTTAGGGATTGAAGAATTCCTAAACTCATCTCTTCTCTGCCGATGTGCCCTAACTTACCGAGCACAAAATGCTTGGTGGGGGCACCGCCATATTTTGTACAGAAATTTAGTGATCTATAATCGAGCTCCTCTCTTTTCTTGCCATGTGTCCTGATTCCCAGCACACGAGTGAGCATCGAACAATGCTTTCGTGGGAGGCTTTGTCTTCGAATGATTTGCACAAATTTAGGTGTCGAGCATCACGAAGCTCCTTCCTTCTCCATCCAGGTGTCCAGCACGGTATATCCCATCAAAGATTAGCTGTCCCACTAGGCATGGACATTTGCGACGCCGAGGGGCCAAATTATTTCTTTCTTGAAAATAATGTTCAGGTGCTTTAAGGAAGGAAGGAAGGAAGAAAAGTCACCAATTAGGTTATAAATCTGTCCAAGTTAAATAAATTAGTTTTATTTTAGTTAGATAAAAAAGTAGGTAAAGATAGCAAGTGAGTCTAAATAAAAATAAAAAAGAAAAGCAATCATGATAATTTGGAAATAAAACCTTTTACCACAAAAAAAAATAGCTCAATTCTTAGTCAATTAAATATAAAAGGAGAAAATTAGGTAAAAAGAACAAAAACCGATCCAAGTCAATCAACCAATGATAATCTTTTGAATATTCATAAGGCACATTTTCAGTATATGAACACTCCAATTGACTAGTTCAGACTAACAAGCTTTTGGTTATCTGTTACTGTTTAACATGCATAATTCTATATTTAAAATGATCCGATTCTTTCTTTTTAATACACCATTTTGATGTGGCGATATAACGTTATGAGTTACTTTTAAATTTGATGCTTGTTATAGTAACTTTCAAAGTCATCTGAAGTGTGTTATCTTCCTCGATCACTAGGTTGATTTTTAATCATGACCCATTTTTTTTTTAAGATAATAAATTTCATCTCTCCTTTCTCTTCCTCTGCCTCGGTTTCTGACTTGAATTTTTTGTTCATGGACAAGCAATGAATTGTATAGTTCATCAATTGAAAAAAGTAAATGTCTTAAGACATTTTAATTGAACAAATATGTCTTAAGACATTTTAATTGAACAAATAACATAGTTATAATTTGATGTAATAGATCACAAAATATTCTCTATCACTGTAACATCTTCCATTTTATCTCCATGAAGTCTCATTTTATTAGCTATAGTTGATGTTCTAGAGAAATATTTATTTACTTACTCTCTTGGCTTTATTTGAAGAGTTTCAAGCTCTTTGGGAAGAGCTTGAAAGTGTTGTCATTTCACTTTGATTTTCCCTTGATATTTTTTTCTTTATGGAGTCCTATATCTGCTTGGAGGTATCATTTTAAAGAATAGTCTAAGTATAGAACAATCTATAATTTGAAATAAGTAATTTTTTTCCTTAAGATCTTCTAATTTTTATTCACCGTGAATTTTTTTTGTGTTGTATCCATTGATGTTTTTCCTTCAAGAATGCTAAACTTTATAAGATAACAATACTATTTGGATCTCAAATTTTTTTCCATCAGCATACTTTAACGGTCATAATGACTATCGAAGCATGGGATTGCAGGTTATATATAGTTTATAAGATGCCATTGGTGATTGTTTCTATAATTTCATAGAAGCTTTTTTTTACTCTTCTCTCGTGTTTCACTCAACTCACAATTATCTTCACTTATATGTTTTACTCTCTTCTCGTGTTTCACTCACCTTACAGTTCTCTTCACTTGTACGATTACAAGTCTTGATACCATATGTTAGTGCAAATTTCCAAAATAAGAATTATATAAATAACATATCAAGAATGTTCTAAAAAATATGCTACTATTTATTTAAATGAGTTCTGTCTTAAATAGACAACACAATACTCAAGAAGAAAGTTTACCTTACAAATAAATAGGGATCACAATCCTATAGCTAACAACCTACCTTACTAACTCTGATTTTTCCTAAAAAATAACTAATAACATAAACAACTTTCTAATGGCTAGGAATACTGTAGAATTACTCCAATAAAATATCATAGTTGGTTGTTTTCCTAGAGAACAGCTCAACAACAAACTCCCCCCTAAATAATAACTAACTTAATGATTTTTTACAAAAGATTGTAACATCCTTTTTAGTCCTAACATTAACAAATCGATGATACCATTCATTTTTTGGATTGATTGTAAATAGTAGTGAAATAAAACATAAAACATAAACTTATATAAAATATAGACTTTTATTGATTTAAATATTACAAGATGATAATGAGTAGAGTGAGCACATAATATTACAAGGTAGGACTTATGCTATACTTTTAGAAGATTATGATACATTTATTTATACAAAAAACAAATTGGGCTAGATGTATTCCATTGTTTTTAATCAAATTGGTTTTAATCAAACATCATGGATGACATTTTAATCATTTTGAGATGTAATGTGATAATAACATGAGGGATGATGTTTTGAGCACTTTGAGTTGGCAAGTGATGATGATGTGAAGGATAATATTTTGAGCTAGCAAGTGGATAATGACATCAAAGATAATGTTCTTGAATACGTTTTCTTAGAAAACATTCTTTTATTGATCATAAAGTTGTCCTATGATACCAAGACCATAATCATGTCTTCATTAGCTGGTTCATGGTCTTCATCATTAGAACTTGAGGTTTGAGAGAGAGCTTCTTGAAGTTTTTTCTTGTACTTGGATTTTGAGCTTGTTGATGCTAGGTCGTCTTGGATATTTCTTTTAGAAGTGATAAATATGAATTAATATTCTTGAGATGGGGATGGATATGATGGTAGTTGTTTTTAGGATTGTAACCAAGTAGTTATCACTTGTGTATAAGCTTATTCTTTTTTAAACTATGGGCACCAGTTGACCTAAATGATCTTTATTAAAGTAGGAGCATAACAAATTAATTCATCACTATCCTAAGAAATAAAATAATCCTAACACATTATCAAAGGGACTCTGAAAGTGAATATAAAATGAAGAGAAAGAGAAAGAGAAGTTGATGTTGATGATATGTGTTGAGTGAACAACTTTTGACCTTCTAGGACTTTCTTAGGAAGGTTTTTTGTTTCTAAAGCATGGTATAGCCACCAACTATTATGAAACCATGCTACAAGATTCTTTGAATAATTCTTATCAAGACAAATGAACTAATAATGATCATAGTTCTTGAGGCAAAAAGCATTAAACTTTGCTATTTGGTTATGAAGATAATTGTATACTTGGAGTTAAAAGCTTTTAGAAAACCTTTTAGAAGTATATGGACTTTGGTTTCAGTCTTGATAAGTCAAGACATTTAGTATTTTGAGTTTTGAATAGTTAATTTTTTCGGGGTTATTTTTGTCTTGATTATGAGTTATCTTAATAGAGTTGGTGTTTACCAAGATAAAGTCATAAATTGCCTTGTTTTTGATATATTTTCTTGATTATAATGAAAACCTAAAGGGAATTAATGAGGAATAATTTGGTTGGTATCTTTATTGTAAAATTATTTTTCAATAACGAGGAATATATCCATTTAGCAAAAAATTGTTCCGAAGCAATATTTTGAACATGTTTTTTCAAAATATATTTTACTGATTTAAAATCAATTCATAAAAGAAATTCTGTGAGAAATAAATCATCTTAAAAGGATGAGATGTATAAAACAATCGATAAGAATGAAATATTATTTGCTTTGGTTGATACTTATAGTTTCTTAACCATGTAAAGAATGAGATATTATTTTGTATCTTAGTAAGATCATCATAATATTTTGTTTGAATTTCATTTCTTTGTTCTTAATTATAGGTTTTGAAGAATTAATTTCTTAATTATGTGTTTTGTATTGAATAGAAATCATTTCTTAAATTATCTCTATTGATTTGAAATTCTTCTTGAATAACATTTAACTAATTTGTGTACCGCATTTTACCTTGTGTTGGCGAAATGGTTGAAGAGTCTACTTTCTCTTGAATTTTAATACTGTGAGAAAAACTTGTTTGACTAGTTTGATAATATTGCATAGGTATAGATCTATTGAAATCCACTCCTTAAAGGTTTGAAGTTCTTGAACTATAGGGAATATCTTCTAGGATTTAAGTTTATAATCTTGATAGGGTGAAGTCTAGCTGATTGAATTTTTTTTTTTTGCATTTCCTAACCAATCTTCTATGATTTGTACTTGATGATTTTTAGATGATAATGAATTTAAAATACTGACTTGAGATAATTTCCAATTATTAGGATACATGATTTGAATGTTTGAATTTTAAGGGTTAGTTTTAATGAGAAGAGTTTGATATCTAGGTGATTTTTTAAGAGCCTTCGAGTCTAATTTGTAGCCATGATTTATTCTTGTAATCTTTAGGCATATTAGTTTTAGTTTTGATATTTAGAGTAAAAGTTTTTAAATATTTGGATCAAATAATGAAATAGTGAAGTTTAGGTAACAATTGAAGTACACATGACCATTAGCAAGATTTGATTAAAAAAATATATGATGTCTCATAAATACATGAATATAAAAAGTCTAATCTAAGACTATGAAGTTGTTCGAGTATAATTTAAACTAATTTTTCATGAAAAAATTTATATCTTTCATTGGATCTAATTGAATAAGTTAAAACATTTTAACTTGAGAATTGATAATTTAAATCTTGATATGATATGAATGATGATCTAAATAATCTAAACATGAAGAAAAGAATAATAAAACAACATAGAAATTAAAATAACTAATAATATTGTAAAATCCATTAATAAATTCACAACAAATACTTGAGGAGGAAACTCCCCTCTTCTTCTCTGCCGATGTGCCCTAACTCACTGAGCACAAAATGCTTGGTGGGGCACCTCTATATTTCTTGCCAAGTGTCCTGATTCCCAGCACATGAGTAAACATTGAACAATGCTTTTGTGGAAGGTTTGTCCTCGAATGATTCGCACAAATGCAGGTGTTGAGCATCACGAAGCTCCTGAATGGATTGCCAATGGAGTTTTGATAGTTTTCAAAGTTGAAAAATATAATCTTTTCTTACAGGACTACATAATTTTGATCTCTTGTTTTTGCGGTAGAAATTTTATTTTTAAAAGATTTTTTTTATTTTTTTTAAAAATTAAATTTTAAATATTTTTGGATTGTTTTGATGGGTTAATATTAAAAATAAAATTTAAAATACTATTTTAATATATTTCTAAATAAAATATACTTTTAAAAAACAAACATTAACCCTTTTTTCGCTAGTTTATTTGTGGAGTTCGTCTTTTTGTTTTTGAATTTAAGACTCAAATCATGAATAATTTAGAGCCCATCAAGTACTGCTGCCTTCTTGTTTTCTGTTTTTTTTTTTTTAATTTAAAAACTTTAAAAACGAAAACTAAAAAAAATATTTAATTCTAAGAAATATTTAAATCATGAATAAAATATTTTTTTTTAGTTTTAAAGTTGAAGTAACACATTACTTTAAGCAATCACCCCAGTTTTTAATTCTAAGAAAAAAAAACTAATTTTCAAATTAATAATAATATGAATATATCTTTTAATTGTATGTACCCAAAGTTTAGGCCTGCAAAAACTTGTCGATCTACTTGCTTACATACTCACACACAGAGGTCAGCCCAAATCCGATAGCAGCCGACTAAAACACTTGCTAGCTCAACTGTAGCAAGCACCTACTGTCCCACTCCCCACCCTCCAAAAAGCCTTGCTTTAAGCAATCTGACATGTTCACCAATATTATTCATGATATTTTATATAAATACCTTAAATATTAGATTAAAAAATATTTTCTTAAAAAATATACTTTATAAAATATGTATAAAACCAACCTTCACCATAAGATTTTGACGGTGTATATGATAATTAATGAAGACTGATGATATAATGAGAGCATAACTAAAAGTTATGCTTATAAAAAAATAGATATTCTTATATGATTTTAGTAGTTGTTATTATGACAATACAATAAAGAATTTGTTAAAGGTTTTTTTTTAGGATGAGCTTAAAGAAGAATCTAGTTGTACAAAATATGGTGTTAAAGAAGCTTCTAGATATTTTTCCTTCCAAGCTCTCCAATTCTTTATTTCATAAGCTTTAAATCCATAACTTAATAAATTTTGTGCATCACATTGAACTCCCTCATCCATTACCACTTACATGTGACGAGGAAGACGAAGATAATTTTAATTTTCTAAGTTGTTCCAAAACCATATCTATTGAGGTTTTAAATAGAATTTGTCTCATTCTTCACACTCATTCATATTATATTCATAGTTACAAATCTAGAAAGCTTGTAGATTTTCTTTTCGTGCCTCTTCATGCTAGAACGTCTAAGTTAGTTGAGTTTTTTAAATATAGAGTTTATAATTTTAATGTTAAGATTGTAAAATAAAAATAAAAATTCAAGCGAGTAATGAACATACAAATTTCAATTTGATTTACATAAGTATCATGATGCATTTAATATTAGAGATTATTTTATGATATAGTTTAGACATGAACACTGTTCTTTGAAAACCAACCAATCATAAATTGCAAGTAAGTAATATTAGATCATTTAAAATGTTGCAAATGATTAAATCAAGTATTTGTATCATTAAACTGCTACTAAACTTTGATGTTAGCTCTACTTTTAACATAAAAAGACCTCGTTATGTATAAAAGACAAGAATATATCCCTGATTATCCTATCCTTTTGAAACTGACGTTCCATTATCCTTATCATTGACATAAAAAGAACATATTAATGCTATTTTGAATGCATAAGTTATTTTTAAAAGAGATTATAAAATTCAGTAAATCCCAGTTTATGAGCTAGATGATCATATTCATATTGTACTTGGATTACAAGAGAGACATTACAACTACTTGATTTTAATCTTTAGGAGTCTTATAGGAGTCGCCTGGTGCTATACTTTATGGAGTTGAGTTTTTTCAATCCCGGAAGAGTTAATGGAGACACCATACTCGAAACATAATTCACACATGCATATGATCTTCGATGATGGAGGTTAGCCTAATCGTTATTTATTGGTTTAGAAATTAGACTTTAACTTATGTTTCAGGTTTAGGCTATTGAACTTTTAGTTGGGTTTTGTTATTAGATTTAATATTATTTTATTTTAGGCTTTAGTTCAATTTTAATGGGTTTTTGGCCAAATAGTTAATTTTTTTAGGATTTTGCTATTTATACACATATTTTTTTTAACATTGTAGTCAATTTTGGTGATGAATTATTAAAAGTTATAGAGTAGCAAACTTCCCAATCTCCCTCTTTTCTCTTCTTCAACTTTTTCTCTCTCTCTGTTTTTTTTAACCTTTTCTAGCTTTTTGACATACATTTTGTAAACTAGAAGGTTAATCCGATTTAAGACATCATAAGTTATGGTTTACTATAATAATAATAATGTTATTTTTTTAAATGTAAAACAATATGTTTAATTCAAACCTACATGTGTATTATTATAAATGACTTGCTTAAACAAAGTAGAGTCATCATATTAACTCTCATGAGATACAACCGTACAAGATTCATCCTCAGCATTCGATACTTGGTTTTTGCTTACTTGGAGAGGACTATACTTCTTGAAATTTCTGTCAATCAAATGACCTTCTCTGGAATACAAATCATTGGTTATATCAAGGAAATGACCCGTCATTTCATTGAACTGCTTCAGCTGAGACAAGGGGATTATTACAAAAGATCGGCATGTACCTCTCCCCTGCAATATTAAACCTTAAAATGCTATAAACGTATCTCTTTTATAAAAATATAGAAATTAAAGATCATAAACAGTCCTAAGTAATGAACCTCAGATATCTTCAAGAAATGACCCTTCTCATTGTTTCCAAGATCAAAGCAAAATTGCTTCTGGCCTATTCTCATTATTTTTGAATCACAACAGCTACTACTTTCATAACGAGCGAACACCTTATTTGATTGTGATGTTGAAGAGTTCTGAGCATTGTGGCTCATTATAAATTCAGTTTTGGCATCTGCAAGCTCCACAGACTGTTCTGACAGAATATAAATTTGTTGCTGCTACAAAATAGAAAAAGCCTTTGTTTATTACCCTCGAAAGAAACCAAATTCGAACACAAATATGAAACATGAAAAATTAAATGCCAGAACCTGATATGGAGGGAAAAGAACTCTTGCAGTTGTATCAATCTCTTGTAGTGTCCTCATAAACAATTGTAAACCATTGTTCTTGTTTTTTCTGCAAGGAATGACAATGTTCTTACAGTCTGTGCTAGTTAATGCTTCTGAAACCTGCATGTATGGTGCTATTTTCATTAGAAAATTTGTTAAAAAATAGTTAATGGGCACATTTGATATCAAATGAGAACTTATTAATCTTCAATGTATTAAGTGTTGGAAAGGTCATACTAAGATGACATCTTGAAAACTTCTCACCCTCAACAATGTACTGCATGTTACTGACATTAGAAAGAATTTAGTGTTTAACTCATTATTATGCAAAAATGATTTTAAGATGGTTTTTTAGAGTGAAAAAGGCATTTTTATGATGATCTATTTAAAGTGAATGTAATGACCATTTTAACCAATAATAAAACTAATAATAAAACTAAAAAAAAGAAAAAGAAATGATGAGTATGACATTAATGACCATTGCTTAGGGGCATAAATAAAGCTTTTGGAATGTTTAAACAATACATGAATAAAACTAAAAAAAAAAAACTTAACAGGAAGATAAAAGGTAATATAAAGTGATAAAGGTAGAGAATATGAAGTATTATTTGGTGAATTATGTTCCTAAAATGGTATTATTCACCAAACCAATGTTATTTATTCACCATAATAAAATGATATTGTGAAATGTAAGAACTAAATATTAAAAGAAATTATGAGTGTCATGTTGATAAGTTTGGAACACCTTAGAACTTATGGGGGGAGGTAATTATAACTTTCAATTACATACTTAACAAAGTACCCAATAAAAAATTAAAAAAAACTTCATATGAATTTTAGCAAGGTAAAAGATCTTCCTACAAATAGCTCAAAATATGGGAGTGTCTTACAAATATAACAATACCTTATCCTAAAAAGTTTAAGATTGGACTTAAAATTATAGATTGTGTAAATATTAGATATGAATATAATAGTGGTGTATATCAATTCTTAGTACACAAGTTAAATGCTGAAGATATTCATCATAATACTATTATGGAATCAAGGAATGCTATATTCTTAGAAGATGTGTTTCCATGGATTGAAACACAAGAAAGTCATTCATATAAAAGAACGATTGAGGCTAGCTCAACTGATCACCATCAATTAGAAGATGATGAAGTTAAGCTTAAAAGAAGTAAAAAGAGGGTTGTTGTCAACGAATAAGAAAAAAAAAATTTGTAAGCTTGTCAAATCATTATATAGTTTGAAACAAGCACCTAAACAATGATATGAAAATTTTGACAAGGTTATATGGTCAAATGAGTTCAAAACCAATGAAATTGATAAATATGTTTATGAGAAAAATACATATAAATGTTATGTCATTGTACATCTATAAGTGAACGATATGTTCATTTTGAGTAGCTATGATCACATGATTAAGTCATACTAAGAATAAAAAAGTTTATGACATCTAATAGATTGGTATTGTCTCAATCTTATTATGTTGAAAAAATTCTCAACAAATTTTCTAAAGATAACAATCGCATAGTCAAAACACCAATTAATATAAGTATATATTTGTCCAACAATAGAGATAGAGGAATAAACTAATTGAAATATTCTCAAATAATTATAAGCCTAATATACATTATGAACTGCATAAGGCCTACTATTGCTTACCAAGTTAGCAAACTAAGTAGATTTATAAGTAATTCAAGTATTGATCATTGAAAAGCAATATAAAGGATACTTAAATTCTGAGGTACACTTTAGACTATGTGTTATACGATATTGGTTACCCGATAATATTTAAAGTGTATAGTGATAATTGGATATTCGACACTAAGGATTCAAAATTTACTAGTGAATATATCTTCACACTTGGTGAACTAGCTGTGTCGTGAAAATTATCTAAACAAATGTGTATCATAAGATCCACGATGAAATAAGAGTTTATTGCTCTTGATAAAGCTAGAGAGGAAACCAAATGAATTTAAATCTCTTGGAGGATATTTCATGTTAACCAAAATTATTGTCAGTTATTTGTGTCCATTGTGATAAGCTAATCAACAATTCAAAGGGCACAAAATAGTATGTATAATGATAAGTCTAAACAGATACATTGTAGATATAATATTGTTAAATACTTTATCTCAAATGGAAGTGTTTTCATTGACTATGTAAATTTAAAGAAAAATATTACGAATCCACTAACCAAAGGTTTGTCGAGAGAGTTTGTGTATAATTCATCAATGGGAATGTACTTAAAGCCTTTGAAAATAAAAAAAAAATGTAATGATAATAATTATACTTAGTTGAATGAAGATTCTAAGATTTAGGTTCAAATAGGAAAATAAATCATAACATTCTCAGTAGCATTAGAAAATTATTATTTCCTGCTTATTTCTTTGATTAAATAAGTTCTAGTTGTAGCATTGTAAAAGGTAAGTTGAACTCATAATGATTTTCATATATTGGTACACTAAGAGGAGTATAGCATAATACTTTTTGTCATAACCCAATTTTTGACAATATAAATTCACAAAAATAAAATGAATGAAAACAAATTTGAGTTTTAGGCCAAGACAACACAAATTGAAAGTCTTGAGAATTTAATCAGAATGGATAATAAGTTTGGGAGCCAATTGTGGTAGAAAAGGAAATAATTGATAAGTTTGAGGACTTAATTGAACTTAAAATTAGTTTAATTAATGAAATCTTGGGCTTAATTGAAGAAATATTAAAAATTCAGGGTTGGTTTAGGTCCAAATAACAAGAAATTAAAGTCCAAGGACCGTTGTGTAAAGGCGCCGCAATGCAGGGGTTTAATTACAATTTGGTCTAGGGGTTCGATTGAAAAATGTCAAAACATCGAGGACCAAATTGAAAAACAGCCGCCTTTGCCCTGAAATGGCGTCGTTTCACGTACATCTATCGTCTTCTTCCTCTGAAGACAGAGGAAGCCACCGGTAAAGAAAAAAATGAAATGCTGCCCAGATGGGCAGCCCAACACAAGCCATATTTAGCCTACCGAGGTCCCCAATCCAAGCAGACTTTCTCCCGGACACGCTACCGGAATCCAGGCCAAAGTCTACCACCAACAGTCCAGGCGTAGGAGGACTGTTGGCATCCGAGTCCTAGCAGGAAACCGACTCCCCAAGCCATGCTTATCAAGAGGAGAGGTGTAGGTTGAGGCAGAGAAGGAAGATCCCTATAAATACCAAGGAAATCAACGATCAAATGGGGAGAGATGATCGAAAAAAAAGGAGCAGAGACGGGCAGAGAAAAAAAAAAAAGGAGAGACCAAGAGAGAACATGGGAGCGACGAACAAATAAAAAGAAACACCATAGCAAACAGTGAGACAGAACCCATCAGGAGAACAAAAGACCAGAAGAAGAGAAAAACATGAAGAGGCTAGCCGACCAGTCCTCCATCGTCTTCGCCCAAGTAAGTCTTCTTCCTCCTGCCCTGTTATTGCATTTCTAAGTTGGCAAAAACAGTGTGTGCAATGCACACGTGAACTAGTTCGCGCGTGCTGCTGTTTGTGCCAGTTACTGGTCTGAACCAGTAACCCGGTCAGGCTGGCTGGATCCGGCCCAGCCTGTATGGTTGGGCTAGATCCTCCTCAGTAAAAAAAGAATGGGTCGGGTCTAGACCTCGGGCCCAACCGACCTCAATTGCTTTTTGTTAAGGGTGTGTTTGGCAAAACATACTCTTATGCCTTTTCTATATACTTTATTCTCCTTCTATTTTGATATTTGGTCAAACAAGCCTTTTTTTGATATAAAAAAATTCTTGAAATATTTGGCGACCATTGTGGATTTATTTGTGGCCCCCTTGCACTTTGTTTTATTTTTGTCTTTGTATTTTGTATTTTTTCTGCTATGTGCTCAATCTATAGACCCTTATTGTTAAATGCAAAAGTTGTTGTGCAACATTTCTTTTATTTCCATCTAAAAAGGGCAAATAATAATAAAGGGTAACAAAAAAGAAAATGACATAGAAAAACTCTTCTTCAAGTTCAATTTTTTATGAAATTATTCACTAACGCCAGAGTCAGAAATATCATATTTTTTTGGGCTTGTGCAATATTTACCAACGCCAAAGTTGGAAATATTTGTGGGAATTGTTCACTGACGCTAGAATTAGAAACATGATAGGAAGAATAAAATAGAAAAAAAGGAACAAATTCTTAGTAATTCTCTAAAACACTCATGAGTCCAGGAGTTGTTTAGAGCTAAAATGAATAGAACAATGAGAACTAAAACAAATCTCTAGATAGAGAACTATATGAGTACTATTATCTTGATATTCATAAAAATTAAATAGTTGAAGATATTGCGTTCATTATTTAGCGACTAAGAGCTTGTTTGGAAGTGTGATAGATATTGTTTTTCAAAGTGATTTTTGCTTGAAAATAATAAATTTTCATAATTTTTTTTATTTTTGACATTAACACATAAAATCAAAAAAAAAAAAAATTAACTTAAAGCTTTTTCAAAAGAAACAAAATTTGGAAATTTGGAAAAGTGTGGTTCAACTGCATTCCTAAATGATGCTTAAATCTGATAGTATTTCATTAAGAAAGGTTTAAAGTCAAAAGCTACATATCCCGATATAGTGATCCACCAAATCAGCATCTCTCAATAAATTCTCAAGTCATTTTCAAACTGGAGAGATAATCTTCATTCATGTGGGGAATTGTTGGGGAATTTATTAAAACATGGTTAATGAACACATTTAAGGTCAAATTAAAAGCAGCCGCTCACTTTTTAGGTTAAAAATTTATTGGAATTTAATCTACAACATATGCTCTTTAATATGGAACATCAACATATTTTAAATGAATTATAGGTGAATGAGATATTGATCTCAAATAACTCTTATTTGACATGTTTTGATAAAACTCAAAACTCTTTAAGAAAACTTTATCCCACGTAAGAAAGAAACAAAACTTTCTTGGTGTTTATATAGTGAGTGGTTGAAAAGTTAAAATTAAACCCAAAGGGCAACAAAGCTTTTATAAGGGGGAGGTCCTAGAAAAAATAAGTTTTGGGCTTAAACTCACACACGCACGTGCATCGGCCCCGTTCGTGCTTGGGCTTCGAGCCAAATTTGGGTTTATTGTAAAATGATATTTTAAGCCATAAAAAATTATTTTTTTTGCCAACTGAAATTTGAATTTGGACCTAGTCCATGAAGAACTATTTTTTTCAACCCATTGTTTGTCTAGTTTAGCTCATGAATGTTACAAGACTCTTCCAAAAGCTTCTGTTGTAATTTTGAACTATTTTCTCAGGTAAAAAAAATACAAATTCATGGCCACTATATTTAGATTTAATTCTTTATTTATGATGGCTAATCAAAGGTTGATAATGTGAGAATTAATTATGATTATTATTAGAATTAATTATTTAACTTTTTAGTTTTCAAAATCTACTATAAAAATAGTGAAGTGAAGAAAGAGTGTCTAACAATGTTTTTTATATTTTTATACTATTTCACGCCTCATATTTTAGTGTTTTGTTTTCTCTTTTATGCTTTGATTTTCCTCCCAAATATAGAGCTTAAGTTCATCTTACTAAAAGATATTTGAGTTACATAATATTTGGTTAAAAAACCTTGTTTAGAAGTGTATCTAAATCAAGATGATGTTGTTGGAATTTTGTGAGACATATTATAAACATCCTAGTTGCACAAGTGAAGAACAATAAAACTTTAAGAACAAAGGACTCATTATTTGACAGCAACAAAAGTTTCATTACTTTAGAGTATTTGAACAAGTACTATTCTTTATTTTGATTTAAGCATAATTATTTTTATTATTAGTATGCATGCTATAACTTTGATTTTGTATCAATTGCAAGTTCGAATAGATGCTTAATATGCATGCTATTATGAGTTTTATTTTTGAATATTTATAGATTTAAAATTGTATGCACTCTGAGTTTTCCTTGAATAATTTTTTTTTTGTTTTTGATGTTTTGTATGCTCTTACTATGATAAACTTAACATAATTACTCACTAGTCTAATACATTTACCAATTTAGCAAAACAATCTTTGTCAAACACAACAATGAGAGATGGACCAAATCATTGTTTTCAATCTAAAGATAGAAAAAATAGAAAAAAGGGAGAGAGAAAGATAAAACAAAATTTTCTCACTTTTAAAACTTGATGAAAAAACACAGAACTCAAGAGTTGAATGCGTACTAAGATTATAACATTGTTAAAGAATCATCTCCTAAGATATGATTTATATTATTTTCTAACACACCCCCTCAAGTGAAAGTCCTTTGAGCTTGAAACTTGCACAGATACACATTACATTGTGCTTAATTTTTATTAAATAAATGAGGATGATGAGATTCGAACTCGTAACCGCTTGATTATCAAGACTCTGATACCGTATTAAAGAACCGTTTCAACCTAATAGCTTAAGTTGTTAGGTAAGTTCTTGATATATAATTTATATTATTATCTTAAAAAAAAAAAAATACTATCATCACACACTTGACCCAAAATCAAATTTGCATATGTAAAATGACAGAAAATCATGTTCAACTCTAGACCACTCAAAATCGAAGGCAAGGAGATCCTACCAACCACCATATCCATTTTAAATGATACCTTATCCCATGGATTAAAAATATTTTATTTCAATATTTTTATCATCTATTTTCACTAATGGAAATGGAAATTGAAGTAAAATGATGTTGACGGTCAAAGCCTGCATGAGAAATCAAAGAATTCTTCCTCAATTTCTTTTCCTCAGAGCTACCTACAGCAATTTATTTCTTGATGACAAACGGCAGAGAATATGCACGTCTCCTCATCAGTAAAAAAAATTCTCAGAAAGACTTGAGATCTCTTTCGTTACTGTGAGGGAAACAAATGGAGCTACAGGTTTCAGACATAATGGATATCAAGTCTGAGCTTCTTGAGGAAGAATGATGGAATGCAATGGTTAGAATTGGCTTGCAGCTTGAAGTCAAACCACCTTGATTTGCAAAGCAAATAAGTAGTAAATTTGAGTGCACTGTTATCTACTTGTAAAAAAAGGAAGGTCTGGACTTAGGAGGTATTCTAGATTCAAGACAGTGAAACTGAAACAGAATGAGAACGCATGTGCTTATCGTATAGAACGTAAAAGTAAAAAAGAAAAGAAAATGAGAAGCAGCAACTTGAAGCTTGGACGCATGTTATGAATTGGAAGCATATGGAGAAAAAGATTCAGAGCATATCTAGAGAATGTACATGATTCAAATTCATGGAATAAATTAACATATCAATAAGCCAAATGAGATCCACATAAAGAACTGTGATAAACACTTCCCAAGTTGTCAGTCTTCCATTAAAGGTTCTTAGCATTCAAGTTGTTCAGTAATTCAACATCTGATATTCTGAGATTTGGCAATAACTTGCACCTTTCAGGACGAACAACATTAGAAGAATTTTACCAGGAGGTGCCTTAGATTTGGGTTATTGGCAGCAACGATATCCACCAACAACAACAGGTTTAGACCTACTACTTGTTACGGGAGAGTCCCTGCTCGAGTATGAATCGTTTCAGGTATGATTGGAGGCAACGGCAGCTTAACTCAGGAGGGGTTGCTAGAAACACAAGTAATCTATTTTCTCGAGGATAGCATATTGCAGATTTAAAATTTGAAGGTTTTGGAGGAAGAAGACACATATGCAGCTCGTTCTCTCTTTGAATTATGAGTAATTATGATAAGTTTTTTATTCTAATTAAAGCATCAAGGTGGTAGTGTCACTTATTTTATCCACCTTTTTTTTCTTCAGATTCAGACCATCTACCAGAGTCTAACCAAGAACTAAAAGACAAAAACAAATTCCTCCTATCAATGAAAGGGGACAAAACAAAAACAAAAAGACATAAATTAAGAACTTTTCATAGGTTATTGCAAACATTATAAAAGGGGACAAAACAAAGCATCATAGGATTTTGACTCCTTTTCACTGGAAGCAATTGTTGCGAAAGAGGAGATGATAGTTTTTTTCTAATATTTACTGAGAAGATGCTATAGCTTTTATGCATTTTCACGTCTATGCTCACCTAAAACTCAAGAAAGACCCCATGATTATAACGTATGTAATCAACAGAAGAAGATCATACTTCTTACATTTCGATCTGTAACTCTCTTAGTCTTAGAGATGGTAGCTTTACCTTTAAAAAACGACCACGATGATCCTGTCCAGCACTGAAGCAGAACACCTACAGAAAGAAAATATTGTTATTCAAATTAAAAGAAAAGGATCGTATTGGGGACTGGGGGTAAGAAATGTTAGGGAGGGAAACACCTTGCCGTTGATCTTCAATTCTTTATCTCTGTTAGAACCCTCCTCTTGGTGTTCAAAAGAAGTGGAGCTAAAGCAATCAAATGCCTTTAAGAAGCATGAAATGCCACTTGAAAGAAGCAAAATTGAGAAACCATCCATTTGTGATATTTGGAGGTACTGTCTTTCAGAATTCTCTTTCAGATCAAAACAGAAGGAGCTGTGCTCTATCTCTATTTTTTTACGGACAAGCAAAGCATCTGTGTCTAAACTGTTCTTCTCCATTTCCATTTTCCAAAACAACTTAACAAAGAAGGTGCGGGCCGGGACTATAATGAAATCAAGTTGCTTTTTATTTCTGTGTTATAAAAGTGTTTTTAAAATTTTTATTTATTTATTTATTTTAAATTAATTTATTTATTTTTAAATATTTTAATGTACTAATATAAAAAATAATTTTTAAAAAATAAAAAAAAATATTTTAAAATATTTTAAAATAAAAATATTTAAAAAAACAATCACAACAATATTTTTAAACAGGCTTAAAAGGTATCAAAATCTCACAAACTTTGTCTCAATGTTTTCTCGTGGATGCATTTGGGAGCAATCAAGTACATGGCTTATTTCTAATTTGCTTATTTTTGCAAACCCGTATTTATTTTTGGAAGTTTTTTTTAAGCTTTTTGTTAAATTATTAATATCTTGTTTGTTTACTGAAAAGTAATTTTTTTTTAAAAAATAGTTTTTTTAGAAAATAAATTCTTTAAAACTGAATTATTTTCTGATATTTAGTAGTGTCATAGAAAATAAGTTGGAAAACATCTTCTATTATTTGGTTATATCATGAAAAATAAGCTGAAAAATAACTTATTAGTATTTTTTTCAAGTTTATTAAAATAATAAAGAACAAATCTTACAAATTAAAAAGTTGAATGAGAATGAAATTGAAAACAAAATCTAATTTCATAAATTATCTCAAATAAAATAAATAACAATCAAAATAATAGAGATCAAATCTAACAGATAAAAAAACTAAAAGATGATGAAATTAAAATAATAATAATTATAATTTTATAAATTATTTCAAATAAAATAAGTAACAATAAAAAGAAGGAAGACCAAATTTGATAGATAAAAAAAATTTAATTAAAAAAATAATAAGAGAAAATCAAATAACAATCATAAAAATAGGACTAAAATTAATATAAAAATCAAATTAAATCAAATTCTAAGGGGTGAGTTGAACAAAAAAAATTTAAAATAAAATATATAGCAATCAAAAGTTTGAGTATCAAATTTATTATAATCAATAAATAATATGATATTTTTATATTTTTCACAATTTCTGGAAAATGTTTTCCTTCTAAAATAGAAGGAAAATATTTTTTTAGTAACCAAACTAAATTTTTCTTTAACTGGAAAATATTTTTTATTAATCAATTTTATTATTGATAAATAAATACAAAATATTTTAAAAAATTATTTTCTAAAAATTATTTTTCACTAAATAAACGAAGCATAAATGATCATAACTTTTTTTCTGTTTCGGAGATGTTCACATAAAGCATTCATCTCACCTTTTTATGTTCTTCGGATGATGAATAATAGAGTCTCCTCTCTCTCTCTCTCTCTCTCTCTCTTCATTTTTTATTTACCAAGCTTTCTGCGTACTGTTAAGAGTTTTTTTCAACAATTTCACAGTTGGTAAAATTTCTTATTAAATTAGCACAGTTAAAAACATAATTTTTAAACAAATATATTTTAAATGTTATTTTTTTTCAAGCTCCTATCATTGTTTTGAAACTTGGTTTGACTCGACATGTTAATATGTAATCCAAGTGATTTGGGGTTTTAGCTAGGTTTTAAATAGGTAAAACTCGAGCTTGTAATTAGCCTAGTTAAACTTGGGCAATCTATTAGGTTAACCCAAAATCCAAGTGAGACTTGATGTTCTCTTTTACTTTTTTTAATAAAACCAAAAAATATAAAATTAATTTATGAATACTTAGTGTAAAAGTTGAGTGATTATTAGAAATGAGAATTATTGGTAATTTAAGAGAAATTACCGAAATTATTTGGCTAACAAAAGAGGTTAGCCGGGTGCTGGGTAATTCGTATGGAATTACCGAATTGATTGTGGCAACCAAGATGGGTTAACCAAATTTCTTGGGTAATTAAGAGAATTACCCGGTTTATTGGTTAACAAGGAAGTTAACTGGATATGGGATAATTCGTATGGAATTACCGGATTGATTGTGGCAACCAAGATGGATTAGCCAGATTTCTTGGGTAATTAAGAGAATTACCGGGTTTATTGGTTAACAAGGAAGTTAACTGGATATGGGGTAATTCGTCTGAAATTATCGGATTAATTGGCTAATAAAAGAGGTTAGCCGGATGCTGGGTAATTTGTATGGAATTACTGGATTAATTGGCTAACAAAAGAGGTTAGCCGGATGCTAGGTAATTCGTATGGAATTACTGGATTGACTTTGGCAACCAAGATGGGTTAGCCAGATTTCTTGGGTAATTAAGAGAATTACCGGGTTTATTGGTTAACAAGGATGTTAACTGGATATGAGGTAATTCGTAAATACATTATAATAAATGATAGTAAAATGAAAAGGGAACGACTGAAGGTGCAAGCACCGATTAAAAATCAATGACGTTACTTTGAAACGGTAATAAGCTCGATAAATAAATAAAGGTGAAAATCCTAAAATAAATACATTCCAAAATAATAAAATGACCTTAAAAGTTTAGAAGGATAATTGATATGATTTTTTGTGAAGATTGAACAAGAAAAATCTAGATTGATTATGAAAAGTCATGAACTGACCAATTTTACATTAAGAAGCAGAACTCTCAATCCAATCGTCCGATCGGGATGAAATTTTGCATGAAGTCTATTAATATGTTCTCCTACCTTGGTTAAATATCTCATCCCAATCGGAGTTTGGTAAAGACTAGCGATTTAAGCAGAAATAAACCAAATAGTTTACATGAAAAATAAAATAAAATACATAAAGGCATGAATGAGGGACAAAATTGGAATTATGGAAAAAGGTGCATATAAAACTGCAAAGAGGCCACTAGTAAAAAAAAAAGAAGAAAAAAATAGAGAAAAGCGGATAGAGAGAGCTGCAGATTTTGGAGAAAACCAATAATGCTCCGGTGTCCATATCTATGGAATCCACCGTTGGATTATGCTGAGTTTTGGATATGTTGTTAGTATTACACTCCTTTACTAACGGACCGGAGGGATTGGATGGAACACAATCCGTTTGACAGAAATAATCATCGGGAATTTCCTAGAAAACAAAAAGGAAATGCACTTGCAGAGCAGTTTGGTCACCGGCCACTTTCTCTCTTCCACCGTTGGATCATTCTCATTCTTGGATATGTGGTGCGCCTAGAGGGTTCCTTCATTCTGGACGGTGGAGATCTGAAACTCATTCTCCGGAGAGGTTTCGGGCATGTTGAATAGTAGCTCGTCCATTTTCAGGTAAACTCGGTTTTATTCAGATCTAGGGAGATCTAACCGTTGGATCATTATGATTGTGAGATATATTATGCAAAACTCTATGATATATAATCTGACTGTTGGGTTTAAAACAATAAAAATAGGTTGATGACTTATTGCCTTTTCAATCTATTGCTAGTTTTGGCAAAATGTAGTAAGCTTGATTAAATACATGTTTTGATGAAATTAGAATTGTGTGGGTGCAGGTTTTATGAAAGATGTAATGGTAAAATATGTTCTTGTTATTAGTATTATTATAGATGAATTGTGTATTCTTTATATTAGAGAAAGAATGATTATTGTGTAAGAATAGTAAGGAACATTGCTATATGAACATGTGTAAGAATAGGGGAGTTGGTTTCTTCGTAAAAGTTGGATGATGTTTGTTTTTTTTCCCCCCTCCAAATTATTTTTTTTTAAGGCTCAAAATCAACAATCATAATAGCCCCTCCTTTATAGCTAAAATTTTGGACAACGAGGATTTTCATTCCTTGGATATCCTTTTCAACTTCCAACTTATTTTCATGCAAAAACAACATCATCGAAGGTCATTTGACATCATTAAATCACAAATTCAAACCAATTCTAAAGCAAAATATTCAAACAATTTCCCTACCTCTACAATATAACAAGATTATACCAAAATAAGAAAACTCATTACTTTTGGGATTTCTCCTATTATTATTATTAATACAACAAAATGATGAACTATTCATTTTCTTTCGCTTTCTCCTCATGCGATTAAACATATACGGCAAATCTTAACAATTAATATTCTTAGATCATTATCACAACAACAATTTCACCCTACTAATTGTAATCCATGACAATCTTCATTAACTAATCAATTTGCCAAAAATACTTATGGCTAGCTTTAAATATGTTTTATTTTCCAAATTTCTTTCATTTCAATTTCTTCGTGGTTCCATCCCATTTATATCTACACAACCAACAAGTTAGCTTTCTATTCAATCAACATGTTCATATATCAATGTTCCTTACTATTCTTACACAATAATCATTCTTCCCCTTATATAAAGAATACACAATTAATCTATAATAATACTAATAACAAGAACATATTTTACCATTACATCTTTCATAAAACCTACACCCACACAATTCTAATTTCATCGAAACATGTATTTAATCAAGCTTACTATATTTTGCCAAAACTAGCAATAGATTCAAAAGGCAATAAGTCATCAACGTCTGATTATTGTTTTAAACCCAACGGTCAGACTACATATCATAGAGTTGTGCATAATATATCTCAAAATCATAATGATCCCACGGTAAGGTCTCCCTGGATCTGAATAAAACCGAGCTTACCTGAAAATGAACGAGCTACTGTTCAACATGCACGAAACCTTGCCGGAGAATGAGTTTCCGATCTCCACCGTTTAGAATGAAGGCAACATCTAGGTGCACCACATATCCTAGAATGAGCATGATTCAACGGTGGAAGAGAGAGAAATCAGTCGGCGACCAAACTGCCATGCAGGTGCATTCCCTTTTTGTTTTCCAGGAAATTTTTGATGATGCTTTCTGTCAAAAGGATTGTGTTCCTTCCAATCCCTCCGGTCAGTTAGTAGAGGAGTGTAACAATAATAACATATCCATAACGCAGCATGATCCAACGGTGGATTCCAGAGATATGACCACCGGAGCATTATTGGTTTTTTCCAAAATCTGCAGCTCTCTCTCTATCCGTTTTTCTCTATTTTTTTCTTTTTTTTTTTGAACTGGTGGCCTCTTATTTTGTTTAGTTATATTTTGCTTTTAACCATGTAAATTATTTATAAATTAAACGACTTATCTCCTAAAACTTGAGATGTAATATTAATCCATATATTTGAATGTATGTCTTTACTCTAATGGTTGAAACTCCTGGTACCTATTTGACCATGCATTTTTATAGTTGAAATTGAATCTTTCATTTGAACTACATTATATGATGTTATTGAATAAAATGTGTTGTGTTGATGATAATGAGTTGGGTTGTGACCCAGGATGATTGGGTCGTGATTTTGAGTTATGAGATGTGAGATATTAGAAGTGTAAACAGGGTATATGTCGATAACTTGGGACCTACCAGTATCGGGGAGACTCTGCCGATATTTTGATAGAAATTTTGGTGGAACTTGTATGTATAAAAAAAATTACCTAAAAATTTCCAATATATCGCGAAAAAGAATGTAGAAAAATCAGGGTTGTTACACTTAGCCTCAAATATTTTTTTTATAGGCTATATCTACATGAATTGTTTCTTAATTTTTCAATGTGGGATAACTATATATATAACCTACTTTCACATTGAATGTTTCTTAACTTTTCCATATGGGATAGCTATATATAACCTAAATCCACATTGATTGTTTCATAATTTTTTTACGTAAGAAATTAAAACCTCAAATAGTTTTTTTTTTTAAAAAATTTAGGTTGATCCGGGTCAAACCGTGTGACCCCAGATTCTGCCCCTTGGTCGGGTCAACCCTCGAGCCGGGTTTATAATAATTATGGTTCTAATACATCAATTTATTTTTTGTATGCAAGTATGAAACACGCGAATTTTGTGTGTGCCTAATGCGAATGGCACAAGCACTTAGTTTTAGTTCCATTACTAGATGGGTGGTCTACGCTGCACCGTAGACCATGTCAATTTTTCTAATGTAAACAAATAATGTACAGATGATGATAACATAAGTCAACCCGGATAAATTGACTAACATGCGACCCGGTATATGAGATCATGATAACCCTATAAAAAAAAAACTCAAGGCCCAAAAATGTAATGTCAAATGATGAATTTGAAAAAAAAAAATTAAATGAAACATTAAAGGAAAAAATCAGAGTCAACTTGAGTTAACTTGACTAACTCACTGCACACAATATGAGATCGGGATAAAAAGATTAATTTTTTTTTAAAAAAAGAGGACATAAAAAAAATCAAAGTTTTAAATAAATAAATAAAATACATTGAAAAAAAACTCGAGTCAGCTCACGTTAACTTGACTAACCAACACCCGAGATAACCCCATGAAAAAAGAGAGAGGAAAAACTACAAAGCTCAGTGGCCAATAATTTAATGACAAAGGATGAAGGTGAACAAAAATTAATTTCATAAAAAAAATATTGAGAAAGAAAAACCCAAGTTAACTCAGGTTAACTTAATTAGCTTGTTATCCGGGATATGAGATCGGGATAACTCAAAAACAAAAGTGTAACACGAAGCTCAAGGGCTAATAAACCAATATTGAATGATGAAATTGAAAAAAAAAATACTCAATTTGTAAAAAATACTTAAAAGAAAAGGATTAAACTTAAACTGAGCTAATATTTAAAATTAGTGACTTGGGTTATCAGATCGGGATTACCCTGTAGAAGGTAGACACAAAAAAAAGCAAAGCAAAATGCTCAATCATAAAAAATAAACAAAAAATAGCAATCAAAACAATGATTACTTAATCTGGTATAAAAACTAAATTAAAGAAAATGATTAGGGACTGAATTGAAAAACAAAATAAACTAAGAGAATGATAAAAACAAAATATAGCAATCAAAAGAATAAAGACCACATTGGATACAAAAATTAAATGAATTAAATTCGTAAGAATGATATTGAAAAAAAAAAACTTAAAAAAACATTAAAATCAAAACAAATAGCAATCCAAAATAATAAGAACTAAAATTAAAATCAATACAAACAAGATGACACAATTGAATTTGGTCAAACACAGACCGAGGGGTCAAGAGAGAGAAAAGAAAGGGGGAGAAAAAAAGTTTACCTCCACCGAACCACCATGAATATCACCACATGCACAACCCCATCAATTGCATCATCGCTGGAAGCTTTAAAAGACAAGGTGGTTGGTAGTTTTTGGTCGCAGGATGTCGCAACATGTGCCGCTTGAATGGCGCAGGTGGTGTCCACTCACATGCGCCAACCACTTTTTTCTTATAAGATTTATTTGTTAAAATCTTATTTGCCGCTTATTCCAATTGAGTATAACAAAAAAAAACCTTCAAATTAATTTAAAAACACAAAATGAAACAAAAAAAAATCCTTTCTCAACCTCGATATGTTTTTTCAGGCGATATAAAAGCTCAAAATACCTTAATGACACTCATCTAATCAAGAGAATACTTTGACATCAAATTTAGCTATTTTCATAAACCGAATCGGAACAATTAACCTTTTTCTCTCTCTGTTGTTATTTTTTTTACGATTCTCTCTCTCCTCTATTAAATCTAAAGATTAAAATGTGAATAAAATAAAGTTTTGTATTAAATTGTATAAAAGGCTTTGACATCGATTTTTTTTTTTAAATGGGCTTCTATTTTACTAAGCTTTTAATTCTGGTTTCCTCAATTTTAGTTTTTCACCAACAACAAAATTTAAGTTTTTTTTTTCAATATCAAGAACCAACCTAAAGTTAAAATGTTTTTTTAGACCGCAATAATATGAGTAAAAAAATATATAAAATAAATTATTAATTCGAATCACTAATTAACACAATATAAAATGATGAAATTAAAAAAAAAGAAGCTTAATGGCCAAAGTAAAAAAAAAAAATGGATATAATTTTTTTTCTTTTTAAATAAAAAAGTTACCATTTCACCTTACTTTCAATTAGGCTTTTCATTTTTAATTCTTCATAATCAACTAAAACAAAATTTTCTTTGCAAAATCAAGAACCCGTTGGAATGGTTTTTTTTAGATCGCGAAAAACTAAAAGAAAAGACACGAAATTAATTATCAACTCCAATCATCAATTAATATAAAATTAAATGATAAAATTAAAAAAAATAGTAAATAAAGTAAAAACCTTTCAGAGAAAAGAAGAAGAGGAAACTTTGTGTGAATTCACAATAAATCCTCTTCCAAACCACAATATTTTAGTCCTGTTACAAGCCACAATATTTGACTAATGGCTTTTAGTTTTTTTTTTCAAAAACAAATTAATGACAACACATAGAGAAAGATTAGTTACATGACCCGCGCGATGTCGGGGATTAATTTTTTTTTGCATAAAAAAATAAAAAAAATTAAAATCTAAAAATGCTAGGTCTTTCTGTAAAGCTATATTCAAGAGTTTTGAGTTTGGCTGCAACGCCTGACCCAAAAGTAATATTTATAATAACATTAAACTTGCATGACCTAAGTTTAAGTGAGTGTGGTTGTAACACCAGACCCAATAGCCTTGGATATGGGTCTGGCTGTAAGGTCGTGTCATAAAAGTATGATAATTAAATAGATTAATGAAAAACAAAAAAACAAAGAAAAAAAACCAACAGGAAGAAAAAAAAAACTAATGAAGAAAAGAAAAAAAATCTGAATTAACTGGGTTAACCCTTTAAACCAGGTTAACCCGTCAAATCTGGGATTCACGACATGAAAGTTTGATAACTAAATAGAAAAAAAAAATTGACAGGTTAAATGGGTTAAACCGTCAAACCAGGTTAACCCGTCAAGCCCGGGATACGTGTCATGAAAGTCTGATAATTACATATAAAAAAAATTTAACATTAACAAACTAAACGAAAAAAATTAATTAAAAAGAAAAAAAGCAAAAAAAACAAATTTCGGGTTAACCTGTCAAACTCGGGATCCGTGTCATGAAAATATGATAACTAAATAAAAAAATTAACATTAACAAACTAAATTAAAAAAATTATTAAAAGAAAAAAACACAAAGAAAAAAGAAAAAACAAACCCCATAAAAGCATAGAAAACAAGAAAAAAATAAAAATTGAAAAAAACCCAAAAAAAAGACAGCTCAGAGTATTGTATTGTAGTATATAAATTATATTATAATTATAATATATAAGTTATATTATTATAGTTATAATTATAATATATAAGTACAGGAGTGGGGAAAGCTATACGTCTTTTAGAGTATTACTTAATAGGGTATATTTCTTGTATATTTATTTAAAAATCATGTAATTTAAAAAACAATAAAAATTAAAAAGAAAATCTTGAGATACTCTTTTTCTCCCCTGAAATTCACTTATATGGGCCGAAATCAATAGAGAAACTTGAGCATAATTACCTTCTTCTCTAAATGGTCAAAGTAAATAAGAGTAGAAAACCTCCAAAACTCCAAATATCGGAAGTTGGGCCGAAATCATTTTTAGCTTCATGTTAGACCATTAATCAACTTAAGCAGGTTACATCTCGGTATGTTGGAAGGCCCATCTTAAGCCCACAACTCGGCCTCACATCCAATACTGGTCGAAAATCATAAAATGAGGTTACATCTCGGTATGTTGGAAGGCCCATCTTAAGCCCACAACTCGGCCTCACATCCAATACTGGTCGAAAATCATAAAATGAGAACGCAACGTATGCTTTTTTTCCTTTCACTCTCGCATCTTTCTTTTGGCCTAAATTGTAAAATAATCTCTGAATTTTAGTGAAAAAAAACAAATACCCACAAAAAATATCTTGATTTTTTCATTGAATGTATCTCTTCTATCAGATTTCTCATGAGTAATTGACGAAAAAGCCCACAACAAACCTTCAAATTCCTCTCTCTCTTCGACTACAGTGAAAGAAAAACTAGCTCATCATCTTCTATCTTCTTCCCTCAAATTAAAAAAGAAACACCCAAAAACACTCCGATCGGGCTGTTGCTGCTGTTGTCGTGCGTGATGGTCTTCGACGGTGGCTGTTCTAGCATCGTTTCTGCTCGCATTGGAGAGAAAAGAGACAGGAAGCTGCTGCTGTGTGCTGTTGTCGCTGGCTATGAGGAGGAAAGGGCATAGCTCACGGCGGAGAGAGTTCGTCGTTTCTGGCGACGAGTGAAAGAGGGGCTGCTGGTGCTGCCAACCACCGATGGAACTACTTCTGTGACTATGGCTGCCACCCTACATCTCAAAACCTTAGCCATGCCAGCTATGGTGCTACTGTCCAAACCAACCCCTGTTATAGTGCTCTTGAAAAAACTGACTTTCAATCCCTAAACTAATTCAAAGCATTGCAGCACCCGCTTGATGTTCTGAACAGAAGAGAGACTTTTTGAGCTGAAAATAAGTGTGTCGTCAGCAAATTGAAGACAAGAGAATCTGAAATCATCAGACCCCAGATATACCTTCCACTGAGCCCAAATCACAGCCCTCTTCAATCATCTTACCAAGGCCCTCTTCTGCAATGTTTAACAGAAAAGGAGATGAAGGGTCACCTTGTCTCAAACCTTTCTCCATTAAAAATGCACCGATACTCTGGCTGTGGAGATGCACTGCCTAATCCAACCCCTCCGTTTGTTTTCGAAGCCCATACAAAGCATAACTAAATAAATAACCTTGGAGCTTGTTCTTCTTAAGATAGCTGATTACTTTATTCGCTATGAACACACTATCCAGGACTTGACTTCCTTTGATAAAGGAATTCTAGTTCCCTCCAATAATCTCAGGCATCACACCCTTCAGCCGTTTAGCCAAAACCTTTGCTATGATTTTATATAAGCAGCCAATCAAACTAGTAGGTCTGAGATCTTTCAGACATGTAGCCCCTGCGAGTTTTGGAATACGTGTTATGAAGGAGCTGCATATACCCTTTGGTAGATAACCCAAAAAGAAGAAATCTTCTACCATGTTAAGAATGTCCAGACCCACGAAATCCCATGCTTTTTCAATAAAGAAAGAATTGATGTCGTCCGGACCAGGAGCTTTATTTCCGTCGCATTCCCACATTGCAGTTTTAAACTCTTCCATAGAAACTGGAATTTCCAAAAGGGAAGATGAGCTAAGACTCAACCTCCTAAAATTGATAACAGAGCATGAAGGTCTGAAAATTCTCTCCTTAGCATTCAAATTCTTGAAGGAAACCACAACCTCTTGTTTAATATCAGAAGGCTTAGTGATAATACCACCCTAACTTTTTTCCATTAAATCTTTATAAAATTTTAGGTTGGTTTTTGTTTAACATGATTGCTTTTTTTTTTTAAAAAATAGTAATTATATACAAAAATAACGTGATTGTGTTTTCAAATAGCAGATATATACAATATTTTTTAAACGTGATTTCATTTTTAAATAGTAATTATATACAAAAATATTATTTCCAGACACAATTGTGTTCAATCAAAATCAGTGTTTAGCAAACTTTCTACCTTTTTCCTCTGTCGTGCCAATCCCTAAGGGGCATTTTTGTTTGTTTGTTTTTTTTTCTCTTATCCAAACTATATCTAACTGTTTGCAGGCGTGGTTCCTTTGAGCATCCTTGTATCGTCTGATGAGGCCAAACGCAACTTGTCTCTGGCCTTGCGGAGAATCAGAAGGGCTTGTTTCTTAGAGGAAGGAGGTAAAGTAATAAGACTATCATCATAAAATCATCTTATTTTGACTTTGAGTGAGATAAAGTGTAAATTTATAGGAGAAGCAATTCTTGTTTAATCGTGTTAATTAATTCTAAGACATTATAACTATGGACTAACAAACCATTAAGATAGCAAAAACACAAACAAAACTAAACTAAATATTAATTAGGAACAAATTTGAACTCCCAATACATTAAAATACTTAATGCTGAAAATTGACAGTCTAGTTATCCTAGGGATCTGTGGACATGTGTATTGAGGTTTAAAAAATAGTATACTAAATCACGAAGCAAATCTCTTGAGAGCTTCGAACTGAACAAATATAATTGTTAAATGCTAATAAAAGAGTTCATGTAGTCTTTTCTTGTGTCAATGCATGGTAATGCTAACTTGTGTCGATCAGGAAGGCAAGAAGCTGTGAATGGCATGCCTGCATGGAATTATCTGACAATATTAAGATGATAATCATGATTGACATGCGTTAAGAGGGAGATTAAGAAGATAATAACTGGAGGTTTCCATGTTGATGATAAACTATTACATTACCATATGATTTTTCATATCAGTGAAGCAGTGGTCTTGAAGGAGATCCTTGCAAGTTCACAGGATTATCACCATAAGCCTGGCATGAGGAGCAGAAAGAAAAATGTAGCCAAGAACAACCTGCCAACGGATTCATCTCTTCTTAATTATGCGTATATTGATGGAAGCAAAAACGAGTCGTCGGCAAGTCATCCTTGGCTGCATCAATCTTTATGATCCTCCATGCAAGGCTGTTACAGTGAGACTACAGCAACTGAAGCAAGAAAAAGGGACACTTTGCTTTGCAGACGTAGAAGGAGAGCTGGGAAGGATAGGAAGATAGAGGAGAAAGATGGGACGAGATTTTAAGGAAGCTTAGGAGCCTTAAATACAAATGAAGGGGCCATGAGCTGCAATTTGTGATAAAATACACTGCAGTATTATTTTGTGCCTATTTATCTGCTACCGAGGCAATTGGGACAGCTCTTGCAATAGGATATAGTTTTGGCCCCAGCCGAATAAAGTAACAGAGGTCCTTTCTTTCATTCCTTCGTCGCCATTGAATTAGCAAACTAATCATGAATTAATCTTATTAGCAAGCAACTAGGCATTGATTAAAGAATGCATGTTACACGAGGGGTTCTTTAATTTGTGGAAAAGACTTGTTATTCCAGTATGAGATTTCAGATTCAATTCATGTCATTTGATTGATATCTTGGAAAGATGACATCTTTATGCTTTATTAAAAAAAAAAATTCATAGGAAAGTAACTCTAAAACAAGGTTAAGATTATTATTCATTTTAACAGTGTAATGATGAACTCTTCCCTTGGTGATTAAACCTTTTAATTAGATATCGGGAATAATATGATGGTTTTTTTTTTAATTATGATATAATTATCTTTTATAAATTATATAAAGTTAAATTAGTTATTATATCTTCTCTTTTTTACTGTAAAATCACTAATTTAAACATAAAATAAAATAATATAATGCCTGCTATTTATGATATTTTTGTTTTTTTATGTTATTGTTTTAGAATAATATAATTACTTTGATATTTTTAAAGATAAAACCACTATAACTCTCACCCAAGAACCCTTTTGTTATTTTACATTGTTTTATTGTAATTTTCAAGGGTATCCAATAGCGTTGTTGTGAATTACATTTATTAAATATAATTAAAAAAAAGTTTTTTTGCGTGTGTGGACGACCCCTGTGCTATTTGGGCAACGAATATGGGGATATTCGACCACTAAACACCACCTTTCAAAGTGATGTTTGAAAGGTCTCAATACCCTCGATGCAATAGAATGACACATTCTCCTTACACATATTAGGTTTGACACCAATAATCGTTTTTTTTTCTCTCTTTCTCCCCACCTCGAATTCCATGTCAAAACAAGTCCAACCCCTGCAATATATTTACCCTTCAGATTTGGTTTTTGTCATTTTAATTACTATTTTTTTATATTTTGAATAAGGTATGAAATTAAAAATGTTTTTTAATTTCATCACCCTGCCATTTTTTTATCTATAAATAATCTATCAAATTACAAATGTTTTTTAATCTCACCCCGTATGATTTTCAGTTAATATTTTTTCATGATTTCATTCTTTAAAATTAAATTAATTGGGAATTAATCTTTTTAGTTAAACATAGGTCTAAGATTTCTCAGATTACAAGTTTTAGATATTAGACCAGGTTTATGATGTTCACCAATGCTTGTTGTTGACCAGGCTTAACAACTTTGTATTTTTAAACTATGTTTTACATAATGATATAATAATAAAAATAAACGCTCGCAAGATTAAGCAATAATTATATAGCAGGATGTTGTTTGAGATTGTATAATCTTATACAAAGTAAACTAAAATAAATTATGAAAATTATTTAAAATTAATAAAATATTAAAGAATAAAATTAAAAAAAAAAAACCAAAAAATAATATATATAAAAAAAATGGGGTTTTTACCCTAGTTTTTTTAGTACAGGAGAGAATATTACGAGACAACGTTTACGCAAATTAAAGAGATCTCGCCATATTTACGTGAAGACCATTTAATAAGTTGCTTTCACAGATGGGACCATGCCACAATGATTGAGAGAGCTTGCGTGTGCCTATTTTTCTATAAAAAAAAAAAGGAAAAAGAAAACTGAACTCAATTATTTAGAAAACTTACAAGCTTGACGTATATATAATTATATATGTTAAAAAATAAAATAAAATAAAAAAGCCTAGGGAAGGCTGCTGCCTTCTCATCTCTATCAAAAGCAAGAGAGGCAGCAGTGTGGCGCTGCAAAACCGTTCATTCTAGGGAAGTGAACAAGGCCTGTGTAGCACTCAATACCACAAAAGCCATAGCCAATGCCTTCTTTAACGGTGTGATATCATGCAGTCAATTTATTATATCCAAAAATAATATAATTAGATTTTAATAAATTTAATATTAAATAATAAAATTAAAAAAATAAAATATTAACCCAAGTTAATTTAGATAAACTCGTCAAACCTAATTATAACACTAGAATAAACCTAACATAGATTTTAAAAAAATTAAAAGAAAAAAAAACTAGTGAAAAAAAACTATTGTAATAAATAACATTTTAACATTTTTACAAGACATGTAAAAATAATATTTTTATAAAAAAAAAAAGATAAAATAATATTTTGTTTATCATGCATAAACATTGAAAAAATTAAAATAATATATATATTTTTTATTTTTATCTCTTTATTTAGCATATCCACAGGAGATGCTCTTATATTAAGGTTTCCTTGGTTTGAAAAGAAAAAAAATAAAAAAAAGCACTGACTCCCTTTTATTTCCAGATTCTCTCTCTTTCCTATGTCACAGATTAGATGCACGGAGGTTTTGCATTGATGAATTAAAGCAGATAAACTCAAGTTGATTTAAATGCCAGAAAATGTAACAAAAACCTCAATGCAGAGTCTATTTGTTTTTGGTTTTAAATTTTTTTTTTAAATTTGATATGCTAATTTCAAAAATAATTTTTTTTAAAATAAAAAAAATGTTATTACGATGTATTTCCAAGTAAAAAACACTTTGAAAAACAACTATTACCACAAGACCAAACGGGCTCGTATGCCTACACTATGCCGTGGAGGTAGACCATATTTTTTTAATAAAAAATTATGTTCTAGTGCTACAAGTGTGTCTTTTTATAAAAAAAAATTTCTGTAACTCAGATTATAGACCTAACTAGATCAAATAAATTGGTTTTATTTTAATTAGATGATAAAAAAGAAGTAATGACAACAAATAGACTAAATAAAAGAATGGTTATGATAATTTGAGAAAAAAACATATTTCAAAAAGGAAAAACAAAATACAACTCAATTCTTAACCGATTAAATATGGAACTACAAAATGAGGTGAACAAAGGACAAAAGAAACCTGGCCCTACTAAATCCAAGTTAGAATGACAAACCTGTAATCCGGATAATAAATGCCGAGTCAACCCAAGTTAATATGTCAAATCTACAGCCCAAGTTATGAGACAAAAAACCCATATTTTTTTTATAAAAAATGTTGAATAAAGAATTTTTTAAAAAAAATATATCAACCGATACTAACTTTTTAAACCTATGACCTAGATCATTAGACTGGAAACACATTATATTGAAATACAATGAAGCTCAATTCTCAACCAGTTAAACGTTAAAGGATGAGATTAAGATAAAATCCAATCACACAAAAAGACCAAAAGAAAAATAATAATTAAAAGAATGAAAATCAAAATTGAAAAATAAATAAATTAGAGGAAAACTAATATTTTTTTATGTTAGGATTGAAAAAATAAATCAAAAGAACGATGACCAAACTGAAAAAATAACACATTAGAAATTGAAATTGAAATATGAAATCAAGGAGATCAGTTTAGGACATATGCTTTCCGAGGATTAAAGGGGCGCTAAGACGAATCAGATGCTTTCCTGGAAGCCTCTATTTGGTCGATGTTGGTGCACACACGACACAAAGACCGTGACAATCAACGCTTCAACCATTATTTTGTATAATATTTATTGTATAACAAAGTACAAATTTGCTCCTCAACCTACTCAACAATAATAAAAAAAACTAAGATGAAATTGAAGAAAAAAAACCTTGAACAAAAGATCTGTTTTTTTTCTCCCCCTTAAAGTGCATAACAATAATGTCATTATACATTAAAAATCAAAAACCCAAAACTGCCTCCATACCCAGCACAAACTTTTTTGGTTCCAAGGGTAATTTCATCAATGAAAAAAATCCTTTTACTGTCAGCCAAATTTATTTGTCATGAGAGGTGAAACCGTAATTTTATAATTAGAATCCACAATGCCACTATAGCTAAGAGTAAATAGCACCCTTCCGTTGTAATTTTTTAAAGAAATCTCGAGTTTAAATATTTTTTTACAATTAAAAAAACAAAGAAAATGTAAAAAAGAAGAAGGAAAGAATACTCTACTTTCTTCTTTAACTAGAATGAGGTGTCAAAATTATGTAACATGAAACACTAGACATTAAAGTTCTTCATAATCACCTTAATTGATACATTCATATAATTTATAATTGCTAATTAACTATGTAAAATTAAGTCGGTTTGTTTTCACGTTTCAAAAGGTTTTTTATATGCTAATATCAAAATTAATTTTTTAAAAATAAAAAAAATATTATTTCGATGTATTTCTGAACGAAAAATATTTTAAAAAACAATTATTATCACACTTACAAACATCCCTTATTATTAGTAGTGTGACGAATCATAATTTAACCGATATTAATATTTTCTTTCCTCCCTAGAGGTCAAAAGAAGAAGAAAGAAAACCAAGTGGTTAAATACTTCCCGTCATCCTCTTGTAACCACCGCAGTCCGAAAAATGTGCTTTACCTATACGTCAAGTGCATGAAGCCATACGCTCCCAGATTTAGGTTTCAAAATATGTCATTGAAAACGTTCACTTCCAAGCAGGTTCTTTGGATCTTAAGAAGAAAAGTGTCCATCGCCTCTCTTTCATTGCACCAAACCAAGCATTAATCATCACCTCGTTTTGATTTAACATTAATTAGCACTTGAGCCTGCTGTCCAGTGCTCTACTGTAGCTAGCAATACAAGCACCAGCTACTGCCAAGACAGATGCCAACATCATCGGCAAAGCGAGCCAGGATTCCTGTCATGGCTCTGTTCTGTCTTGTTATCTAAAGAGTTCTGAAGTTATAAAAACTATATCTTATTGCTTTATCAGATATATCAGCCTGTGTATAGATAGGTTCTGATTTCGGGTCAGAAAAAAACTGAGAAAGCAATTAAACTGAAAAAACTAGAAAAAAAATAATTGAAGAAAAAAAACCGTGAAAAAAAACCGATTAAATCGATTAAAATTTTGAAAAAACCGACTAGTTCGGTTTCGGTTTTATAAGCCTGAAACCGAAAAAACTGAGCCAAAACCAAAAAAACCGAGCCAAACCAGAAAAAACCGAGTCGAACCGGTTTGAACCGGTTTTTGTCCTAAAAACCAAATCGAACCAAAATCGGTCGGTTGGAACCAGTTTTGATTCGTTTTTTTTTTTAAATCAGTTTGGTTACTTTTTTTTTATAAAAACTGAACCGAACAAAAAATGATCATTCATAATTTTGATATACCTAGTTTTTGTAAAAAACATGTGTTAAGTATTGGATAATTCATGTCAATTAAAAAATGTTGGATATAATTTATTTTATTATTTGATATTCATGTCTCTTATTATAAATCATGTTAATTTAAACACTCAAATTATAAGTTGTTGTAAAGTATGAGTTATATTATTTTTTAATATATATATATATATATATATATATATATATATATATATATAAAATTAGAAGTAATGTGTACACCACATCAATCAGTTAAAATTGGTATTTATCGAATGAACTACGTCCATGTTAAGATTTCTCAATTTAAGTTACTGAAAAAAGAATTGGAAAATATATTTGTTAAATACTGTCCGTGTTGAGTTAGGAAAAACTAATAGATTTAATATTAATTAACAAAAAACTAAATCTCCTTGCAAAATTACTTTGCATCTAGACACAAAATACAATTGATTGGAATATTATAATTATGAAATTGCCCTTCAACCATAAAAACCTTGAATTAAGCACTGAGGGCAAAACAATTGATATACATGTCTGTTATTATAAACCATATCAATTTACAAATTTAAATTATTAGGTATACTTATAAAATATGATTTATATTATTTATCAATATTAAATATTAATTATTTCCTTTGTTATAATTATAAATAATGTGTAAACCACATCAATCAGTTAAAAATGGTATTCATCAAATGAACCATGTCCATGTTAAGATTTCTCAATTTAAGTTACTGAAAAAAGAATTGGAAAGAATATTTTGTTAAATATTGTCCATGTTGAGTTAGGAAAAACTAATAAATTGAAATACTGTAATTATGAAATTACCTTTCAACCATAAAAACCTTGAATTAAGCACCGAGGCCAAAACAATCTTTTCTTCTTAATTCAATTGCCATTTTTAAATTATGCATAGATAAAATAATCTTTTTACTTTTTAATTATAGTAAAATAACTTTGTTATCCCTAAAATGAGAAAAAAATAAAACTTACACCCAGGGTTTTTTAGTATTTTCAACTTTTTTTTTAATCACAAAATGATTTAATTATCTTTAAAGAAAAAATTTGCTAAACTATTTTCCAATGGTTTTTTCATTCTTTCATCCTGTTTTTTTTTTTTTTTTGCTAGTATCGAATTAACCTAGGAGTATTTTTGTATTTGAATAAAGCACATGCAATGCTAGCAAATGGGTGGCGCATGTGAGACCTTTCTGTGACAAAACACCATGTTTTCGCAGCTACATTTGGATAGTATCAGTAGCCCCTCTGTGATGAGGCGACCCGTGAAGCCAACAATTCTCTAATTTGGTGCCGAATATCTTTTTTTTTTTTCCATTCATTTTTCTTTCCTCCTCAATTTTAACGTCAACCTCTTTTAAATTTCAAAGCAACAATTCAATTTATTTTTCCTTAAAATTTGGGGATTGTTCTATAAATTATTATTTGTTTTATTTGGAATAATTTATAAAATTAAAGTTCAATTTCTTCAATGTTTTCATCTTTCATATTTGATCTTTATTTTTTTATTATTATTTATTTTATTTGAAATAATTTTTTTAGATTGATTTTTTCTTTACGATTTTATCCACCTTTATTTGTTTTCATCTTTAAAGTATATTCTTTCGAAGACCAATAACATACAATGCCTCAATTAATCACCCAAAACAAATGTCAAATATCCAAGATCCTACATGGAATTATAAAAAAATATAAAAGTAGTATGGAAAAACTTCTGACTTACTATCCAACTATTGGTATAGTAGTTTTTATATCGTTTGTATCAATCAAAAAATATACTTTTTAAATATTAATTATTTGCAAGCTCTTCGTGTGATCTTCACTAAAGAATGGAAATGGAAACTTTCCTTTCTAGTAAAGAATGAGAGAAAAATAGGTGAGTGAACAGTAATTGGGGCTACTTTTTAAGAGATTTGAGATTTTATATTTTGATGCGTACATCATCAAAGAATTAAAGGAAACCTTCCCTTCAATTCTCTCCTTTGATAGAGATTACACTAAGAGCATTCATTTTTTTCTTGGATTCGAGGAAATCTCACTCCTCGAAAAGCATCTCACCTCTTGAAAAACGTATTTTATAGATTCAGGTGAATGAGTAAAACCCCGGTTGTTTCAGGTTCTTATAAAAGGTGCACGTCCTGACTCGAACTCGAGACCTGTTGTGCAGATTTCAAGCCCTTTACCATCACGTTACGCCTCCTTGGGGACTCTAATTCTTCATGTGCTTAACAATTTCGTTAATTCTTTGATAGTACAATTAATATGAAAAATATTTTAGTATATGATATAAATAGTAATTCCTTACTGCATGTAAAGCATTACATTATCCGAAAGTGGGTCTCACTTTTAGTATATGATATAAACAGTAAAGGAGATATGCATTACCAACACAAAATTTGGAAGGCGAAGAAATGGTGAGGACCAGTGCAAGCAAGCAGACAAGCAGAAAAAGAAAGAAAGATTTTGAAAGGGAAACATGCATGCAGTGTCAAGTCAGGCACGGGACATGTGCTAGACATACAAAACCTCTGGCTGTATATATTTTGGACAAGAACCAGAGGATCACAACCAGGCAAATTTCAATGCTCAGACTATTTAATTTATGATGTAATAATATGTTATTATCAATCTAAATCATGTCAGTTCTTACGGATTCGAATCGTCTGTATAGATTGGATTTCGTAAACTAAATCTATCATGCTTGCACACATGATTGGATTTTTTTTAGGATTTTTTTTCTTAAAAAATCAGCACAGAAGATGTAAAAATTTGACAGAATATCATTGTTTTAAAAAAAATTTTGGTAAATAATAATACAATTTAATCATGCCACATTTCAGAAACGTGATATTTAATAAAATTTATTATTAAAAAGCACAACATGGTCAAAGGTGATGTTTTTGCATCAATTAAAATTTAAAATTTTTCGATTAAAGAAGAACAACACACAGATGCTCTTTCTCTCTTAAAAAAACCACTAATATTTGTTAGAAAATAATATAAAATTATATCTTGGGATCTCATCTAAAAACTTAAGTTTTTGAGTTTATTTGATTATTTGACATGGTATCATAACCTTGATAACTAAGCGATCATGAGTTCGAATTTCATCATCCTTATTTATTTGATAAAAATTAAGCACAAGGTAGAGTAGATCTATGCAAGTTTCAAGCCCAAAGGGCTTTCACTTGATGAGGTGTGTTAGAGAATAATATAAATCATATCTTGCGACCTCACTTAAAGTTTAAGCTTTAGGGTTGAATTGATTTTTTAACAATACCCTCAATCTCTCTCTAAAATAACCCATTAAACACTTAGATTGTGTCCAAGGATAATACGATTTAGTTACAATTACATCCAATTGACCAGAACCAATTTCTTTAAATAAAATGTCTTATAATATATTTATATTATGTCATTACAGTGACACTACTATTCATGATATGAACAGTAGTATCACATACAATGGTAGAAATAGTTTATTGTTAAATGGTAATTTAGGTATGTCATATGCAGAAATGAAAGAAACTATTTGTTATGAACATAGGTAGGATTATAATAATATTGATGTTGAAATAACTTTAAAGTATCTAATTGGTAAACATTAGTATTATCCTGTATCGATTGTGTATAATGAAAGTTTTTAAGACAATGATTAATTCATTCACCCAAAGTGGTTTGAACATGAAGGTCTTGTATGTGAGTAGTCAACCAAAATTTATAGGTGTCCCAACTTTTGTTGGTCTTTCAAATTCAGTTAGTAAAGGTAAACATAGTTTATTGTCAAATGATTTGTTGCAAAGGATAAATGATATTATATTTAACAATGCATTTATTAAATGGGTTTATAGAGGTTCGTAGGTGTTTCTTATGTGTTTTCACTAGGGGTGAGCAAAAAAACCAAAAAACCGATTAAACTGAAAAAAAATAACTGAAAAAACCGAACTGTGAAAAAAAAATCGATTAAACCGATTAGAATTTTGAAAAAACCGACCAGTTCGGTTCGGTTTCGGTTTTATAAGCTTGAAACCGAAAAAACCGACCGGTTCGGTTTTATAAGCCTAAAACCGAAAAAACCGAACCGAGCCTAAACAAAAAAAAACCAGAAAAAACTGAGCCAAACCGGTTTGAACGAGTTTTTGTTCTAAAAACCCGAACCGAACTGAAACCGATCGGTTTGAACCGGTTTCGGTTCGGTTTCAGTATTTTTTTAAAAAAAAATTTCGGTTTGGTTACTTTTTTTTGATAAAAACCGAACCAAACCGAAAATGATCACCCTTGGTTTTCACTTGAATAAATGAGTAAAAATATATTTTTTTTAACTTTTGAGGTTGGCTGCCTAACTTTCTAGCCACTTAAGGTTGCCAAAAATTTTTTTGAAGTCTTTAAAAAGAAAAGAAAAAAAAGGGCCTAGGTTCTTTAGGCCTTCTAGATTGTGGGTTTGGCAAGTTAACTTGAGTTGATTCAGAATTGAGCTTCATGATTTATTTTAGTTTGCTTTTAATGGGGTTATCTTGGTCTCAAGAAAAATCATAACATTGGATTGGTGCTCGATTTTTCAAGCATCTATTTTTTTTGTTATATAATTAAATTAAAAAATGTTAATAAACCCAATGGAGTCAATGAGTCATAGGTTTGACGGGTTAACTTGGGTTGATTGAGAATTGAGATTCATAATTTATTTCAGTTTATTTTATTTGGAGTTATCGTGATTTCAAACAAATATCTCGACATTGAGTTGGTGCTTGATTTTGTAAGCGACTATTTTTGTTATCATATAATTAAATAAAAATAATAATTTAAAAAGAATTGTTAAGCCCGATGAAGTCTATAATCTAGGTCGCCGGTTTAGTAGGTTAAGCTGTGAAACTCGAGTCGATCAAATATATTGCCATCACAATATTAAAAAAAAAACTTTTTTAAAAAAGTCAAACTATGTTTTTAGTAATTGTTCAGATTGTTTTTGGGTTTACCAAATAAATTAAGTCTTGTTAAGGCAACTTTTATACAATTTAAAACCTGAAATAAATAAAAAGTCGGATTGAAAAATTTCAAAAATAAACCCAGGATACTCCTAAATATTCATTTTTTATGTTCATTTTTTTGGTCTGGCTTGTGGTATAGAGCGGGATACTTATTTAGTATAGTACTATGTATTATTGAATAATTTTGGTAACCTTAACAAAAAAAAAAAAAAATCTCCAACTATTAGAAGTGTAAGCTTCGCACTTCTTGTTGCTACGAGTACTTGACACACGAGTGGAAAATGATTATTGCTTTGCAATGCCAGCTGAAAAAAAAAATATTGGAGTTTGATGATCCAAATTAAAACAGAAGTGTTGGGTGTTCTTTGTTGAGCCAAAAGGCTACTATTTTCAGGACCATAGCTGCATGTGTGGCTCTAGAATACATTTATTTATTTATTTATTGCTAGACGTGAAATAATACATCTCATAATTCATTTTATCTTCATGTTAGTGGATCATATTGCTTCTTTTGGTTCCGATAGGGTAAAACCACCACTCATGATTGGAACAAAAAGGGAGAGACCTCTTATGTCCTTCTCATGGAAAAGGCCTTGTGATTCACTTTTGTGACCAAAACAGTTTGGGAATCCCAAAAAATTTATTTTTTTTTCTGGAATTTAATAAGTTTATGTTTTGGATTGTTTTGATGTGCTGATGTCAAAAATAATTTTTAAAAAATAAAAAAAAATTATTGGCATACATTTTAGCACGGAAAGTTATTTGAAAAGCAACCGCAACCACACTGCCAAATAATCCTTCAAGTGGTACCACGAAATCTTTATATTATAAATTATTGGTGTCAATATTCCCAGATATGGGGGGTATCATATAAAAAAAAGGATAATTAAAAGCAAACTTTGTTTTATTTTTTTCAATGTTATTAAAACACCTATTTGAAAGCCATCAAAACCGAGAATAAAGGATTAATCTAAAATGTAGAGAATAAATTCTTTTAATTAATCTAAAAATTTCAACAAAAAAAAATCTTAACACTAAAAAATTAAAGATAATCATTGTTTTTTAAAATATTTTTTTATTTAAAAATATATCAAAAATATTTAAGTTTAAAAAGGGACAAGTCTTACATTGCAAGTGTAATATTTATTACACATATTTAAGTTACTTTTCCTTTGAGGTAACGCAAGACGATGAGTTCCTAATTTAAGTATTAAAGGGGTTTAAACCATTTAGTAGGTGGTTTAGTGGTAAGAGTTTGGAATTAAAAAGTTTGCTTCTCCTGTGGTTGCTAATATCATGGTCACTGGAAGCTTACATGGTCTCGTTAACTTCAGGGCCTGTGAGATTAGTCGAGGTGCGCGCAAGCTGGTCCGGACACCCATGTTAATAAAAAAAATATATTAAAGGGGTTTAATTAAGTAATTGTTGGGAAAAGTAAAGAATAAAGAATGTAAACTTATTCCAAATTTAATTAATATATTTATATTTTTCACCATAAGATTGCATATGAATGTCATTTGCCGTACTTCTGGTACACAAAGATATATGATGCATTTCCTAGGACTAATTTCTCTTGCAATCGACGGTAACATTCATGAATTTGGTCAAGAATACTTGAACATGTTCTTGTAACTTGCACTTTCATTACTTCCTTGATTTACATCGCCCCAAGAAGAAGAAGAAAATAGATTGCAACTTTCTATGATTTTAAAAAAATGTGATATTAACAAATAAGATTTCAAAAAAAAGAAGAAGAAGAAGAAAAAGATAACAACAAGTACTGAGATAGAATTTTGGTTGAAAATAATGTTATAACACAATCGCTCTAGTTCATAGTTTTGTTTATGAAATAAAAGTCTAATGTATTATGTCTCTTTAAAAAAAATTTAGAACTCTTTAAATAGGTAAAACATCGGGTTATACTAGATAATAAAATCAAAATTCCTAAATAAAAAGGAAAGTAACATAAAATCTGAAATTAAACAAAATCTAAAAAAATTAAGGAAAAATAACAAAACTAGCTCAAACAGTTTCTTTGGGGCTTAATTTAGAAGTTCTTAACTCTACCTTTTAATAAATTCGAGGTTGGAAATCTCCTGAAAAATAAATTTGAGTCTGATTTAATGATTGAATTGAAAATCATGATTTGTTTTGTTATTATATTGATTTGGCGTGAGCAAACCTTTTCTTTGAGCTTAGCTTTGTCCCATAATCTATAAAAGTAGCAAATTCATATAATTTATTTGTGGAAAATTCTCATTTAGGTATGAAAGATTATTATCTAATTGCTTAAAATTCTCAGTTTCTACTAGTTTGATTGGATTAATACGAGAAAGAAAAAAAAATACTCAAATTTAGATATGTTTTAATTAATTATGTCTGGGACTTTCTTATGAAAATAGCAAAGAGTTCTTTGTTGATCCTTGAATCAGATTTTTGTTAGAATTTGTATTATTACAATACGTAATGAACACATTTCAATCAAATTTAAAATGAAGTTGACGTATTTTTAGATTAAGATTTTATTAGAAATTATTCTCCTCTATATTCGGCATAAATATTCTCCTCTATTTTTCAAATTATGTATTTAGAGTTTAAGTTCTGTCATTGTAAAGAAATACTTGAGTTAATTTCTTAGTTTCAATTAAAACAAATGTTTAAATAATCTTTACAGCATGGGGAAAATAAATAGATTTAAAACTTTGTCTAATAAAATTAACAAATAAAAAATAATAGTGTGAAACAAGATCGACTATAAGAATATCTAAGAACATGGAATCTATGTAGCCTAGCCTAAAATAGATAAAGCAAGAATTCCAACAGACAAAATAGCTTATGCCACCCAAGAATCCAAACATAGTATGAACAGCAGAATGGAATGCAAGTAATCATACTGGTGGCCTGTGATGGTGAATCAAGAGCAGAAACCAGCAACCCTCAGTGACTAGCTGCAACACCTCTGTGGCCTGTGATGGTGAAACAAGAGCAGAAACCATCAACCGAAACCATCAACCCTCAGTGACTAGCTGCAACACCTCTGTGGCCTGTGATGGTGAAACAAGAGCAGAACCGGCAACCCTCAGTAACTAGCTGCAACACCTCTGTGGCGTGTGATGGTGAATCAAGAGCAGAAAACGGCAACCCTCAGTAGCTAGCTGTAACACCTCTGTGGCAGGAATTACAGACAAAAATAATAGAAAACAACAGTTAGCATCTCAAGATAGAATGGTAGAACAATAAGATTAAAGGTGCTAATATAAAAAATCATCATCAGACGAGTCGAATAAGAGCAGTCAAAGATTTTTCCAGAGAAATTAAAAGGACAAAATAAATTTATAGAGGGAACAACTGGCTCTCTTCAGATGACCAAATGCTCGAATCCATCCAAAATAAAATGACTAGAAGAATCAAGCAACCCCGGTTAATATGATTTTGCAGCAAATTACTGAAGTTTACTAAACTCCAGTTAACACGTTTTCAAGCTATTCGGTGCGTCTATTTTGCAATTGTTGACTATTTTCTCTTGTTAATATTTTCCTGAAAAAATAAAAAAATTTAAAAATATGTTTTCAACGAACTTGCAACATATTCAAATTTTCCATGTCTTTTTGAAAAATAAAAATTTAAAAATTAAATTTCAATGCATTTCAATTATTAACAAGTTCATTTCATAATTCTCGATTAATTTTCTAATTAAGTTGATGTTGATGTTGTTTATTTTTAAATGAATTTCAATTTTTTCATGTCTTTTTGAAAAATAAAAATTTAAAAATTAAATTTCAATGCATTTCAATTATTAACAAGTCCATTTCATAATTCTCGATTAATTTCCTAATCAAGTTGATGTTGATGTTGTTTTTTTTCTAAATGAAATAAAAACAAAGAGTAATGGATAAATAGACTAAAATGCAAGATAAGAGAAATGAATAATAAAAAATACACAATTGGAATATTCCTAAAGTAAGGGACCAAAATAGGAATATACCTAGGTGTGGGGTTATAAATAAGGCCTTATCTCTTCTAAAAAGGACACATTGACAAAACCCTAGTTATCATTGCTAAGAAGTGTGAGTTAAAAAGAAAAAAAGAAAAGAGGAGGGGACCATTATTTGATAACAAAAAAACCTAGCCTCTATCTTATTCTCTCTTAAAAAAAAAAAAAAACCTACAAAACCCTAGTCATGATTGTGCTAGAAAAAAAAAAAAGAGGGGGACCCTAGGAAAAAAATCATAGAAAACCATCTCTCTCCCATTTACTCAAAAATCCAAAAACAATTATGGCCACCTATATTGTCAAACAACTCAATTAACTAACTCTTCATCTTTTTTAAGTTAGTAAACTAACTCTTCACCTTCCAAACAACTTTTCTTCTTTTCCACTAATATCAGCAACACCAACAATGGTCGCAATAGTTTTCTCACTAGCTAGCAAAAGCTCTTCATAGCCTTTTCTCCACAATCCTCAATAACCATAAACCACCACCAACCTCTACTCGCCACCGACCGGTCTTCAATCACCACAACACGCATACTCCATCCATAAAAAATGGCAAATAGCCCACAACCTTCAATCACCAAACAATAGCTTTCCATTTTCCTTCCTCAATGTTATAAAAAAAGAAAATCATACCCATAATTGCCATAAACTATCACTATCACCGTCATTAACCTCTACAATTGTGCATCGCTATCATAAAAGCCCTCCTCCAGTCAAACATTGCCAATAATAATAGCATAAATGATGACAATAACAACTAAGTGGTAGCTACCAACAATGATGGTGCGTGGCCTTTTCATGCTGGAAGTGGCGTTGGTATATGAACCCTATATGCCGTCAATGTTCCAAAATGTTTCCAGTAACATTCTAGTGGCTCCTAGATCACCTTAACCGCCTCGAAAGGTCAATTTCAAACCTTATACTTTATATTTTTTTTAGGTTAGTGTTTGATTTGAAAAATATTATGAGATGATTAGATCTAAGTAATTATTGAATATGTTGTGCATATTATGATGAAATGATTGTGATTTAAGTTTGATTGCATATTGTTGAGATGGACTGTGAAAAATTAAGGTGTTGAGTTTGTGGTGTGGTTTAGATGTGGTTTTTTACAATTGATTTTGATATACAAAACAGATTTTTTATTATTTATATGAGTCCAATGCTCACTTCAATATTCGAGCCATTACTTTAATGGATTGTTATTCATTTTTAAGGTTTAGGGTAATTGAACTCACACAACGAGCCATTACTTTAAATATTAAGAAGAATAACACAATTCTAAGATTCAACAATTAAAGATTTCAATTTAAAATATTCATGAATACTAGAGTTAAGAATAAATTTATAATATAACTTTTTTCTGTGTTAAAATGAAAGAAAAAAATAAATATATTTATCACTATTGAAAACCTTATCAATAATTACCGGAAAACCCTTATTTTAATTGAATATTATTTTAAGAAAGGATTAGTTTCTTTTTTCACCATCCTTTCTCAAACACCATAGATGTGTTGTCCACTTTGAGAGAACAGTGAGCATGTCAGTAGCTAAAATGGATAAAAATACTTTATATGTTATATGTTGGGAAATGAGTAATGCTAGGGACACTAATTTTTTTTAGTTAAAGTTTATTATTAAATAATGTCATAGCTTAATCCAGTTAGGGTTTTTGTATTGTTTCTTTGAATATAGTTGCCGATATTTTTTTATTTTAGTTCTTGACAACATTAAAGATTATCAATTTATAATTACTAAAACTAAGGTTATTTTTTACAACATTAATGATTAGTTATATTTTATTGTTGTGCTTTTAAGATATAAAATGATTAATAAAGACCATAACTATTGTTACATATGAAAGTTCTGATAATAAGATCTATGAACTTTACCAGACCTAACTTACCATTACCTGTTCACATCCAATACCTTTAGCCCCCATTCTTACCTCTAAATATGTTAAGCCCATTAAAGCCATAGCTTTATTTAAAATTGGAGTTCATAGAACCATTATTAACCCTAAAGTTTTTCCACCTTACTATACATATTTTAATAAACATATTTTATTTATATTATATGGTTAATAACTTTTAAATTTACATGATGTGTGTGCATATTTTACAAGAAGAGTTATTTTAATTTCAGAAATTTAAAAAATTATATAGGGTGATAATATATATATCATTTAAGAAAATCAATGATTTTGAAAAAATAATTTTAAAATAGAGTTGCCTAAAACACCGGTATATTTGGCACATGTAATTTTAAAAAAAATAATAATTAAGAAAGTTGTTATTTTAACCTTTAAAAAATAGATCTTACAATAAGCAATTGTGCTTTTAACGGGATAAGGAGCCTATTTTCCCATTGTACTCTTGCTTTTCACACACATATATATTATGGATTTTATCCTTTAATTTATGGTTTCATTAAAGACTGCCCACCCATCCAAGTTTATTAGTTTGACTTTGAGGGACTAAGGTTGACCAATCATTTGCTAAACCACCAGAAGATGACACGTGGAATTTTTGAAAAGGGATTAGAAAGAGGTAAAAAAAATATAGAAAAAAGGGAAGAGAGAGAAATGTGTTGACTTAAATTATCAGAGCATAACCTATAAAAAAAACAATTCATTTTCTTCCGTTATTTTAAGGTATTTTTTTTTGTCCTTTTCTGATTCATTTTCTAAAATTTCACGTGTCATTTTTTATTAGTTTAGTCAATGAATGGTTAATACATTACAGTTAAGAGTATTTTATAGCGTAGTGGAAGTTATTTTTTAAATTATTTTTTTATTAAAAAAATATATTAAAATAATAATTTTTAAAAAATATATTTTATATTAACACATCAAAATGATTTAAAAATAAAAAATAATTAATTTTAAATAAAAAATTCAAAATTTTAAAAAATACCGTTTAAAACATAGTTCCAACAACCCCTTAAACTAATATTGGGATGAAAGGAAATAGTACTTAAAAAGCGTTTAGAAACACCGGCGTTTTTAAAAAATTCAATTTTTTTTTAAAATAATATTTTTATGTTTTTTGATCGTTTTGATGCGTTGATCTAAAAAATAATTTTAAAAAATAAAATAAAAACATCATTTTTATGCATTTCGGCATGAAAAGCACTTTGAAAAGCAACCGCAACTACAACCACACTCCCAAACAGGATACGGTGATAGTAGTGGTTCAAAGTATTTTTCCCTTAGAAATGCATTAAAATAAAATTTTTTTATTTTTTAAAAATTATTTTTAACATCAACACATATTAAAACGATCTGAAAACATAAAAAAAAATCATAATTTTTAAAAACATGATGTACACCCCATTTGTAAGTTAAAGAGCAGAATCCATAAAGACATTTATACAAAAGAAAAATCATTAAATAATAATAATAATAATAAATGTATCATTTACCCCTTTTGGTTAAAACCACGGGAGTACTCTGCTTGTTTTTAAAAGTAAAATATATTTTTTAAAATAGGTATTAACTATAAACTGTTTTTAAATCAATAACAAATATCATTAAAAAGTACACCAATTTTAAACATACATTATATACAAAAGCTGAACTTTGTTAAAACATTTGATTCAACAAAAAATATTTTCATTGTTTAATATACCCTGATAATTAATTTGATCATTAAATTACTTAAAGTAATAAAAAAAATTGAATTAATGCGTCCATTTTCCCTTGTATGTTCATATTTTCTCTTACCCATCATTTTGCTATATTTGAAAAGCCTAAAAAAACTAATTTTAAAATTTTAAAACTTTTAAGAAAATAAAAAGTCCACAAGACATAAAAAATTCAAAAACCTGGAAAAAACAGACTAAATATTAAATCCCATTTAATATCCAAAAGATTTAGCCTTGTGCTTAAAACAATTAAATCCCATTTGGAAAAAAAAAATAAAAAAAAAAGAGGAAAAAAGCATCAGACTGCGGCCAATCTGATGGCAAGCGATACCTAGGAAGCTGTGTATGTGTCTCTGGGACAGTACAAGAATCTGATTCATTATTGCAAGGGTATAAAATTATAATCATTACATTACCTGTTTGGAAATCCAACCTTGTAAGATACAGCGTGGCATTTCATTACATCGTGTTTTTAAATATTTTTATTTTTTTAATTTTAAATTATTTTTTTCTATATTTTTAAATCATTTTAAAGTGATGGATTACATAAATTTAAATACCTGATGCCCATACTAATTATACAATTAATCGATACAATAATAATTATTTATAAAGTATTTAATTAATTAAGGGAAAAAAAATAAGCATAGGAACGTTGTTATGCCCATCCCTTTCGAAGCTCCTACCTTTTGCTTTCTCTTTTGTCTCATTTCTCCACAAGGTGAATATTTTATAACTACACCCTCACCAATTAGTCTCCAATTATCAAAGCCTCAACCTCTTAAGCTTAGGGTTTCGTTTCTTCTCTTCATTTTTATCTCTCCCTGTGCAAATTGCAATCAAGTTCGTTTCTTTTTGGCATTTTGAGGTACTTTGTTTCTTGACCCATTTTTTATTTTATATGTAAATGGCCTTATTTTGTTTTGTTTTTGGGAAATTTTCTTCATTTTGGTTGGAAATATGAAAAGGGTTGGCGGGTTTATTTTTTATCTGGGTGTTGTGGTGTAGTTTTGGCACAGTTTTGTTAATTGGGTGTTTTAATTGATGTTGATTTCGCGTGTTTCTTCTCTTTGTTTCTTAATGGAAATTTGAGTTTAGAAAGATTTGCCTTTTTGGGTCAATTTTAGTTTTGGTTATAATTAAATGTTTGGAAGATTTGATTTATTTGGGGGCTGTTGTGGTGTCATCTTCTCTGTTATTATTACTTTTTCTGCAAATAGAAGGTAATAATTCAGGCACTGTTTGTATTGTTGTGCTAATGATGTAAATTAGTGTTATTTTGCATATAGAACTGAAAACATAATTTTGTATTCGAACATATTTTTACTTGTTTGTTTATTGCCCTCTTTCATGTTGAAAGGACCTTTTAGTTATCACTGGAATGATGGTCTAGGTGTCCAGTATTTACTATGATTTTGCATAGTGGCCCTTACAATTGATTATACAGCAGCATTTGTTGTCATTTATCCTTTAGAAGAGTATGTCAATGCACCTCAAAAAAATTGAAAATGTGTCCGTGTCATGAAAATAAGGCCACTTTCAAGTTGAGTTTACATTTGTTACTTCCAAAATTAAAGAAAACTGAAGTCTTTCTTTGTTCATGTCATTGAGTAGTGTTCTATCAGAGGTCAGTCTCTGACTGAAGTATAAGCATTTTGTGGTGTCCTTTAGACTTGTATTCAAATGTTGATTAATTTTAGATCCTTAATATGAATATTGTTTCTTTATCATTGTGGAATATGTGATGATTGTTTTGTTCTTGAACGTATCATCTTAGTTCAGTTGTTAAACTGGTGCAATTGGATAAATGCAGTGGAGAAGGGCAGACTTCAGGTGGAACTTGGCATCAGAAATTATCATATTTGTTCAGCAACTTGTCTAAGCATGCTGAAGTTTTGAATAAATTGATTCAGAATGGAAATCTGATATGCCTCCTATGACGATTCCAAAGTACTGGGTGGCAGCTACCTTCAATGATTTCTGTCATCATCATACATAGTGATCCTTGGTTGCAATATTCAGAACTAGTGTTGCCATTATACCCAACTTAGTAACTTTGCCCATGTGGACCTTCATTTGACCATAACTGTATTTAACTTAATTACAAAACAACTTTGTTGTGCTAATAGAAATAGCTAACACGGGTGCACTTTGTTGTGTGGCCGCTGGGCCACATGGAGCGAAATCACCTGCCACTGGTAGGGACTCTTCCAATAATCATGGTGAACCACATTGGCGAATAAACTCAAGTTTCTCACCTCCTCCATTGAGGATGTGGGATTGTAGGTTACGGTCAGATGGTTTATCACATGGGTCTCGGGCAGTTCATGATTCATCATTTTCCTCAAATAGTAGGGGAAGCAGAAGCTGGGTGGGAAGTGAACAGTATGCCAATCATCATCATTCTGTATCTGATGGTGCACTCTCTTATTCAGATAGCACACCTGACAATGTTCAGGAGCCCCGATGGACATCACCAGTGCAAAAATTTAATCTTAGTGACCTTGCGGTCTCTACTGCTGGAGGTAATCTTAATAAATTTTTTCTTCAATATTAGATTCATGGTATTCTGATCTTGTCTACTAGTATACCCATCATGACAAGGGCAAGTCCTGTTTAGAGGTTTTTTTTTTTGATGGAGTAGTGCAAAAATGAGGTTTTTGTCTTGTTCCTTTTCATATATTTTTGTGTGTGTTCAAGCTGTTTATCACCTTCATTTTTTTTTTTAATCATTTAAGGGATTGTTAAAACCATTATTGAAAGGTTTTCTAACACTAGTCAGCTAAGCATAGAAAATTGTAATTTTAATTATCATACTTGGTGAATCAAGTCTTAAATTAACTGAATATCCTAATTATATAAAAATCTGTGTTGATTAGGTCATTTCTCATCTACGATGCCATTTAGTTCCCGAATACTGAAAATCTGCTGGATGTTCTGTTAGTTTTCTGGAAACTTTATCAGAGGCTGTGTGTCCTGCCCAATTCTGTTCGCAGATTACCTTCTTTTTTCTGCAGGGATTCATTCTCTTGTTTGTCTTAAGATTCACATTCTAAATCTAATGCTCATATTCCACACCATTTTTTTTTTATTATGCAGCTCATGTTAATGGTAAATCATAAAGCTGAGGACAGAAAATTAGAAGAAAAAAAGTGGTGTAGAAGTTTCTTAACTATTACCTACTCTGTGGGCCTTGCTTTTCTCTTCTTCTTTTTTTGACAAAAACTTTATATAAACTACAGAGTTTCTGAATTTAATCACATTTATCAAATCAGGTTTAACTTTTTATCTTATGTTATCCATCTTTAAATTCCTAATGGCATCCAGGGTTTGAAAAATGCCAATTTGATACTCTTGTTTTGGAGAGGCAATGCTGAGAAAGGGCATCCTCAGCTTCTCAGCAGGGATTAACTGTATTTCATATGATTTCTTCATGGTCAACTGGTCGTGTTTAAGGTGATTTAGTAGCATGGTGGTCCGTAAATTTATACTTGTAATAACTGAGGGAGGCGGTGATGTCTACAAATGTAAACAAGATTTATCCAGAATGAGATATTGGGTTGGAAAAGACATCGAGTAATATGTTAGCATCTTGGGCATGTTACTGAAAGTACCATGAGATTCTACATCAAATGGACCTTAGACTAGAAACCAACAAGATATTGCAATTAGCATAATGAGAAATTGACAACATATATAAATTGACCAGTTTTGCAGTTCTCATTCTCTTTGCAGCTTCTTTTCAAGCTAGCCATTGGTTAATAATTATTGAAATATGCTATCGAGCTTGATATAACCTCTCTTGTACTCTTTATTGGTACCCATTTTCTTCTTATTATTAGTATTTTTACATGTTATTTCCTAACCATAATTTACAGTCAAGTAAGTTATTCACTTTTACTTAACCAAAGAAAGTAAGGCAAAAAGAGGAACTCATAATTTGTAGGCAAGTTTTTTAGCCCATGTACCGGCGGTTGCATGGAGTTTGGATAGGTTTTAGGTTCCTCCATCATATCATTTTCATAATCGATACTTTGCTCTGTGGTGCAGGTAATTTCTTTTATATAGAATGGAAGTTAGGCCTTCCTATCCCCCTTCTTTACGCTTAATATGGCAACCAAAGTTGGTCAATAGCTATATCTAATGCCTCATATATATAAAATAACCTTTGTGAAAGCCAAAATGATGACCGGAAACTAAGAATATTATTTATTATTTGAAAACAAAAACCTATTGAGGCAAAATCCATGATTATATTGCAGTTAAAATTAGATGGTTGAAAATAATTAAGTGAAATCTGTGCATTAATTTATATTGATGGTGGATTTCAATCACAAGAGAATTTTCATCCAAGGCTTCTTTTGCGTGTATGATCAGGAATCCTAATCTTTTTGGTGGATTTAGATCACACAAGATAATGTTTCATTTAAGTCTTCTCTTGTATGTAGGATCAGGAGACCATCTTTTTGTGCATGTCTGCAAACTCATGTTTAGGAAAATGTCTAGCTTTTTGGTAGTTGATTTTAATAAAATCCAGCAGTGTTATGTTGCTTGAGTTTCTGGTTTTGTGCCAGATATCTGGACGGTTTTATTATTTACTGTTTTACAGGTTTGTATTTTAACTATTTTCAATTTCCAGGATCAAGATCCCAGCCCACTTGGTTTCCATGCTCCACTGAGGTGACTTATTTCTACACTCCTTTGGTTTGTTAGAACTGGCTGAAAAGTTTCTATTGCATGACATTTTCCTTCTCTGGTGTTTCATGTTTCAGAGAAGACTTGCCATCAGAACAAGTGTGACATCCCCTGGTTTTGGTTCCCCGTCCTCACTTTCTGAGTCCAGCCATTGGGAATCAACTAGCAAGCGACCATTTGCTTTCTCCAGTCGCAACTTTTCAAATCAACGCTCTTACATGTCAAAAGCTGTTTATCCATTAGTATTTCGCAACCCTGTGTCAGATTGTGAAACCTTTGGTGATGCGGATAACAGTAGTCTTGGTAGGTTAACACCAGGTGAGGATCGGATATCACCATCTCATTGGCCTGATAACAGTTCAAGTGTTGATTACAAGTTCCATAAAACCCTCACTGAACTTCAAAAGTTGGAGACGTCACCAGACCCCAGTGCAAGCTCTAGAAGAGAGGGTTTTAGATGGAGCAGTGCCAGCAGTTATGATCTGGGGATTGATGGAGAAAGGTTTGACATTGCAGAGCACATGGATATGGAGAGTCTGAGGTCCCCTAGTCGTCCTATAGTGGAACAAAAATGTGGAGTTTGTGGAAAACTTTTGTGGCAAAAGTCTCCCTGGAGCTCACATCGAATCATGAGAGGTAGTGACATGCCAATTGCTGGGGTATTACCCTGCAGCCATGTGTTCCATGCTGAATGTTTGGAACAAGTCACTCCAAAGACCCAGATTCATGACCCTCCTTGCCCTCTGTGCTTGAAAACCGTAGGATCAATTGAAGAGTCCCCACCAGTTTCAGAGCCCTTGCAGATGGCTCTAAGATCTGTACGGAGAAGCAGAGGGGTGGTGATATCTGAGGCCCAGGGTAGTCACAGTAATACGGAAGCCTCTTATCATATCAAGGACAGATTGAGGAGAAACTGGCCCTGTACAGTGTCACCACGGAATGACAATGGGTCTTCAATAACCTGTCGTCTTAGAAGGCATTTTACATTTAAGGCTGGAAAAGAACTTTTCAACGCTAAGGTGTTCCAGAAGACTGGTTCCTCTTCTAGCCAGAAACCAGCTTGACACCGAATGTTTGTCGAATAGCCTCGTGTATGTAATTACTCGCAAGTAGATTTCAAGATTTAGATGTTTGATGAATCTTTCATGATACCTTTTTAAATCTGCTTGGGTTCATTTTTCAAGACAGTGGTAAGAACCCTTGCATGTTGTTAATTTATATATATAAGCTGTGGCAGATCTCTCTGACTCATGACTATCCATGTGAGTTCTCTCATTCATTATTTTCAACTCTTCAAGCTATTGATTAGCAAATATTGCATCCAGTTTTAAAGACTAGAGCATTTTAATTAGCTTAGGCCCCCTAGTGTTGGAAGTCTAAGTGACCTGGATTTCAGTGGTCAATCCAAATGAGCTGAGGACAGAGTCCGCTTGCATGGTTATGTTGGTCCAGAACAGTAATGAAGCGCGGGCATCAGACATGGTAGCTTGTTGGTTGCTGCTGTCGGGAGTGTGCAGGCAAGGGGTGAGAAATATCTAAATTGCTCAATATTTGTGAAGGTTACTAATCAATTTAAGACAGATTTCCACCAAGCTGGTGGTGGCTTGAATATATGGTGGTGGTGCACATCCATTTCTTTGTTTTTATCCTCTCTTTTGTGTGAAGTCCAAATCTATTTCAATGTATGCCACTATCTGGAGGTTTGGATGATATACCCACATGCCTGCCTCCTCTAAAGTGTAGTAGCTTGCTGGCTTCAACTCTGAGTGGCTAATGCCACAAAAGTCTACAAGAAAACCCCAGTGGGCTCTCCATGATTCGGAGGAGTGGGTACTTTCTAGCTTCATGTGGCTTAGAGCTGTTCTTGGAAAACCATATTTGTAAACCACGATGAGAAGACCCTGTATTTTGGATAAAATGTGGGGCAAATTATATGCCCCAGCTACCAAGGTGTCTCAAAATTAGGTCCCTAGGCTTACCTTTACTTCTTATTCTACAGCTTGAGCCAGTGGCCATGTGATCCCATGTGCAATTAGGTATTGTTCTTCAGATCTGTTATCTTCCTCTAGACTTTTTTATTTATTTATCCATTTCCTGTTGCCAATAGACACTTCCTTGGACTGTCTGTTGCATTTTTTCTTTCCATTAGAATAATCACTAATGACAAGAATACTTGGGATTTGCTACCCACAATTCTACTCCTAACTACCATTTTCCCTAGCATAAAAAAACTAAACATCCTGGTTCAGATAATGAAATAATTCAAGTTTGATTAGGTACAGAAGCCTATCCACGTACCCAAAGAACTGCAGTGTTCTTGCATATCAATTAAGCTGTCGATCAATAGAAACGCGGGAACATGAATTTGGTAAAAGAAGCAGATAAAAAAATATTTCCCCTAACTTCCATTCTAACTGATGCTTTTGGACAGCTCCCTTTGAAAATGTAATGATGATATATCCATGTGCTGTAGTTTGTTTGTTGCTCTGATGTTTTGGTATTTTTCTTTGTTGCTCTGATGTTTTGGTATTTTTCTTATGTAGCTTGTTGTGTTTCTAGCGTTTGGTTTGGTCCTTTTCAAAAACACTCTATCCACAAGGGAATGAAAAGAAAGAAGACATGGGGGAATGACTAAGTTGTCTGTTGAGCATTTTTCATCAAAGAAAGTTGGATGTCAAACATATCTACCAGCTACTCATTATTCTATTCATGGGGATTTTTAGGGCATCAATAGATTCCAGAGATTACATATTTTGGTGGATTCTTTACATGAAGCTTGAATATTAATCAGTTAATGTTTTTGGTAACTGGGTGAAGAAATCTGCATCCAGCAATATGCGCAGAGCTTGAAATTAAGAGCAAATCAGAAGTGAAGAATACTTTGGTAGAGAAAATCTTCTGTTATGATTTGATGCATCTCCATACCAATATCCAAGATTTTTGAAAATGATTAGCACAGCTTAATAATTTCGTTGCTAACTATAGGTTAAGCTGTAAAGATCAGAAGCACTTTATTCTTTAAATAGAATTGCAGCAAGAAAGCATTAAGGTTCATAAGCTGGACACAGCTAAGAAAAGCATGAAAGCATGATGGGATATATTCATAAATAGTGCAGAAACAGTATAATTCATCTTTTCAACCATGGACGGTCTCCCACGTGCACAGAAATTTGATTAGACATTTGTCAAACCTCTTTTTATCAACGCAGACAGGCAGCAACCTATATTTTGTTCTTTGCCTCTGGGTGCTAGCGTTGGAAAACATATATTCAAAGATAAATTTCTTTTCTTAGCAGTGGTAAAATTGTTTCCTTACCGGATGACGTTCATGGTAAGGTTTTGCCTGCAACAAGCAGAGCACCAAATAATCATTGACAGATTATTATTTCCAACAGGAGATCTTCGTTCTCAGCTAACTCTTGAACAGCAGAAATGTTCTCTTGGTATGTTGACAGCATGTGAAAGGTCAGAAGCTCAACTTTCTGCCCTCCAAAGACGTCAAAGAGTGGTAGACCAGAAAACAAAAAGATATATATACACTAAAGAATAGCAGACCAGGAACTCAGAAAGTAACATTCATGCATCTACTCTTATCCACTCGAAATTAGAGATTCAAAGAACTTGGTCGGTGCGATCTTTTTATCTTTCTAGTTAACTTTAACAGACATCCAATCATTTATTCAAACAATTTCCTTAAGAAATCTGAAACTTTTCTACTTCAGTAAGGATTCCCTATAGACGTCAAGGGGAGAATAAGATAGTTAACCATGCAAAAACAGGTTTATATTAGGGTATTGAAAAGACTAGGTTAAATTTGGATGTATAGCAAGGACAGAAGGCAGGCCAAAAAGAGCATGTATACAGGCTGTTATGCTGCAAGGTATGATGGAATTTAACTTTTAACATGTTAAATGATGTCAAGCAGTAGAGATAAGTCTCTATAATGGTGCAGAAACAATCATTTATCCTTCGGTAGTGTTTGTGATTGTTATAATTGTTATTTTTTAAAATATTTTTTATTTGAAAATATATTAAAAAATAAAAATTATTTTAAAAAAATTATTTTTAACAATAGCACATCAAAACAATTTAAAATTATAAAAATATTAATTTGAAAAAAAAATTAAAAACTTTTTTAAAATACTTTTTAAATACGAACACTCTCAAATTCTAAGATAGGAGTTTTGAAAAAACATAATAAAAATAATAAGAAATTTTACACATGTTGTGAAGTTTAAGAAAATAAGGTGTTGAATTTTATTTTTTACCAACATAAATGTATTCTTGTATTAGTTCGTGTGCATTAACTAGGATTGGAACTTGAATATAGTAATGGTTACTTTTTAGAATAATTTATTTTTTTATTTTAAAAAAAATTATTTTTTATATTAGTACATCAAAACAATAAAAAACATTAAAAAAATAATTTTTAAGCAAAGTTTTTTAAATTTTTTTTATAAAATACTTTTAAAGAACGTAATTTCAAACCACGCTTTTGAATTAAATGAATTTAATATATATATTTTTATGGATATTAACTCCAAGGTTCGAAACTAGGAAGTAAAGCAAAGAAAACAAACCTTTTTAACAACTAGGTCAACCCCTTAAAGTTTATACATTTTAATACCAATATAGTTTTAAAAATTTTAAATCAAAATTAATTTACCAATAGCTTTAAGAAACTTAAATGTTCCTAAGCTACTATATACCAAATGAGGCTACATTCTTTTTCAAATGATTTTATAGACACCCTCCTGTATTATTGATACGGTGCATTCAAAATAATTTAATAAATTTTTCTAAGTTTGAACCTAGAAAGTCAGAGGAAGGGAAAGAGCAAACCTTCTTCTTTTTTTATTCTACATGTCAAGATTATAAAATTGGTAGTATGGCACTACCTTTAGGCAAACCTCTCCTCCTTAGGATAGCATATAGTTTTCTCCACAAACATCTATAAATACAGGTTCATTCCCCAGCTTCTTCCCTGCCTTTTCCTATTCATTGACTTGTGTTTTCCAAGCTGATTTCTTTGAGTTCAAATTTATTAGGCCATTGTAAGCACAAAGTTATCAATGATTTCCTTTTCCCACTTGCAAAAATAATCCTTATCTCAAACTGTGTTTCTTTTGCTGCTACTTTGCAGGAAATGGATTTTCTTGGAGTTTGTCTCGTAGTCTTCCTAACCATGTCCAAAACAATTCATGGCTATGGAGGTGGATGGTCTGATGCTCATGCTACCTTCTATGGAGGTGGTGATGCTTCTGGCACAATGGGTAAGAACCAAAATCCAATGAGATACCTGCTAGTCTACATATCTCTTTGCTATATGGTAGTTCATAGCTCAATCAATTTATGTGTATGCTACAATATATAGGAGGAGCTTGTGGTTATGGAAACCTCTACAGCCAAGGTTATGGGACAAACACGGCAGCATTAAGCACGGCTTTATTCAAGAATGGACTAACCTGTGGAGCTTGTTTCGAACTCAAATGTGTAAATGATGCCAGGTGGTGTCTCTCAGGTTCTATCATAGTCACAGCAACAAATTTTTGCCCTCCAAACAGTGCAGGAGGGTGGTGCAATCCTCCTTCGCAACACTTCGATCTTTCTCAGCCTGTTTTTCAACATCTAGCTCGTTACAAAGCAGGAATAGTCCCTGTTCTATACAGAAGGTGAGCTTACTCGTCATCATATAAATATGACTCAACTTTGCTCTAAAATCTCCACAATATACTGAACCAAACAATCTTTATTTTGTTTACAGAGTTGCTTGTAGGAAAACTGGAGGAATCAGGTTCACTATAAATGGTCATTCATACTTCAACCTTGTCCTTATAACCAATGTTGGTGGTGCTGGTGATGTTGTGTCAGTCTCCATCAAAGGATCTAGAACTGGTTGGCAGCCAATGTCTCGCAATTGGGGCCAAAATTGGCAGAGCAATTCTTACCTGAATGGTCAAGCACTCTCTTTCAAGGTCACAACAAGTGATGGACGATCTATCATCTCCAGCAATGTGGCTCCTCCAAACTGGGCTTTTGGTCAAACCTTCCATGGAGGGCAGTTCTAAATTCCATATCCCATGCCCAAACTAACTGAGACCACTTCAAAGTTTAGCCTTCAAGGGAAGAAGATATTGATTAGTATTGAAAATTTCTCTTCTGGTTAGTTTATATAGGACCTGCATACGTCAAATGTGTTAAAAGTGTTTGTGACATAGTTGACTATGGTGTTACAGCTATGGGCCCTTTTAGAAATGGCCATGGATGCATTCGTTGCCTTCCCTGCACAACCTACAAAGGGTTAGTGAATTTGCTTGTAAAGAAAGTCTAAGCAAAACCTAGATCAGTTTGAGACGTGATAGCAGGAAGCTCATTATATGAGGGTCCATCAGTCCTCGGAATAAAGCTTAACAGGATAGAAAAGTACATCAGTCCTCGGAAAAAAGCTCGTACAGATTTTCTATTAACTTCGACCAGCGAGCAACCACAATTCCTGCACTCGCCGGCTTAATTGTATTGCACTACTGGTTCGCAAAAGTAAAACAAAAGCAATGTCCCTCGACCATTAATGTTGAAAAGGTCTGCAGAAGCAAAGGCGAAGCAGGTTCTTTTAGTTATGACATTGCAAGTAATAGAGGATGATTGACCGCACAAATGCTTGATAAAAACATTCAAGCACCGCCCATTTCATACCCAGATGAATTCCCTAGGATTTTTATACTTATATTCTAGTTTTTTGGTGTTTGACGATATTACATATGCGATCGACTTTCAGAGAATTTTCATGGCACAGGTCCTTTTTTGATCCAAAATACATGCTCCTTCACTGATCCATCAGCACAGGCCATCAATCCCAGGATGTAATAATCATTGGATTTGTCAATGTGTAGCAATTGACAGTATCAACATCTTTCTTCATCTCTCTTTCAAAGCCAAGTATCATTAACACCAACAAAATGCTAAAAGCTACACTGTCAGACAAAGTCAAGAAACACTAGCATCGCTTTCTACATAACAATTGGATACTGCTTACAAGGGACTTGTACACAACTCCAATCAAATAACCAAGACTGAAATTTGACAAACCTTACATCGTGAAATTAAAGTCAGTAGATATATAGGATGGATGAAATATAGGAGGAGCAAATTGGAGGAAAAACAAATGCAATTCAAACATCAATCCTCCAATTCCTTCTAGTTTAAAACGCTTAAAAAACAGGACGTCTTTCTAAACGAAGAGATGGATAAATTCATTCCTTAAAGTTTGCATAATGCAACCAACAGTAGTAAGCAATTCTTCAAAGCCATATATTCTCTCCCACCCTAACAGCCAAGGTGTGGAGTATATAGCAATGAAAATTTATTGATCATCAATAGAGCATTATTACATACCACAAGCCTGCAAAGTTATAGTGTTGATATAAGGACATGTTAGCTAGTCCAAGTCGATATCGATAGTTTTGATAACATGTGATCAACATATTGTTTGCTATATTGATAAATATGTCGACATGATCAATATATAATTTATCATGTCAACATATCTATCATTGTGACAAATCTATTGACCCATTTATGCCATGACAACAAACCTGTGAAAGTTGATTACCAACATATTCCACATCAACATTATAAAGCCATAGGCCTACAGACGTAAACAGAAAAAAAATATCAAGCATCATGCATTTCAAATCCAGATTAATTCCAAAGGAAAATCATTATCTTCTAGTTATTTAGTGTTAGACAATAACATATAAGCAACTGACTTTCAAAGGATTTTCCAGAAGCTAGACCTCTCCTGATCCAAAATATATGCTACATTCCTAATCCATCAAATTTACCACACCACCGATCATAATAAGTAAAAAACTTGGATTGTATAACAATGAGTGGAAATTTTAGCACTTGACAAAAAATGTTATGCATCATCTTTCATCTCTCTGTCAAGGCAAAGTACCATTAACACTAACAAAAAGCTTATAGTCATTGTTCAACAATGTAAAGGATCGCATACATGAGACTTAAGCATAACTCAATAGTTAGATAACCTAAATTGAAACTTGAGAAACTAACAATTGTGAATGGGAGGTTAGAAGTTATACAGAATGAATCACTTGGAAGAGAGATGGATGAGCAGGAAAATGAAAAGAGTTTGATGATTTCATTCCCTCCTCTATATTCCACTTCCTTCTACTTTGAAAAAAATTTCTTTATGATAAAAGAGTTTGATGATTTCATTCCCTAAGTATTGCATGCAATTAACAGATGTAACCAATCATTCACATTCCATAAAGCCATATATCCCCCACCACCATAACAAACATGGTGTGTAGGATAGTGAAGAAAAGTTAGTCATAAAAATCTAACTCATCTAGACAATAGATGTATTATCAAAATCTTTATAATTCAATATAATACATGCAAGACCTAAATGCATCAATTGTAACAAATGCAAACAATTCTCTTATTATCGCCTACCTATGTTCAAATATACCCCCTCCATAAACCAACCAATAAAGAAAAGATAGAAAAAGCCATAATCACCATCTGAAATGATTGAACTTTTTATTTGTGTTGTCTTTTTATAATTTAGTCTATGAGCAAGTTAGTGAACCAAACCTACATAGCAATTTGTTATTATAGTTGATATATCAAAACAATAAATGTATAATGCACGTGCACATATATCCCATTGGCAAGTATAGGAACTAAAAACGCATAAATAATCTAAAAGTCCATATCACAACTAATTCTACCAACTCTCATCCTTATTGTTGCCTTTCTAATACATCGCGCTAAGAACTCGGCCTAGCAAAGTCAGCCGATCAATCAATCCAACCATAGCAATCTTTTGACAAATACAATCAATATTCTCGGATTCAACATGAACAAATACATCATTATTTAAAAAAAATAAGTAGCTATTAAAAAGAGTTTATTATGTTGGAGTCACTGCTCATCTGAGACCAGAATACATCTGAAAGGAATATACACTTATTAAGAATTCTAATTCAAACACATGAAACTTGCCGTAAAAATGTCTGAAAATTTACATTATTTGATCACTCACTCTTAAACCCACAATGTCCTTTAACAAACGAGAGTCAGAAACATTCGGGCATAGAAAGTCACTAAAACTACCTGCAGATGATGGTATGCAACAAGCAGCAGAAACCTACAGCCTGTTGGACAAAAGCAAACATATAAATTACGAGATTCCAAAATTAGATTGAACTCCAATTCATGCTTGCTTGTACAGAAAAATTTACATAGAATTTTAAATAAATTCATAATATAGCTAGAGAGGGGATAGAAAACAAGCCCTCTTGTTTTAAAATAAATTTTTCTATATTTTACTTGTAAGAAAAAAAAATCAAGCATAGATAACTAAGAAAAAGCATAATGAAAAAAAAAATTGATGGTTGTGAGTTAGCCCGCGAAGCCATCACTGCCCAATCGAAGAACAAAGATCGGGCTCTGACCGCAGGCAGTCTTCATCGCAGGAATCGGACACCTCAAAATCGACCGAAAACCGAATCTCTCACACTCTTTCCTAAGTGGCGGAGCCGCCAGCAGCCATGGCAACATAGAGGGTGGCTCTATTAAGAGATAGAGAGAGGGTTTTGGCTTAACTGAGAGTCCAGATCTTCTGCTCAGATAAGATCACGTAGTGAAGTTTTAGTGTTAGGGTTTTAGTTTGGTTTTATAGTGGTTGGGTAGATAACCTAGCTTGTTCTCCTTTTTCGTGATTTCTTAAATGCCTCTGAGGTTGGTGAGTATTTACCTAAGTGTAATGTATGTTTCCGTCTTAATGGTAAGGGTATTTATGGGAAGTAGAATTGTTTGCAGAGTAACTAATCAGAACCTTGCTTGACATGCTATGCGTTCAGCCAGTACCATATGTATTGGAACGACGCGTCTCCTTTTCATCCGATCAGCATTAGGGGTGTTAAAAAAAACTGAGTTATTGTAATATTTGTATTATCTTAACTAATCTGTTAAATTTAATTAATGTGAATATTATAAATAATAATAAATTATAAAATTAAATAAATAGAAGAGTTGAGATTTTTAAAAATCATCAAACCCAACTTAATTCGTATAACTTTTTTAGTTAGTGAATAACCCTTTCCGTATAAATATATTTTTTGTCCTTCTCTTTTTTTATTTTATTTTTATATGTATCATTTTTTATCTCAAGTCTCAATTATCATTTTTTTTTATACTTAGTGCTAACAAATAATTTCAATATCAATTATAATTAAAACAAATAATTATATGTTTTTAAAAGTATATTGTTTTGGAATAATTGATGAATACGAGAATTTATATACTCAATCTGTGAATATTTATAAAAATTTATTTTAATATGAGATATCTAATTTGTTTGGATTTAAAAAAATTAAATACATTGAATCTATAATTTACAAAATATTAAAAATTAAGTTGAATGTAATTATGTATAATAACCTGAGCCATGAAGATCCCTAATCAGCATAAACTCTTTCACACCTTTTCTTTGTGGTTGTATCCATTGTTTTTGTCTCGTTGATTTTTTATTTTTTTTATTATATTTTATTAATATTTTATTTTTTTCAAGTTTATTAAAATAATAAAAAATAAATCTTACAAATTAAAAGGTTGAATAAGAATGAAATTGAAAAAAAATATAATTTCATAAATTATCTCAAATAAAATAAATTATAATCAAAATAATAGAGATCAAATCTAACAAATAAAAAAATTAAAAGATGAAGAAATTAAAATAATAATAATTACCATTTCATAAATTATTTCAAATAAAATAAGTAACAATTAAAAGAATGAGGACCAAATTTGATAGATAAAAAATTTCAATTAAAAAATGATAAGGAAAAAGCAAATAACAATTATAAAAATGAGGACCAAAGTTAATATAAAAAATAAATTCTAAGGGATGAAATTGAAAAAAAAATATTCAAAACAAAATATATATAGCAATCAAAAGTTTGAGAACCAAATTTGATATAATCAGTAAATAATATGACATTTCTAAATTTTTCACAACTTTTGAAAAGTGTTTTCCTCCCAAAATAAAAGGAAAACACTTTCCTGAAAACCAAACCAAATTTTTCTTTGACTAGAAAGTATTTTCTATTGACCAACTTTCTTAATAACAAACAAACAAGAAAGTTTGGAAAGTGATTTCTAGAAAATCATTTTCCATCAAACAAATGTCTTATAAGTAAAAGAGTTTTGCTTGATTTTATAACAAAATTAAAAGATTATTTATAACAAAAAAAATTTGTAATTTTTTTAGTAAAAAAATAACATAGATCTATTTATAAAAATCATATCAAACACAATCTTAATTTATGATTTTTGAATTATAATTTTTTATTTTGAGTTATAATTTAAAAATTATGTTTCATAAACAACTTATTAAAAAAATTTATTAATTCTGAAATATTCATCCATGATAAGTTTTTAAACTACTTGATGGCCGATGTTGCATGGACCACTACTTTTAGGTACGCCCTCACCAATGATTGATAAAACTGATATAGGATGGATAATTGAGTATAAATAAAATGATTCATGTAACAAACATTTTACTAGGCTTGCATTATTGCGACCGGTGATAAAAAGTTGGTAAAAAAGTAGAGGGCATCTATAGCATAGCATAGGGTATTATTCTAGTAGACAAAATATCGAACTAGAGCAATGTAAATGCAATAATATTACAAATAAAATTAAAATTCATCATCATTTTATTGTAGATTGTGAAATAAATAATGAGTCAGATTAAAAAAATAAACACTTAATTAGAGGTAGAATCATATTTATTTTACAATGTAATTACCCTCATGCCATTGAAAAAACAAAACATAACTAATGTTTAAGGAGTGTTTTTGGATTTTTATATTTTCTGTACAGTGTAATTATCGCATAACTCCTGCGGTCAACTGTTTTTTGCCTAAGATCAAGGGGCATTTTGGGTTTTTTAACTTTGGTTTTCTTGGAATTATCTTATGGGATCAAGGGTGTTTTGACCTTTGTATAATTTTTTTAAAAAAATAGTTGGTGTGTGCAGAGCACACTTCAACAAGTGGGAGGCGCTTGCGCCTTTTAGGCGGCGTGTGTGGTGTCTTCTGGTGACCATTGGTAGCCTTCCGCGATGGCATCCAAAGCATCGTGCCACCTCTACATGGTGGGGCGACGCGTGTTGGTCTTTATGGCACGGAGAAACTCATGCGATAATTTTTCTCCTCCCCTCTCTTTTCTCTCTCCTCCACCTTAGAAAAGGTATTGGCCTTGCAAAGTTGCAAAGTGATCTTCAATCATTTAATTGTATCGAATTTGATTTTTTTTTTTCAATTTTGTCCCCTAGCATTTGATTTTTTATGTTTTTTTTAATCAAATTTGATCCGCATTCTTTTTATTCCTATTTATTTTGCTTTTAATCAATTTTTGATTGGATTTTATTTTTCAATTTAATCTCTAATAATTTGATTTTAATTTTTTTTTTGTTGAATTTGATCCTCATTCTTATGATTGCAATTCTTTTTATTTTGAGTTCTCATCTTGATTAATTGTTTTTTTTTTTTTTGCAATTTCATCGCTTATTGTTTAATTTTATTGAATTTTCATATCATATTTGATGCTTTTTTTTTTTATCATGCTTTTAAAATCCAGCGCGGGAGTCAACCTTTATCATGTCCCATGTCAAGGGTTAGGAATCATCTTTGTCAAAGACATTATTGTTGGACTAATTGCGTAATTCTCATTTATAGGTCACGTTAAGTAAAGACTAAAATTGTAGTACATGGAAGGGACTATGTCGAATCGGTAATGTATAACTGTCATGACTCTTATTAGTTCTCTTACTTCATTATGGTGTATGATGTGATCAATGTGTGTAAGATTTTAACGTTACTCTATACGTATCATGTTGATATATTAATTAAACCATGAAGAAAGATAATATGGTGTGAGCCAAGTAGGAGAATATAAAATATGACTCACATGAATGAGATAATTAATATCAATGCTAAAATTTTATTGGTCAATTTAGAAAAAGTGTTTTTTATTTAATAACTGAGATGAATGTGCTATATAAAAAGTTTATTAAGATTTTTATTTTAATCTCATATGTATGTTTTATTCCATAAAAAATTAAGCAAAATAATTAATAACTGTATGTTTTATTCCATAAAAAATTAAGCAAAATAATTAAGGATTCGAAGAGAAACATAATTTTCTTTGTCAAATTACACGAAGGACTCCAATCTCTCAAATGACTTGATATGAATCAAGGTACACTTTCTTTGAATAGTTATTTGAATATAAAAATTATAAAATTCTAAGATCATGACATTATAATTTTTAATTGCTTACAATCTCATTCAACTTTATATAACAACTTCTTTCCTTCACCTCTCAGCCTCTTCATGTCTGAAATGCCAATACATGGAAGGAGTTGATGAAAATAACAAACCACTCAAGAGAAATTTCAACTAGGAAGAAGTTATGAAACAAAATATAAAATGACTTGAAGGCCTAGTGATAGAAAGGAGTTGTATTGATGTCTGGAGAGAGGCTGCTGGTGCTGCATTTGGCAAAGCATGATGAGATATGATGTATTAGAATGGAGAAGAAATGGATGATAGCTTTCGAGGAGGGAGGGAGACCTTTCTGACTCAGAACATCCCTGAAAAGTAGAAGGCTTCGACAAATGAAAAGGAAAAAAATCATTGCAAATAAAACATATCATGAGCATAAATTAGAGAGAAGCATTTTAGCAAACTAGTATATAGAGTAATGGATCTCTGTTTCGATGCTCCTATTCTGCTGATATAATTTTGGCTGGACATTTGATGGATTTCTTCAATTATTCTCCCAGCTGATCTTCTGTCATGCTGTTGAACATATGCACTGCTTTTTTTTTCTGGGAAGAGTTGTTTATGCTGGGCTGGAGAGCTGCAAGTATTGATCTCTTATGCCTTCACAAGTCTGTTCTTCAACTTCAGGCCTGCATATTTGGGTTTTGCACTGTTATTTGATCCATACTTTCGGCTCATCTTGTCCAGTCCTAGTGTTTTGCAGCAACTCTTGAGTCTTGACAAGCTCAAATTGAGACCAAGCATTTGAAATTTAATTTAAAATGTTGGGATTTATCTGTCATTAGTCAATTCTCAATAGATTAACGCGGTGTTAAGCTTTCTCGTGAGAAAACGAATGAACACCAACCAATGGACCACACACTTGGAAGAAAAGCAAACAACAGCAAAACTCAACATAAGAAAATAACAAGCTGCTATTATTTTAATTACCATGATTCATTAAACAAATCATTGATCAATAAGAATACTAAATCAAGAAGTTGACAGGTTTAGCGATAAAAAGAGAGAGCACCATTGCTTTTTTCTCTTCTTTCTCTCTACCAACCAGCTAGCTTCATTATTTTCCAACGAACATCAAATCATTAAGATAAAAATCAACACCCACTTCCTCTATCCACAAGGTGCACAGAAGCAATCTTACTTTTATCTGTCCACTCTTGTTTCTGTAGTTAATTTGTTGATAAGTTGCTAGGCTTGAGAATGAGTTGAAGGATGGTAGTGTGTACACACAAACCAAGCTGCAGTGCTACCTCAAAGATTGTTGTATCAGATGACAACTACCGGAAGATTAATATATAACCAGCTGCCATCTCCTTGTGACAATGCTTGTTAGCGTGTAAGAAACTTCCATATTTCTTCATCGATAAGGTACAGAACATTCTTATATCTCACCCTTTGCTAAAACGAGGAAGGCCGTCTTTTTTTCACCCTACTCTTCCGCTCTCATTTTCAATCTTTGATAATGTTCAATGGAGTTCTAGATTTGATTTTTTGTCTTAATTTTATAGAGATTTGACAGCTTACTTCGTAGTTCTTTTCATGCATGCCTTTGACAGGATTTTGGAGTAGGATTTTTTCAGTCTCGAGGAACAATTATCTATTCTGCTTTCATGACATGAAAGAATAGCGAGTTGTTTCACTCTCTGTTTATTCTGAAAAATTCGTGTACACTGTGAAGAGGTTATATGAAATATAAATCATTTTTTTCACAATCTTAAATAATAGAGGCAGATTCAATTTTTGGTAGTGCCCAATGGTTCAATCTGTGGCACATCATATTTTCATCAAGAGTTATACCCCCTTCCTTGGATCCATCAAGAGTTCTACTTACTAGATATGTATGCATGATGTCATAAACAAGCAAGTGCTCTTGATAAGTACATACGGTTCTATGTCCTGGAGATTCTAACAAGTTGTTTTGAGTAGGTTCTGTTTTCTTTGTTGCTTGATTCTTCTCCCTATTTCTTTTGATTCATTGTTTGGTTTATTTGGCTGTTGTGTAGATAAAGGGAGATGGAAGATGAAATGGTGGATCAGTATTGGTGTCACATGTGTTCTCAGATGGTGAACCCGGTAACGGAAGCTGAGATTAAATGCCCATTCTGTGAGAGTGGTTTTCTGGAAGAGATGGGCAGCGTGAGAGAAGTCAATAACAATATCTTTGATTTAGGATCAGAACATGCATTCTCTCTTTGGGATACATTCTTGCTGGACCTTATGGGTGGCTTAGGCACTTCTGGTTCACGTAGAATAGCTCAAGAACATATTAGCAGTACCAGTTCCCAAGATGAAGATGATGAGCTAGACTTTGAGTCCTTACTTCGAAGAAGAGGTAGACTAAGCACATCTTCAGTCCAACGCTTACTTCAAGATCTTCATTTGAGGTCAGAGAATCCTGAAAATGACAGGGAGAGCAGCGGCGGCAGTAGTAGTAGCAGTAGTGTGATTTTGGTCAATCCTTTCAATGAAGAGGCAATAATTCTTCACAGTCCTGATAATATGAACCAACCAGAAAACCCGAGTCAAAACGTGTCAATTTCTTTCCAGGACTATCTTATAGGACCTGATGTGGATTTATTGCTACATCATTTGGCAGAGAGTGGTCCTAACCGATACGGGACTCCTCCAGCAGAGAAAGAAGCAGTTAAAGCAATGCCAACAGTTTCCATTACGCAGAATTTGCAGTGTTCAGTATGCTTGGAAGAGTTCGACATTGGATGTGAAGCAAAGGAGATGCCATGTAAACACAAATTTCATGGAGAGTGTATTGTTCCATGGCTGGAACTTCATAGTTCCTGCCCAGTTTGCAGGTTCCTAATGCCCTCTGATGATTCCACGACTGGAGTAAGCCAGTCGAGAAGTGACGAAGAGAGAACGGAGAGCAATGATGCTAGGATCATTAATAATGGGAGAAGGTATTGGGTCCCTATCCCATGGCCTTTTGATGGTTTGTTTCCTTTATCAGGATCTCAAAATGGTGGGAGTTCTTCATCAGCACCATCATCAACCACCATGCGCGGAAGTGCTTCCTACTCCGATGAAACTTGAACACTTGTGTTCCTAACGTACTTGTGCTTCTTTTATATGTTTCCATGCCTTTCTTCAGTGTATTGCCATCTTATCTTAGCAAAATGGTTTTCTGCAAACCGTTTCATGTATAGAAACAACTTTATGGTTTGAGAAATTGATTGCTTCTGTTGCTGTCTTCCAATTTGTTACTGCTATACTTTATGGAACCTTTTCTCCTTGCGGTGGGATTGGTGCCCGAACTAAACAACTCAACATTGCATTGGCCTCTGGGATTAAACCTTTCTACTACTAAATGGGCTTAGAAAATATTTAAAGGTGCAGAAAGACTAATGGAACATGGAAAAAAACAGATCCCATACGGCATGTAAGCAGAGCAAAAAATAAATTGCCAAAATTGTGAAGATGCACTCTTCCAATATTCAATTATTTATCATTGATCCAACACCAGTTAAACTAGAGATCAACTAACAAAAAATTAAATGCCTCAAAATCTGTGGAATCTTTCAATTGAAGCCGTGCACGATATGATCACTGCTGCACTTGCAAGATCTTGATCACAGAAGCAGCGCCAATCTTGTGCAATGCCACAACCGAGTCTCCTGGCTTGCATAGTCCCTTTATCTTTGCATAATGAAAGGCCTGCTCAATTGTCTCTTCAGTTGACTCACTATGATAAACTTTTCCGGACACTGAGCTCAAAACGGGCATAAGACCCCTGTAAATAAGGCTATGTCTTGCTGGAGCTTCGTCACTGCATGACCATTCAAAGAAATCAGTTCGAATCTCTGGAACAATCATTGACAAAATTGGCATGCTTGGTCGGTACTTAGACACCAACTTTGCTGTGGTTCCACCCTTGGTCAGGACTAAAATAAATGCTGCTTTGATGGTGTTTGCTGTCCTGACTGCTGAAGAAGCCATACTTTCTAATGGGGTCATAGGCATAGGAGCAGTAACCATGATTGCCTTGAAAAGATGTCCATAATCTATGAAGTTCTCTGCCTCCATGCATATTCTGGACATGGTTTGAACAGCAAGCTCAGGGTAGGCTCCAGCAGCAGTTTCTCCACTGAGCATCACACAATCAGTACCATCAAGAACGGCATTGGCAACATCTGTAGCTTCAGCTCTAGTCGGCCTTGGAGATTTGATCATGGATTCCAACATCTGAGTAGCAGTCACTACAGGCTTTCCTTGTATGTTGGCCTTGTGTATCATCACTTTTTGAGCTAGGAATATTTTCTCAATTGGAATTTCCATTCCCAGGTCACCTCGTGCCACCATAAATGCATCAGAATTTGCAAGAATGTCATCAAAATTAGCAACCCCTTCTTGGTTTTCTACCTGCCAAAATACAGAACCAAAAGGTCAATTTGAAGATATTTTTGCTTCAAAACTGTAAATCCGTTATAGCTCGATATTAGCTATTCATAGCGTGGAGTCAATTTGTAGGCATTTCTGAGTTACCATAGTAATCTGTATCAATCTTAAGAAGTCACTTTTTAGTTCTAAAAGAGAAAGTTAGAACCTTTGACATGAGAAGGATGTTCTTTCCATCATCACCTAGCAGCTTTCTGACCTCGGTGAGGTCTGAACCTTTGCGAACAAAGGACAGTGCGATGATGTCAATCTTATTGGGGACACCCCACTTCAGGATATCCTCCTTATCCTTCTCTGTTAAGGTAGGGAGATCAACGACAACTCCAGGAAGATTGACATTCTTCTTCTCACCCAAAACAGCGGAATTCTCACAGCGACAACGGATCAACCCTGCTTCCTTGTCACAAGCCAACACTGTCAGTGAAATTGTGCCATCAGAACACAAAATAACACTCCCTGGCTGGACATCTTCAGCCAGCTTTTTGTAGCTCATGCAGATCATATTCTCATCACCCTTTAAGCTATAATCAGTAGAAATAAGTATCTCTTGACCCTGCTTGAGTTGTACAGGCTTCCCATCCTTCAAGAATCCAGTTCGAATTTCCGGTCCCTGAGCATATCACAATTTAAGAACATTAAAAGTTAGCCAAGTTCCTTGTGTTGCAGCTAGAATTCCGAAACAAATGGAAAAATTCAGCATGATCTTTAAGCCATACTTGAAACCCTCATCATTGAGAATAAAATAAGGTAGCACATAAGGAAGAAGAAAATATTTGCAAACCAAATCCAATACCATGCAAGACCAAAGTTGATTCCCTAGGCAGCCTATCCCCCATATGCAATTACACAGTACATGACCAACAATTTTATTTTATTCTTCGAAAAGTAGAGAACTTATATTCTGTGGAACTTAACATTAATTCCCTTGTCTCTTTCCATAATTCATTGATTGTACTAAAACAACAGCAAATGGAAGTTTATACTTGGAATTATGCCTATACACGGGACAGGCCAACCCGGGACAGGCCGGGTTGGCCTAAAGAGAACATCAATATTTTCCACAGATAGAAGCACAACAAATTGATGATGGCCACAGAAAGAAGAGTGTTTGCACCTTATATTGCTTTTCTTAATATTTAATAATCAAATCCCAAACCATTAAAAACATAATATTTTGTATCTTTCTTGGAATTCTTCTGGAAAAACAATATGAATTGAACGAAGAATTTTCTAGTTGATCTAGAGCAAATTAATAAAATTTGTTCGTCGAACTGCATGCTTGGGGGATCCAGAATTGCCGTTAGTTAATTTCTAATTAAACTAAGTTTAATAACATCGAATCAGTGATATCATGGCAAACGAACAAAGTCACAGAATTCAAAGGAAAAAAAAGAAAACAGAAAATCTATAAACAGACGCTAATGCATTAAAGAGGAAAATATACCTTGGTGTCCAACATGACAGCACAAAGAATGCCAGTATTGTTCATGGCAGTCCCAAGATTATCAAGGGTTTCCTGATGATAAGCATGAGTTCCATGCGAGAAGTTGAAGCGAGCAACGTTCATGCCAGCCCTCAAAAGCCTCTCAGTCATCTCAACAGACCTTGACTGTGGCCCTAACGTGCATACTATCTTAGTCTTTCTATTCCTTGTGTCCTCCCCTACCATCAAGTTTTGACCACCCAAAATATTCTCCATTCTCGTTAAAACCTTGAAGAAAGCAACAACAGAGGGATTTTTACTACAAAAGTAGGGGAAGCCTAAAAGGGTTTTTCAAGGGTTTTTGTGCACGACACAAGTAGTTAATGACAAGGGCTAAGGGCCATGTTTGTGTATATATAGGGTTCTGGGGTTGTCGTCTTCCTGATGGGATAGTTTACGGGTTTTACTTGCTGGTTACTGCCATTATTTATGGTCCAAATAGTTGTATAATTTAAAACCCTTTGTGAATCGGAGAAAAAAACAAGAAAAAAAGAATATCATGTTTATTTAATTAATTAGTATGCCTTATGACTCGAGTCAAAAAAGGGAAAAACTGGTAAGATCTTGTTTGGTTTTCTTAGGAAAATATTTTCTTGAGGGACAAACAAAGATATATTAAATAGGAATTATGGGTTTCCCAAGAACATTAAATATGATGAGCTGTTTTATTTTAGTTGTCTATAAAGTACGTAGCTGTTTTTTTTTTTCCTTCTTAATCTATAATTAATGCTATTTTTCTTTTTCTTTTTCTTTCTTTTTTTGTTTGAAGATCTAGACGTGTCTGTTGATTGGGAAAATAAAATAAAAATAAAATCAATGAAGCATGAGGAGAGAAATCATAGGTTTAATTTCTCAAAAGGGGGGAAAATAGAAATGGGAATCTAAGGGTTTAATATAATCAAATTTCTATTTATAGCTAATTTATTTTTACATTTGAAATTTTTTTAAAAAAGATATTATTATTTTTATTTTAAATTAATATTTTTATATATTTTGATATGTTAATATCAAAAATAATTTTTTTAAAATAAAAAATAATATAAACTACACGATCGAAGAGTCAAACAGTCAATTAAAACCCGTTCATTTCAGGAATAACAATGATTAGTGGCATCATGTGCTGCACCAAGAAGCATAAGGTACAATCCCCTCTAAAGGCATTGCCAATGCCATGTGAATCCACCGTCCATTATTATACCCTCTCTGTTAGTGGCTTGTATTAACTTGGACCGTTGATTTCCAGAACCATAATATAAAGACAAGTGTTAAATTATAATCCTCTTCCTTGAGAAAATATTTTATTATTGGTGTGGCTGATTTTAACAAAGAAAGACCAACTTTCGTGCTGCGAGTCATAGCTATTGCGAATCAAGCTTCAGACAAATATTGGTATAATTCCCTCTCTGATGGTGGCTTCTTCTTCTTCCTTTTTTCACATTAAAAATTGATGTTTAGCTAGCACGAGCATGTTTTAAAAGAAATATGTGACTTTAATTGTACACCATATTAGATCTTGTTTTTATTTTGATTAGATAATGAAAAAAATTAAAAATGATAACAAGTGGATCGAATTTTAAGAAAAAAATTATAATGAAAAAAAATATTTTCGTTAATAAAAACAAATAATATAACTTAATTCTCAATTCATTAAACATGGTTGAGTAAAATGGAGTAAAAGAAAAGATAAAAAGAACTGGCTTGAGTCGATTTGAGTTAGTATTATAAATTTGTAACTCCAGGAATAAAAGATGAGCCAACCTAGATTAATCCACTAAATCCGCGATCCAAATCATAAGACCTGGTAGAAAAAAAAACATAAGAAATCACAAGGATAAAAGGAAAAAAAAAATTATGTTCACCCGTGTTAACTTTTCAAACTTGTGACTTGAGGTATTAAACTGGAAACACTTTATCTAGAAAAACCACAAAACTCAATTCCCAACCAATTAAAAATTGAAGGATTAATTTCGAAAAAGATTATCAATTACTTGAAATGATCCAAAATAAAAAACAAAAATTAAAAGAATGAGGATCAAAATTGACACAAAAAATAAAAATAAATTCTTAATTTAAGTGTGAAACTGAAAAGAAAAATCGAATCAACAAAAAGCTCAAAACTAAAAAAAAATAAGAATCAAATTGGGATGGAATGATGAAATTTTTTTAAAAAAACTTCTATAAGAAGGTCAAGGAGTTGAAATATCATCAATAAAGAGAGATTTGCAATACATTTCAAGAGATGAGAGAGAGAAAAAGAAGAAAAAATGTCAACTGGAGATTAAACTGGACTACCATCACAAACACATGCCACTCCACTAAAAAGAAAATGTAGCAGCGCTTTCAACAACACAACGGAAGAGCATTTTTAGACATGAGAAGTCGCCTCATATGCTGGAGAGTATGTCACACGCACCTCTATTTTATATATATATATTTGGTCAAATACTAGATTGCTCCTAAACTAACTTGATAATAACAAAAAAAAAAAAAAAAACCTTGTGGAAAAACAAAAATCCCTTGACTCTTTTTTTTTAAGGGTATTTTGATCGTTTCACTGTGCTTTTTAATTTTTTATATTTGATCAAATACCAAAATTTTCTTAAACTGACATTATAATAATGAAAAATACCTTTGTGAAATAGAAAAATGCCCTTGATACCGGTTTTAATTTTTTTTGCTTCCAAGTATATTTTGATTATTTTATTGTACAATTAAAATGAAAAAAAATTATTTATTCCTAATTATTTTGATAATGATAAATAAAACATGTAAAAAGATTTCAATACGCTTCATAGCTAATGTTAATTCTTCTAGGTGAAGAGGCAAAATCACTACTATACTATTCCAATTAACGGTGCAAATAGATTTGGGTTAACACTGTTTTTCAAAGAGGATTAAGCTTTTGTTAATTTCTTGTGGTTCCGGAGGATCTCTTTATAGGAAACCCAGGAAGGGGGAGCTTTCCTGTTTACGCCCCCGGATGCCCGGGGCTTAGAAGCGTCAGAGTATCTTAAGGATGAAGCCAAGATTAGTATGAAAAGTCGGTTCCAATACGGTGGCTTTTCTTCTTTACCTGTGTTTAGAAAGATGCAAACAATATTTTAAAATTTTTTAATTTTTTTTATTTAAAATAATTTTTTTATATTTTTGTATCATTTTTATTTATTGATGTCAAAAATAATTTTTAAAAAATAAAAAAAATTTCATTTTAATACATTTCTAAACAAAAAACACTTTGAACCATCACCACTATAACAATCTCAAACAGGCTTAGAAAGTATAAACAGGCTTAGAGAATATTTGACAGTGTGATTGCGGTTGCTTTTTAAATAACTTTTCATGCCGAAATACATGTCAATGATGTTTTTTTTATTTTTTAAAAATTATTTTTAATATCAGCACATCAAAACGAACTAAAACATATTAAATTTTAGCCAAATTTTTTTTTTGAATTTTTTAGAAACTCAGTTCACACCGCGTTCCAAACATATTCTAGTCTTCCCCACTGCAAACTCAAGAGAGAGCAATCTCTGAATGCGTGCAAATTAAGCACGGCTAGAGATGTTCAGAAGCATTTCCCCTATTTGGGGCACTTGAAGCTAGCACCCTGCATGTCAATACATACATTTAAACCACAACTAGCAAGGGATTGGTGCAGATGCAAATATGAAGAATTACAAGTTCACAACTTGCCAGTTTCTAATGTCTCTCTGTATAGCCTGAAGAAAAATATTACACTAACAAAATTGACGAACTTTATTACATCCCTCTAAAAATTCAAAGCTACTCTATAAAGATAAACAGCATCTAGTTCTGAAATTGATAAATGGGATCCCAACCCAAAACTTCGGTAAAATCTCAAACTAGTTTCTCTGCCGTGGGGAAAATAATCTAAAATGGGAGATTTAGTAAAGGCCTATAGAAGACATGCACAAAGAACATCATGTGGAAGCTTTGATGCATTGTTTTGGTCCAATACTCGAGGAGATAACTGCATCTCATCATCATAAATAAACTCGGATAGCTTTGGATGGCCACTTTTTGATGCAATATCTGGAGCATTTGCCAATTGCTGCACCCAGTTTACAGCTCATCATGGCCACCTTGCAGTTGTTCATTGTACATTGATTCAAGTTTACGCTCAAGTTCCTGTCAGATCAATTTTCACATTTCAATAAGACAAGGAAAAATAGGAGCAGAGAAAACTGCTCAAGTTCCTGTCAGATCAATTTTCACATTTCAATAAGACAAGGAAAAATAGGAGCAGAGAAAACTGGCTGCTCATTAAATAAAATATACCTCAAGCTTTCCTTCTAGGCAACGGATAGGGGTCGACATCAGAGCTACATATCTGCCATGACAAAGAAAGAGTAAGACAGCTGAATTTTATGTGACAATGTGTGTTCACATATATGCATGCAAGCAGGTAAGAGAGGGAGGAGGGAGGAGGGAGGGAGGGAGCGAGACATACTCGCAGCGGCTTGGTTCTTTCACATCGGTCAGTTCTGTGTTCAGTCCACATCTAAGCTTGACCTGTTAAAATGAAAGGACTTGTCAGCAACAATCTTACTCGTAAAAAGACTAGTAAAAATCTATGCCTTAATTAGATACCAAGCCATTTTGTCATTCGTTGTCACCCAGTTGATAGTTTAGACATAACCATAGAACACACTTTATGACAGGAAAAAAACATAAACAAAAAATATGTTGATTTACTGTCTTCTACACATCACAACGCATCCTAAAGTGGTCCGTATATCAAAAGGGATCCAGACAGATCAAGTGATCAATAAACTGGAAAAAAAAAAGTATTTTAGACATATGTAAGATCCAATGTAGCTCCATTTGCCTTAGTCAAGAGTTTTAACAAATAATAAGATCTCTCATACCTTTAAACTTCTATCAGGTCCATTCCAGCATCCATCACCATTTGAAAACAGCATGGAGCCATATGAGTTTTCAAATTTCTCCCATTGCCTGCATAGAGAACAGAAAAGAAAACATGAATCTTCAGCATATAGACACATGAACAAAGAAGCCAAGAAAACTACCCTATCTCACAAGGACTATATTTTTGTTTCTTATCGCTTTTTGAGGGATGTCTTGTTCTTGAATTTTGTATTATTCAGTTCCTTCTTTCTAATACCACTTTTTTTTAATCTAAAAATGACACTAACACGAGTGTATACAGAAACTAGTTCTAGATCCAAAACATAAGCACATGCAACAATTTTGACCTCCCCCACCACATCTGCCAGTGTAGCTGTTTTAGGAAGAATTGCTTGAGTATAGTAACCATATGGGATCATTGACTTACTCTACATCATCGTGCTATCATCACATATTGAGACACATCCTGCATTTTAATGTCTTGCATGAAGACCGGATTGATTTGTGAAATGTAGGTGATGGGAAATGAAGAAAGAGAACGATGGGAACTAGTTGTTCCTTTATTCTGAAAAGTAAGTATATCACTTTGCTTTCAAGTTGAATTCAATAGTTTGTTCCTTCTCCTGTTCATTGTTACAATTCAACTTCTATTAAATTGATTAGGTTATAGCCATACTGCTATGTTTTAAGGCTTGCCTCCATTAGAAAGCTGAGACCCATATTTCTTCAACTGAAATAAAGTTATCCTTGTATTGAAAGAGCATTGTAATTTCACCTTCCGACAATTTATCAAAGTTCTGTTCATAAATTTATGCCCTCTTTGTTGCTGATTGTGTCGATGGGAAAGAGTCAAACATGTTGCTAGTCACCAGCCTTCCATCCCCTAGTATTATTATGTTCAACTAAACTGCTTAGTCCCTAATCAAACAAGCGCTGAATCATGACTCTGATGAGATATCGATAATTTAAAATCTCTATATAAATGCTAATGTTGATATTTCCTCTTCAAAGGTTTGATCTAATTGGCAAGACAACAAAGTTAGCTCCCACTTCACAAAGTTAGCTCCTACTTCCCCAATGGCCTCTTTTTAAAAAGCTGCCATCATCAGCTTAAATTTAAGTACTGACTTCTCAGAGGGCGGAAAACATGTATAACAACAGAGAACTAATACTGTTGGTATACCTATGACTAGACAAAGGATAAAAACAGCATGAAGACATACCCTAGTTGAGTTATGTGATAGCCCTCCTCCTGGGATGCATCTTTAAATGGGCAAACTTTATACACGTACCTGGGAGGGGAAAGAAACCAACACCAAAAGCAAAGCCAGTAACGAAGGTAAATTCCCACACATCTGAATTGATATGAGAGCAGGGCAACCATCAACACAGAGAGAAGAGGGGTTTTGAATATTACTTGTCCTGTTTGGTTTCAAAACATTGATCGTAGTAGAAATAGAACTCCTTCTCCATGCCTAGAATTCAAAATTAGATTTGAAGTGAAGAAAATTATCAACCATACGCTGGTAAAAGTATCCTTTAGCTGTTAAATACAAATTCATTGATATACTGACTCACCAAAGTCGTGTTTTAACTTCTCTGTCAAACTTGCTATTCTTTCCTGTATATCAGACAACCTTGTAGTGGAGTCCTCATAATCCTTCCGAACACGATTTGCATCTATTAAGCAAGACACACACACACTCTCATGCAATTATTAATAACTTAAAAGGCATGCCATATGGAAACCAACACTCACCTAGTTTATCTAGTGGAGCAGGAAACAAATTAATCGCCTGAAACAGGTTTTGAGCAGCATCCTGTATCTTTTCCAACAAAGATGGGCCATTCAAAATAGTTACTCCTAAAGACATTAGAAAAAGACTGTAACTATGAGAACTTACGGCATTAAAAAGAAAAGGAGAAAAAAATTTAGCAGAGAGAAGAAAAACAACTGCTTCAAAAGAACAATTGCTAATCTGATAAATCTTTTTGCAATTATGCCAAACATATATTCAGCACCGGAGTTATTAAGATCACTTCCTACAGATGATTCCCTTACCATCACTATTGTCATGGTCCTTGTCATCAGTGCCCTCTGGAATCTCATTGTTGCCTCCATAGTTATCTTTATTAGGACTAACTTCCTCAACTTGGTGTTCAGTTTTTTCTCCTGTCCAACGCGAAGCAACAAGGCGACCCAGGTCTTCTCTTAACAACCCCTCGGTGCTTTCAGATCCATCAGTTGGCAATCCCTCAGTATTTTCATATTCATCTTTCTGTTGCTGAGAGCAACGAATACTATTCAGGTTCATGGTGAAACTCAACAATATAAATACAGAAATACTAATTTAAATGGAGAACTTCCAATTTTTTCAATGCTATTAAATAGAATTTTCATGTGTTGTTATTACAACTATATGAAACTAAAAAGGAAAAATCAACTCATTGCAGTCCCAAGTAAAGGACATCCTGAATAAGTAATCAACTTGCTTCTCTATTGTTCCCTCCACTGCTCAATTTGATGTTGATTCTTGCAAAAGTGTATCACATATAAAGAAGCAAACTTCATGAGAGACAGGTTAAGGGTACAGCAGTTCAATAGGAAACAGCAAATTGTCCAGGTAATTTCTTTAGCAATCTTGAAGTTCACCATCATCAATATCAAATTGCTAATGTACAAGGGTGCTCTTGGCAGTCACAAGAGTTGTATACATAGCTATCTACTATTGGGCTCAATGTGACTGACGTAAATACTATTTATTGCTAATGTACATTGATCATTTAATACTTAAGTGTACAATTGTCAATTTTCTTTTCTCTAACAGTCAAAAGTGATACAAGCAGCTTGGCTTGACAGCTTAAATTATCTTTGAGCCGAACTTGGCTTAGGCTTTTCATTTATTCATATGCCGAAGCAGAGCTCAAGCCTCAATAATATTTTACAGCTTGATCTTGTATATAAATTTTCTGTCTGTACACAAATTCAAGCCCTTGAATACCATGAGCGAGTACAGCATGGCTGAGCTCATTTGCAGTTAAGCACAGCAACACACAGAGAGAGAGAGAGAGAGAGAGAGAGAGAGAGAGAGAGAGAGAGAGATTAAAAGGCAGACCTCCACGCTCGATAACCTGATCTAATGACACACAAACACACACACACACAGAGGGAGAGAGGGAGAAGGAGAGAGAGAGATATTAAAAGGCAGACCTCCACGCTCACTAACCTGATCTACTGAAGGTTCATCGGACAGCCCATTGTTCTCACTATCTCAAGTTGTAGAGCTAGAGCTTTCCTTATGCTCATCATCAGATTTATCCTCAGCAGCCATTTTCATCATCTCTTCCTTTTCTTTCACCAGGCGTTCTTTTTCCTCTGCCTTCTCAATCTGCTCCTTACGTGCTATATAACAGCTCAAATAAATGATGGAAGGTAGACGTGAATAATCAGTTACTTGGCTGAAAGGTCACACAACTGCTATGTTTAAACAAATTTATAAATTTAAGCATCAACAAGATAGCAAGAAGAAACAGAATTTCTCAATTCTTTAACAGAGCGGAAGCAGAGTCTTAAACAAGTCAGGGTGGAGTGTTTCAATCAAAATACTGCAAGATTATTGAATTATAGATATCTAACAAGGGACTTGCTTTGTTTAAAGAACTGGTTCATTTAAGGTTGCTCTATGAGTTCTTATTGAGACTATGCATTTCAACCTTCAGCATGTATTCTTTTTCTGCAAACTCAGTGTAAATTAGAGCCAATATCAAGCAGGCATGCATAACTATACAATACATATAGATGCATATGTGTAGCCTTTTCATTTTGCTTGGCATATGCGCATCTATGTGTTCACCGAATCTGATTAAAAATTCCATAAGGCCATTAGTAGTGGAATTAAAGCTGGAAAATCAAAGAGTAAGGGAAGGGAGGAGAACTTGACAGTTAGCAGTGACAGTATGTTAAACAAAATGTTGAAATTGAAGAGAAATTAACCTTACTAGAAAATGATGAATTACCTTTAAGATTTTTAACAAGCCCTTTAAGACTCTTTTCATTGTTTTTAAGTTTTGACAGTTCTTCTTTATCTTTCGCTATTGCTTGTTTTGCTTGCTCAACTTCCTTTTTCCTTATGGTGACACCTTCTTTATAAATGTCAATTTTTTTCTTTAGCTTGTCTCTGGTCACTTTGCCAGCCTCCCAGCATGTATTTGGACACTTCACTTCACCGTCATACTCATCACTTCCATCACAGCAATCTGCTCATTTTATTTCATAATACAGAATGGTCAATAAAAGAAATTTCAACAATTAAAAGGTTTATATTCAGTGTACACAAACACCTAGAGAATTCTGAAAGTCAATCTACAAAGAAAGGGATATAAAGATTCTCAAACTGAACTAAATTTTCAAAAGTACTGTTGATGGTAAGCATCCTCCAAATTAACACAGAAGAAGGAAAAACAAACTAAAGTGCATTCTAATCTTTCCTGAATATGAGCAAGGGAAACACCACTAAAAGCCCTTGAAGCAGTACACCACAAGGACACTTCCCGATCAATGAATTAACTAAAAAAGGACCTTTAAACATGCAAACATTAAGAAAAAAACACTGCCATAAAAAACAGACGAAACAATTTCACTGGTTTATTAATAAAAATGGTAGTGTTAATGAAGCGCAAAAACAGGAAAGAAAAGGGAGGCACGAGCTTCTGGTATGTTGAGAAATTCTCAGACCCTGGTTGACATCCAGACCATGTTTTCAAGCCCAGAGAAGGGTGGAGAAGTGGCAGAATTTATAAAGGAATCAATTTCTCACCAGAAAAAAAGAGATTATCAACATGGTTTATTAATAATTACAAATGCTGATTATTACAAAGAGATTTTTGTAATCATGTGGCATGAACACATTTCTAAAGTTAGGTGCCAGTCATCAAACAGCGAAAAGCAACATGCCATGTAAGGCTTCCACTGAAGAATTCCAACTAGCATAGGCTGTACAAATCCATCTTCATCTGTTGATCCTGTCTAAGATCTTTTAAGTATTCACCATTAAGTCCTAGTCAATCAATATTTTATTCATTATCTCAAGCCAGTAGACACGTTTTCTTGCTATTCAATTTATACCAAATCAGTCAGTCTCACATGTTCTTTTGTCTTTACAGAAGGACACTCCTGGAGCATCCAAGTCTTTACATGAAATATGGATGTACGCAGACGAGCTTGCACGAGACTTGATAGCTTTAACTTAAACAGCATAACTATATGTGCTTACAAACTGGAAAAAAAAAAAACTCACAAATCCATAACCCATCTTACCGCAGATTCCATCATTCACTTTTGAAGAATGTATTGAAACAGGAAGGTGTCCCACATTCATACAGGAGAACTTTCCATGTGGGCATGCCGATGTTCCTGCAACCAACACAGCAATTGAAAAACAATTTTCGGCTAGGAAATATAATTCCTACAAAAGATATCACACACAATTTGCATACCATAAAATCTTTCAAAAATATAAGAAACAAACAAAACCATTACCGTTACAAAAGCTATATGAGAATGAAATTCTACAAAATTTTGCAGTCACCAGAGAGCCTTAAGTAAATAATAACCCATCATTTTGCAAACTAAAAATAATTAAATAATACCCCAAATTCAAGTATCTACCTTAAATTTAAGAACTTTCTATAATTATAAAGCAAGCCCATTTCCAGTATCACATTACCATCATAAACACAATACCCATCATTTCAATTACAAAAAAAAAAAAAAAAACTAAATGCAACTGTATACATGTAAGACTCCAGAACATTCCAGCTAGTTTCTGCAATTATGCACCAAACCCATCTTTAGTGTCACATTACTCAAAATAAATAAAAAATCCCTATAATAAACCCATTTAAAAAAACAATCAAACAAAAACTAAAACTAAAACAATAAAGAGAAAGGAGAGAATATACCTGGCTCATCAGTCCCATCAGGACAATCACAGAAATCATCATTAAGTTGAACTCTAGCGAACTTCTTGGATCCATTCCTACACTTTATAGTCTCTGTTTTGTAGTAATTCTCATCTGGGTCCAAATTACACCATCATTTCATGAACTCAAAAATCAAAACAAATTAAAGAAAACGCAATTTCATATACGAAAAGAAGAGGTACAAGCATAGGTACCTTGAGGGGCAACTCCAAGGAGGGAAATGAAAGATGATTTGGTTGAAGAAATCAGAGAGAAATTGGTAATTAAAAGAGAGAATAATAAGAAAAGGATGTTAACTTTCATAATTTTGGTAATTCATATAGAGTTTATGTGCTGTTTATTTATTTTGCTGTAACTCAGGTTTTGTATCTTCTTTTCCTTTTCTTGTATAGCTCTCGACAGATCCATTAAACCTCATTTTTATCACTAATAAATTATCTAATTCTCAATTTCATCTCAAATATATTACTTTTGTCAAATTTATCCTTTCATGTTTTTGTTTAAAGTATCACAATTTTCAGATTTTCTTCAAAATGGTGTTGTTTTATTGTGTAAAGTACTTGATTGAGAAATATAATTATACTTTACAGATCCTGGATACAATTAAGAATTGTTGGATAGTTTAGAGATTTACTAGATGAGTGGCTCGTGATTCATCATGAGCTGACCCTTTTTTTTCATATTAAAAAGGTGAAGTTAAGGCAACACAAACATTGCTAAATAAGTAAAAGAAATTGAGACTCGGGTCATTAACATGATCCAATTTAATAAACCTGTATAATTTTGATAATATGAATAATAAAAAAAAAATGATAAAAAAAAAATAAAAAAACCTGACCCGAATCCATCTAGGTTATCATGCAAAACATGTGACCTCGCCGCAACACCGAGGTAATTCCATCGAAAACAAATTAAAAACTCAATTATCAAACAATTCAATGTCAAATGACAAAATTGAAAAGAAAAAAAAGCAATGAAAAAGAAAAGAACATAGTCAAACCGAGTTAACTTGTTAACCCTGTGACCATGAACATGATATTGGGATAATCCAATAGAAAAAAAAAGTAAAAAAAAATACAAAGATCAATTCACAATAAATCAAACGTTGAAGGATGAGATTCGAAATTTTTTTTAATAAAAAACCTAAAAAGAGACCAAGGTCAATCCATGTTAATATTTGAAACTCGTGACCCTAGTTACGAGCTCAGAACTAACCTCATTGAAAGCAAACTTTAAAAAATAATGAAGTAAATTCTCAATCACAAAACATTAAGAGATGAAATTTGAAAAAAAAAAAGCAATAAAAAGAAACTAAAATAAAACAAAGAGTAATAAAGAAACATAAAAAATTTGACACAAAAATAAATTGAAATCAAATGTTGAGTAGGGATGACAATGAATACTCACATGCTAGATTTTTTAATATTCATACCCTACTCGTTACCTATATGGTAAGAAATTTAGATATCCATAAACTATCCATCAGGTTTTGAGTATTCATATAGGTATCAATCACCTAATTATTATTTATTATTCAATAAAAAATAAAATAATTAATATGTGTATTTGAAGAGTGTGTGTGTATATTAAATTATAAAATTATAAGTATTACACACCTTATGATATTGTATTAAAAATATAAACGTTCAACAAATATATCTATATAAAAAAAAATATACATTTCATGTTAAGTGCGGCCGTGTTTTTGGTCAATTTTGATAATATATATACCATATCTATTACCTATTGGGTAAGGTAACCATAAAAAAACTGACATGTTCAAGTCGGATCGGTATCCATCAAGTTCAAATTAAATTGTCATCCATAATATTGAGAGATGAAATTATTTATCCTTATGGATATCTATTATCTAACTATTATTTATTATTAGATAAAAAAATAAATGAACTAAAATATAAATTTGAAGTGTGTGTATCAAATTATTAATCTATAAAATTAAAACATTATACATACATACATACATACATATATCTCACATTGTATTAAAACAAATCTAAATTTTCTACGAATGTATTTGTATAATATAAATATATATTTCAAGTTTGGTTCGGGCGGATTTCGAGTATGTTTTGATAATATTTATACCACATTCATTACTTATTGGTAAGACAACCATAAAAAAAAAAACCAACTTGTTCAGGGCGGGGTGAGACAGTATCTATCAGGTTCATATTAAATTGCAATTCTTAATATTGAGGAATGAAATTGAAAATAAAAATTAAGTTAGGAAAATGATTAACATAAAATAAATAGCAATCAAAATAATAAAGACCAAATTTAAAATAAAAACTAAATAAAATCAAATGATGAGGGGCGAAATTAAAAAAAACAAATCAAATGATGAGGGGCGAAATTAAAAAAAAACCTACAAAAGATAAAAAAAGAAGAAGAAAGTAACTAGATAAAAATTAAAAGAATGAGAACCAAATTTGAAATAAAAACTAAATGAAATTAAATGATGAGGGGTGAAATTAGAAAAAAAACTAACCTATAAAAGATTAAAAAAACAAAATATATAAAAATCAAAAGAATGATGACCAATTTATTTACATAAAACAAATAAAAGGAAACTTTTGTACTTTGTCGTACTTTGCCAAAGAGAGAAGAGAGAAAAGAAGGGAGGAAAAGATAACAAAAAAAAGAGAGTCTATTAGAGCCAAACCATCCTTTCGTCACCGCCACACGCACAATCACTATAAAGATCTTAATACACCACTTTATACATCGTTGTGAAAAATAGTGTTTGACTGTTGGAGGAACCTAAACGCATCGCTCGAATGACACAAGCTCTTCCCACTTGAACGCACATACCAACAACTTTTTCTTTCTCTATATATATAAAGATCCAATTGCCCCTATCTCTAATTGATAATTATAGAAAAGCCAATTTGAAATGACAAAAACACTCATAGACCCAAGTTGAAGAAAACAATTTACAAAGATAGGTAAGTAATTATACATTTTCAAAAAAAAAAAAAAAAAAACCAAAAACACCCTTTCCCCCCAAGTTATTTTTTTTTGTTTTAAAAGGTAGATTAGGAATTCTATTATGCAATAAAAATATAAAGAGACCGATTTACGCCTATACAAATTGGTAATGCCAATTGAACCCAATGAAAAAACCATCTCCCCTCCAAGATTTGCAAGGAATTTTTTCTATCCTGGGCTACGAAGCAAATAAACATAAATTGTTTTTGAATATCAATCATTAAATAGACGCTTTGATTTCAGGCCTTTTGTTTTCCATCACTTCACTAATGATACATGGAAATTTTCCCATTATGAATCGAAGGATGAGCTAAGAAACCATACTCCATACCGATGGGAGTTAAGCATGTGGCAAAAGATGTGGTAAGCGCGTAAAATATCATAAAGTTCGATTGAGTATTTATTTATTTTTATTAACATGGGTGTCTGGGCTGGCTCACGCACACCTCGATTAATCTCACGGGCCTTGAAGTTAACGACTATGTAAACTTTCAGTGGTCCTGAGGTTTGTGAGACTCGAATTAGTGACCTTTAGAGAGCAAACTTAGAGCCTGACCAGTAAGGCTACACCCCTCATGGTTGATTGAGTATTTATTTATTGCTATGAGATGGGGCTAAAGAGTAAGCTGTGTTTAGTCCCTATAGATTCATAAATGCTCCATTTCAACCCTTGTAGTTTAAACTTCCTAGTGTTGCTAACTTTTTATATTTGAATGTTCCGATTCAGACAGAAGGTGAGTTTCAACTTATTTTTTTAATTTAATTTAATTTAATTTTAAATTAAATCTTTTAGTGTTTTTCTATGAAGCAAATACATACATATTGGGATATATAAAATGGGTTCTTTTCTCCGGAATAGAAAAATCCTGAGACATTTATTCAATAAATAAAAAGAGAAATGGGATGTCAAAGGCTAAGAAGCCCCAAAGAAAAGGTACTAGGCTAATAAGGAATAATGCACAAGAGACTATTTACATATATGGATTAGTTAGAAGTAGTTTAGAAATATATCAATTTTCGAACAATCGCTTAAAAAAACAGGCACATTTTACAAATGAACTTATACAGAGATATTTTTGAAATATTTTTACATGCTTCTGCTGAGTAAAAAAAACCACTAAAAAGTTTCGTATTTTTCAATCCAAACTCGCCTAAATTTCTCAATCCTAATATACTTTTACAAAAACATATGGACCATGTACCAAACACACACTTACTCTTTAAATTGAAGCTTTCACCATCCATGGTCGCCTCCACAATATGTGAACGATCCACGGCTCTTTCTATGCAGCAACAACGCCACCTTTTTCAATCTCAAAGGACCAAGGCAATGCTGGACCTAATTGCGACATTTGAAAAAAGAGAAAAAGAAAAAGGTTAGACGGAAACCATTATACTGTGTTAATAGAATTTTAGATATCAAACATGTCTAGCTAGCTAGGTAGATAGCCACTGTGGCTTCCATTTTTTTCTCCCTGGATATTCTTGCCTAGTAGGGCAACACGATATGCACTTGAAACGTTGGATTTGTGCACACCCCTTTTTAAATAGAAAGGAATGGACGCAGAGGCGGATCTGAAGATCAGAGATAAGCAACTGGACCACAAAAGCCTAGAGTACACCGATCCTAGCTAGTGTATATCATGTCAACAACTTGGGCAGAGCCCACAGATTGAAAATGGCTGAGAATATATGCATACATGCATGATATTGATGCCTCCTCGACGACTTATGATGGAGAGAGAGGGCGTCTAGTACTTATCATGGGAACTCTACTAGGAATGCTAACATGAAATGGATGGTCTGGGAAGAGTGACTTTTCTAAAGGAAGCCCTTCATTGTCCTATATAGGTATGCATGCCATGTATAACTAACATGGGATCTCTGAATTATTTTATGCATGATATCAGTTCTTCATGGCACACAATTATTGAAGCAAGTCCATGGCTAGTAAGGCAACATATGCGTATAGCTGAGAGTTGATTTTTCAATGGAATGGAAGCTAGCTGGTGTATTGTTACTGGAAAGAGTTGTCTGCTTTGTAGAATCTGCTTTCTGCTAAAAAAGCATAGTGCACGCGTCCGCATATGCATGAAAATGAGTTGTGCTACATGCATGTTCTATCAAATTTTATACCAGAGAGGCAACTGGTAAAGTTAAAAATTTACAATACTTCCCATGAGAGGTAATTAAATCTTTTTCAACTTAATAGCACGGTAAAATTACTTCAATATACGTCAATGCAAAGCTCATTGGATTTTTTAATTTTTTAAGCAAGGTATTTTTTTATATTATTAAATTAGAGTTTCTAAAATTTCATGTACTTTGGATTTAGAGGATTAACTTATGTTTAAAACATTCATCAGGTATTCTTGATTTTTCATATTATTAAATTGAAGTTTTCTTTTTTCATTTTTCTTGGTTAGAAAATGACTCAATAACTCATATTTTTTTTACTTTCTAGAAACACTTACGTTTTCTTAACTCTTTTTTCATATACCATTGAAATTTTCGCAGCCTGCGGTATGATGTTGACCACTTATAAATTTACTCAAGTCTTTTTTTTTTAGTTTTTTTTTAGATTTAGTATTTTTTTTATTTTTAATCATTACGCACTAAACTTCCTTATTTGTTTTGGTATAGATTTCATGAGATTATGATGTTCTTCATACCTTAAATTAGGGGTTTCACATATTAATCATGATTGATCCAATATATTGTTCTCTAAATATTTTTAAAAAATAATATGTAATCCAATATGTTAATATTTCAGCATTTTAAAAGTTTTATTTTTATCCAATACGCATCAAAATTAATTTTAACTTCATAGCATCTTTATATTTTTTAAAAATCGGAAAAGAAAATGATTCTAGCTGCTGTGCAGCACAGCTAAAAAAAAAAAACTAGTTTACAAAGAGACAAGTTGTCAAACTTTACTGCTTGGCCGCCTTGTATATATCAAGGGAACAGAACCAACCCTTCGAGAATGAGTAATTAAGGTTACAGAGATTCCTAGCTAATCAATTCAGTGTTTATGGCATAACCAGAAAGAAAGAAATGATTCTGATCAAATTCCCTGTGTTTTTTCTTATACCTGTTTTCTCAAGTTGGGTTACGAATGATTATTATGCTGATCCATATTCACATGCAAGAGAGAAGAGAAAATATATGCTCTCTGTGTGGCTAGCTCGTTCAGAGACTGTTGTGGTAGCAGAACAAAATCCTTCATATGATAATGAAATTAGCCATGCAAATTACTGATCATTTCCTCAAATTCATAACTTGTTCTTGAAAAAGTATAGGAAAAGAGTGCTAATTAAGCCTTCTATGTGGGATGAAAGACTCCTCCTAGCTCGAAGTAGCATTCAATTTGCTAGGATAAGCTACAAACTGTAGTTGATTAATGTGATTATATTCCTTGTCAGCTTAATAATCACGTTAGATATATATACTTGGGGGGGGTATAATTTTCAACTTATCTTAAATTCTTTATATCCCTTCACCATGACTTGTATTGATTTTCCTTCTGATGGTAGATCAACAGCAATGGTGATAGGGTTGAGTTGCTGTGAGTCAAATCGGTAGTGCAAGGAGGTGAATATTCTTCTTGATGTGTGTGTGTGTATATATATATATATGTATGTATAATTAAGAGCAACCACATACAAATCCAACTTCAACTGGATCCAATATATGGATTGAAATCCTCTCTTATGATTAAAAATCCTAACTATTTATTGAGATTTTACAAACATAATCCATTGTTCTTTCAGAAACAAGAATTATGCAACGGATATGATTTAATAAATCTTAAATTTCAATATATAATTGAATAACAATAAAAAAAAACAAAAAAACTATTTTTAAATAGTAAGATAAACTAACCAAACTAATAAAACCCAAATTAATAATTATCTCTAATCTAATTAGAAATGAAGATGAAATTACCAAGGAAAATCAGAAAAATTGTGAAACAAAAACCTCCTTATTTAATTTGGACATGAAAACCACATCATCTAGTTAGAGCGCGAGCTAACCCTTTATATAATTGTGCTTGTAGAATGCACTCGATCGTAAAATTTTAACATAATGCACAATGGATTAAAAATAGTCTTTTTTTAGTTAGTAAACTCGTTAGACTCATATAAATTTCTTCTTATTTGGACCTGTTAATCTATTCTATAAACATACCTACTGGACGTTCTAACTAAAACCGTTTCTTGTAATGATACCTTAATTTTTAGTTGGAAAAAAAAAAAAAAAACTAGGTGATTGCGCTAGATTGCGCTTCATGTTGGATTAATTTTTTTTAATTTAAGAAAATATCCAAACATTACTAACATGTTTTCTAATAAAAAAAATTAATCATGAACTTAAAATATAATACATATTGGATTGTATTTTTAAAAATATTAATACGACAACATATTGAATTATGTTTTTTCAAATATTGAGACTTCAACATATTAGATCGACTTGGATTAACCTGTCAAATCTACGATCTAGGTCATGAAACCGTGACAACCTCATAAAAAACATAACATAATAAATTATGAAGATCAATTCCTAATCAACTCAATATTGAAAGACAAATTAAAAAAATTACCCGAGCCAATCTGGATTAACCTGCTTAACATGCAACCATATTCATGAGATTAGAATAACCCAATAAAAAACAAATTGAAAAAAAAAATTATGAAACCCAATTTCCAATCAATTCAATGTTGAAGGATAAAACTAAAAAAAAATCAATTAAAAAAATAACAAAAAACAACTCAAGTCAACTTGCGACCTAGATCATAAGACTTAGATAACTTCATAAAAAAATAAATAAAAATTATGAAACTTCATTTCTAATAAAACCAATGTTGAATATTGAAATTAAACAAAAAAATAAAATCCATGAGACTAGGAAAACTCCAAATAAAGAAAATCGAAAAACAATTATGAAGCTCAATTTCCAAATAATATAATATTAAATGATAAAATAAAAACATGAGTTGTTAGATGGTGAAATTTTTTTAAAATAGTCAATTAAAGAATCTAAAAAAATAAACAGATTCAACCACAGTCAACCTGCTAAACTATGACCCAAGTTATTAGATCAGGATAACTCCACTGAAAAAAAATTGAAAAAAATTATGAATCCCAATTAAAAAAATATTCAATTAAAAATGGACCTAAAAAAATGAATAAAGTCAACTCGAGTCAACTTGCCAAACTCGTGACTTAGATCATAAGATTGAGATAATTCAAATAAAATAAATAAATAAAAAGAAGCCCAATTTTCAAGCATTCTAATGTAGAATGATGAAATAAAAAAAATTACAAAAATCAAACAAAAAAAGATCTAAATCAACTTGGGTTAATATATTAAATATATTATCAGAGTTATAAGATCGAGATAAATTCATAGAAAACAAGTAAAAAAAATATGAAACCTCACTTCCAACAAATCTAAAATTTGAAGGTTGAGATTAAGGGGAAAAAAACTAAATCCATGAGATTTGTATATAACCCAATAGAAATAAAAATTACGAAACATAATTTATAAAATAACTTAATATTGAAGAATGAAGTTGAAAATAAAACTAAATAAAAAAAATTGGATTATTCAAGGGTAAAATAAAATAAAAAGAGTAATAAAACCCTTTTAGTAAAATAAATAAATAAATAAATCATCTCATGGCAATAACCCAAAGGGTTAATATTTGAAACTTGTAATAGATAAATGGTTGGTTAAAGTTGTAATTAAGAGGAGGAGGTCATAAATTAGGGACAGGGAGGAGCTCAAGGCCTAAACAAAATCTATCTGTGAATTGTGTATCTGGAATAAAAAGTTGAAAATCGCAATTGCTTAGGAATTGACAGCACTGGCATTTCAATCAACACTAAATTTTACTACTTTTTAGCATTTCGTACAGACTTTGCTCATTGTTTAAATAAGGGATAAAAACAAGTTTGTCAAGAAATTCTGAAAACGAAGTCACATTCACTTGTAAAGGCTATGCTTTGATGCGAAAACAGCATATCCATTTGCACTTGTGACGATCGTATCCATTTGTTATTCGGCTTCTCTTAGCTGTTACATGTAGCAAATATTTTCATGAGAGGACAGGGAGGCCTAGGCTGCCGGAGCAGGTGACCTCTCCTTGCAGGGAGGCCTAGGCTCCATCGCATGCCATTGATTTCAAAACTTAAAGGTAATAAACATGCTAATCACATATATATCTGAGATTAAACAGGACGATCTTATCGAGAAGCGAAATCAAGCAATGCACATGTACGCATGTACGAAGAAGATTGGAGGACCTGGACCCCCCCACAACTAGGATATGCTCCTCGAGTGATATGGACAACCTTACAGAACATGGCCTGAAACTAGTTGTTCCTGTCTGTCTATTGCTAAAAAGGATGGTGTTCAGGCAGGACATATCTCAAATAAACCTAAGCAAATCTCTAAACATGGCAATATTCTGAGCTTACAAGGACACAACAATAATCATGAACGCAGAGAGGCATCTAACTAAAGATTTAGCTAAAGTGGGAAAAGATGGGTGGGAACCCATTTTTTGTGGCTTTGGGTAGAAGGGAATAACTAAATTCTTGAATTGAGAATATGACTCATTGGCTTTAGTTTGAGTTAAGATTCTAACATTCCCATCTTGGAATCTTTAGCAGCTTTATCCTTCCTCACCCTGCTTTTTCCACAAGGAATACATTCCGTGGTCATTTCTCACTTTCTTGTTTCATCCAATGCAATAGCATCTGTGGTCAACAAAATACAACCAATCAACATCCTGCATGTGTAAGTCGCTTATGATTGACCAGTCCTTAAATGTGATTCTCTATTCTCTGATGCGTTTTTTTTTTTCTTTTTCGGCTCCTTCTTGTCCTCAAAAGTAAAGTTCTATGGTAATATAGAATCCATAAAAAGGCATTGCAAGTACAAGGAAGAACAAGAAATCCTAGTCCTCTCTTACAAAGTGGTGGGGAACATCATTCTCAGGGAGAGGAAGGTGAAAGCAGTAGATAACAGAGTAAACGCTAGGCATTCTCTTGCACTGTACAAAAACCAGACCGCCAACTCTGGTTTCTTGAGGAGGATTGCCACATGGCATTAGTAATACTAACAGCTAACAAGGGCATTTGGGCAACATCATCACATGTCCCATTATGGGAAAGCTAGGTCACCCCCGAGACAAGAAATGATTTATTCTGTTTACAGCTAGGCATTGACACTTTAGAATGTTACCTCTTGCAGCAAGAACGCACCTCATCAATGATTAAGCACAGTGCATACTTAGCATTATAATGTAAAGAAACCTAAGATACTCTTAACTCTTATAAGCTTTTTGATGAACAAGATTCTCTACACAGTACAATACAACTACTGGATTCACTGTTTTTCAAGTAACCAGCACAATTAAACAGGGTTATGTGCACGGATTTGTATATTTTCAGTTTATTAGCTATCAAGGATTAAGATAAAAATAAGCAGCTTTTACTTGTCATGTTACATGTTAGTTGTTCTTGTTGTGGGAAATATCAGCAATGAATGTGCAGCTAATTCACACGCAATGATGATGCTTATACCATTTGGTAGGAAGATGTCACACTGGCTTGCATTCTTGCTAGAAATTCGTAATATCATCACAATCCTAGCAAAACTCACTCACAGCTGGTGACACTAATTTCATTCAGTACAGGGAACTTAATTTTGCAGCTTGCATTTGTACACTATCATGCCTCTTGTGCAATATATTCCTATCCACATGCCAGCAAACTATTTAGGAATTCTACTTTAGTACTTTACCTCAAGGTTTTTCAACAGATTCTCTCCAAACTGCATAAAATATCCCCACAAATCAGAATCAAGTGATCTTCCTAAAAAGGCCAATTGGAACTAATGTGAAGATTTTGTTCAGGGAATACAAATTTTATTTACGTTACTACTAAGTGACCTCTTATAATTTCCATCAATTGGCAATCGTTGTTTCATGCATCTCTCGTACACTCATTAAATGGGTATCTGCATATCAGAAATGTCCACATTCATTAATAAATTTTATTTCCGTATCGAGTGGTAAGTTGGTGGATCTGTTCTCCATGACTTAATATACGAATTTATTCTGCATTAGCAGTTGATCATATAGATAATATTTTTAAATAGGTATGGTATAATTCCTGATGATCATCTCAAGAACAGATCCTTCATTGCAATGCAATGAAACAGCATAAGCATAAAGAACATGCAATTGACACATGCACAGCTTTCACAAATGGAAATCCAGAAACAAATCAGATTATTTTACACGAGTTTAAAATAGCAGTTGACCATGTATGTGGTATGTGTTAAATAATATTTATGTAGTCTTATTTATTAAGGGTAGAATAGTACTTTCAGTTTGACCTATATATACTTTATTTGTATTTAGGTTAAGACTATGCATTCATAATAAACAAATTATTCAGAATTGTAGCCTCCTTTTTGTATTTGATCTCAATTATTTTAACATGGTATCAGAGCTGGTTTTATGGAACGAGGCTTAATCCCGAACACAACTTCCCTTCAACTTCTGCAATTATTTGGAATTTCATCAGTTTGGTATTTCGTCAAAATTTGTCTTCCGCTTCTGCAAAATTTGGTATTTTGTCAGTTTCTGCAATTATTTTGGTATTTCGTCTTCCCTTCAGCTTTTGCAATTTGGTATTTCCGTTCAGTTTCTGCAAATTTGTTTTGTGTTTTGGAGTAATCGTATAAGTTTGAGAAGATATTTGTTCAGTTTCTGCAATCTCTGTTCAGTTTCTGCAATTTGGTATTTTGTTTTCCGTTGCTTTTGCATTCTGGTTCTCTGTGATTGTTGATTATGGCTACTGAAAGAGATGATTCGCTTAAGTCTGTGAGTGTGAGGTTGGATGGGAAGAACTATTCATATTGGAGCCATGTAATGAGAAATTTTCTTAAAGGTAAGAAGATGTGGGGATATGTTAGTGGAACTTATGTGGTACCTAAGAATACTGAAGAAGGAGATACTGCTTCGATAGATACATGGGAAGCAAACAATGCAAAGATCATTACTTGGATCAACAATTCTGTTGAGCATTCTATAGGTACACAGTTGGCAAAGTATGAGACAGCAAAGGAGGTTTGGGATCATCTGCAACGGTTATTCACGCAATCAAATTTTGCAAAACAGTATCAGTTAGAGAATGACATACGAGCTCTTCACCAGAAGAATATGAGTATTCAGGAGTTCTATTCTGCCATGACAAATCTTTGGGATTAATTGGCTCTTACAGAATCGGCAGCATTAAAAGCATGTGGTGCTTATATTGAACGTAGAGAGCAGCAACGATTGGTACAATTTTTAACAGCACTTCGCAGTGATTTCGAAGGACTTAGAGGTTCAATTCTGCATCGTTCTCCACTGCCTTCTGTTGACTCTGTTGTCAGTGAGTTATTGGCTGAAGAAATACGTCTTCAGTCTTATTCTGAAAAGGGAATTCTTTCTGCTTCGAATCCTTCTGTACTAGCAGTACCTTCTAAGTCATTCTCTAATCATCAGAACAAGCCTTACACAAGGGTTGGCTTCGATGAGTGCAGTTTCTGTAAGCAGAAAGGTCATTGGAAGGCTCAGTGTCCTAAGTTGAGACAGCAGAATCAAGCTTGGAAGTCTGGCAGTCAGTCACAATCTAATGCTCATCGATCACCTCAGGGTTATAAACCACCACACCACAATACTGCAGCAAGTAGCTTCCCCAGGCTCTATTACCGATCCTAATACTTTAGCTGAGCAATTTCAAAAGTTTCTCTCCTTGCAGCCATAAGCAATGTCTGCTTCTTTCATAGGTCAGTTGCCTCATAGTTCCTCAGGTATGTCACACTCTGAATGGGTCTTGGATTCTGGTGCTTCCCATCATATGTCTCCTGATTCCTCATCTTTTACCTCAGTGTCCCCTTTGTCCTCCATTCCTGTTATGACTGCTGATGGCACTCCTATGCCCTTAGCAGGTGTTGGTTCTGTTGTCACACCTCACTTGTCTCTCCCTAATGTTTATCTTATTCCAAAACTCAAATTGAATCTTGCGTCTGTTGGTCAAATATGTGATTCTGGTGATTATTTAGTCATGTTTTCTGGTTCTTTTTGTTGTGTATAAGATCTGCAGTCTCAGAAGCTGATTGGGACAAGCCGTAGGGAGAATGAGCTATATATTTTGGATGAGTTAAAAGTGTCAGTTGCTGCTGCTGCCGCTGCTGCTACTACTGCTGATTTGTCTTCCTTTCGTTTGAGTCTTTCATCTTCTAGTTTTTATTTATGGCATTCCCGTCTAGGTCATGTTTCGTCTTCTCGTTTGAGATTTTTGGCATCCACAGGAGCTTTAGGAAATTTGAAAACTTGTGACATTTCTGATTGTAGTGGATGTAAACTGGCAAAATTTTCTACTTTACCTTTTAATCGAAGTATTTATGTTTCATCTTCACCATTTGATTTGATTCATTCTGATGTATGGGGACCTTCTCCTGTTTCCACAAAAGGAGGGTCTCGATATTATGTCTCTTTTATTGATGATCATACTCGTTATTGTTGGGTTTATTTAATGAAACATCATTATGAATTCTTTGAGATATATGCAGCTTTTCGAGCTCTTATCAAAACTCAACATTCTGTTGTGATCAAATGCTTTAGGTGTGATTTGGGTGGGGAATACACCTCTAATAAATTTTGTCAAATGCTTGCCTTAGATGGAACCATCCACCAAACTTCATGTACAGATACTCCTGAACAAAATGGTGTAGCTGAAAGAAAACATAGGCACATTGTCGAAACTGCTCGTTCTCTCTTGTTGTCTGCTTTTGTTCCTAGTGAATTTTGGGGAGAAGCTTGTTCTTACTGCTGTAAGTTTGATTAATACAATTTCATCTTCTCATAGTTCGGGTCTATCTCCTTTTGAAAAACTATATGGGTATGTCCCTGATTATTCCTCATTTAGAGTCTTTGGTTGTACTTGTTTCGTTCTTCGTCCTCATGTAGAACGCAATAAGCTATCCTCTCGATCCGCTATTTGTGTCTTTCTGGGTTATGGTGAAGGTAAAAAGGAGTATCGTTGTTTTGATCCAATAACTCAGAAACTTTATGTGTCTCGTCATGTTGTCTTCCTTGAGCATATACCTTTCTTTTCTATTCCATCCACTACTCGTAGCCTGACAAAATCTGATCTTATTCATATAGATCCTTTTTTTGAGGATTCTGGTAATGATACCTCTCCCTATGTTCGATCAATTTGTACTCATAACTCTGCAGGTACTAGTACTTTACTCTCTGGCACACCTGAAGCTCCATTCTCATCTACAGCCCCTCAAGCTTCATCTGAGATTGTGGATCCACCTCCACGTCAGTCCATCCGCATTCGTAAGTCCACAAAACTACCAGATTTTGCTTATTCTTGTTATTCTTCATCATTTACTTCCTTTTTAGCTTCTATTCATTGTCTCTTTGAGCCCTCTTCTTATAAAGAGGCAATTCTTGATCCGCTTTGGCAGCAAGCTATGGATGAGAAACTTTCTGCTTTGCATAAGACATATACTTGGGATCTGGTTCCTCTACCTCCTGGTAAGAGTGTTGTTGGTTGTCGTTGGGTGTATAAGATCAAGATTAATTCTGATGGGTCTATTGAGCGATACAAAGCTAGGCTGGTTGCAAAAGGATACTCTTAACAGTATGGTATGGACTATGAGGAGACATTTGCCCCGGTTGCAAAAATGACTACTATTCGTACTCTTATTGCCGTAGCTTCGATTTGTCAGTGGCATATTTCTCAGCTTGATGTTAAAATGCATTCTTGAATGGAGATCTTCAAGAAGAAGTTTATATGGCACCCCTCCTGGTATTTCACATGACTCTGGATATGTTTGTAAGCTTAAGAAAGCATTATATGGTCTCAAACAAGCACCTCGTGCTTGGTTTGAGAAATTCTCTATTGTGATCTCGTCTCTTGGCTTTGTTTCTAGCAGTCATGATTCTGCTCTTTTTATTAAGTGCACTGATGCAGGTCGTATCATTCTGTCTTTATATGTTGATGACATGATTATTACTGGTGATGATATTTATAGTATTTCAGTTTTGAAGACAGAGTTGGCTAGACGATTTGAAATGAAGGATTTGGGTTATCTTCGATATTTCCTGGGTATTGAGGTAGCATACTCACCTAGAGGTTACCTTCTTTCTCAGTCAAAATATGTTGCAGATATTCTTGAGCGGGCTAGACTTACTGATAACAAGACTGTAGATACTCCTATTGAGGTCAACGCGAGGTACTCTTCTTCTGATGATTTACCTTTGATAGATCCTACTTTATACCGCACTATTGTTGGGAGTTTGGTATATCTCACCATTACTCGTCCAGATATTGCATATGCTTGTTCATGTTGTTAGTCAGTTTTTTGCTTCTCCTACTACTGTTCACTGGGCAGCTGTTCTTCATATTTTGCGATATCTTCGGGGTACAGTTTTTCAGAGTCTGTTACTTTCATCCACCTCTTCCTTGGAGTTGCGTGCATACTTCTGATGCTAATCATGGTAGTGATCCCTACAGATCGCAAGTCTGTTACCGGGTTCTGTATCTTTTTAGGTGATTCTCTTATTTCTTGGAAGAGCAAGAAACAATCTATTGTTTCTCAATCATCCACCGAAGCAGAATATCGTGCCATGGACATCTACTACCAAAGAGATTGTTTGGTTACGTTGGTTACTTGCTGATATGGGAATTTCCTTTTCTCATCCTACTCCTATGTATTGTGACAACCAGAGTTCTATTCAGATTGCTCATAACTCGGTTTTTCATGAGCGCACTAAGCACATTGAGATCGATTGTCATCTTACTCGTCATCATCTCAAACATGGCACCATTGCTTTGCCTTTTGTTCCTTCTTCCTTGCAGATTGCAGATTTCTTTACCAAGGCGCATTCCATCTCTCGTTTTTGTTTTCTGGTTGGCAAACTCTCGATGCTTGTAGCTGCCGCATCGTGAGTTTGAGGGGAGATGTTAAATAATATTTATGTAGTCTTATTTATTAAGGGTAGAATAGTACTTTCAGTTTGATCTATATATACTTTATTTGTATTTAGGTTAAGACTATGCATTCATAATAAACAAATTATTCAGAATTGTAGCCTCCTTTTTGTATTTGATCTCAATTATTTTAACAGTATGCAGATATCTGTTTTCTTCAAGCAGCTAAGATAAGACCAAGTCGAGCTTTATATGCCTAGCACATTTTCAAGCTAGATGCATGCCAAAGTATCTATTTTTTTTTTCTTTCTTTCTTTTTGATGGAAATCGAAAGACTTCATTAAGATAAAACAGCTACCAAGAGAGTGGCTTAAATGGATGGAAGAGAATAAAATGATACAAAAACTACAACCAAGCTACAAGTTCACCAGTTCTTTCTAAGCTTTGCTTTGCTAGGCTGTCAGCTACCCCATTTCCTTCCCTTAAAATGTGAATGAAGCTAATTGACTTGAAACACTTTGCTACCCCAGTTTCTTCCCTTCTAGTATCTGCTGTATTGTACATGCAGACACATGGTAGAAGGTAAATTTAATGTTCGTTTGTTTAAGATTGTTCAGAAGTAAGAGGGAATGTGAGACAGTGTGTGTTAATTTGTGTGATATTCCATATATCGCGTGTGCAAAATTATACAAGGAGTATCATGCATGAACTCATCTGTTTGTAAAACGATTCAATGACAAGTCTGTATAAATATATGGATACTTCAAGAACACCTTATTAAAACCCAAACAGAAAATGTATGTAAGATAATTAAACAAAAATAATACTAACAATAAAAGAGAGCAATTTAAGAGTGTATAGATTCATACAAGAGAATCTGGAAAATGAAGGCAGAGTCAAGGGCAAGCGGTTATCTACAGGGAAAGAAGTGTCATGTCCTTCACCAAATGCAAGTAAGGAAGCAAGTACAATCCTTCTTTTTTTTGCTTTCTATTCGGTCCCAGGTGCTTAGGATTCGTCGGTGCGGGGCCGGCTGTCTTACGCAAATTGAAGAATGTAAAAGAACTGGGGCCCTCTTCTATTTTATACTGTGGGCTGAATAAGTACCAAACTTACTGAAGGAGACAATAGAGAATGTATTCCTTATTCCATTCCTTGCCTTCAATCAATGTCTAAGGACAAGCATCTTTCCACCATTTATTTTCCTTTTTCTTGTTTGTATCTAATTCCAAAGTTTCCAGTGCTCCAGTCAAAAGAATCTTCCTCTACATTCTTCAAATAAACCGAAATAAAACAAGGTTTTGTGTCTCCATCTACTCACTTCAGCATGGATAACATCCAATTAGACATCGTTTATAATATGATTAGTCTCGTAACATACATTGACAACTGAAAAAACGACCTGGGAACAAGGTAAGGGACAAGGATATCAGAAATTTGAGAATCTTCAATGAGAATGAACGGGCAAAGAAGGTCTCAAGACAACATAGATATGGATTCCCCTAATCCAAGTCAGAAAAATTCTTCTCATACCCGGGAATAAGATTCTTGCTTTTCACAGACAGACGAATTCGAATGCACACAACAAAAAAAACTCTGGTGGGATCAATTCTGGTATCTAATGCAAGGCGTTAACATGTTTTGGAGAGTTAAATGTGCAGAGGAATTCAAATAGATAGCACTGTCTTGGAATAGAAAGTGGAGTTCTAGGAGAGGCCCCACAGTTAACAAAGGAGGAAGGACAAATCTTTTTTCAAGTCACTGTGAATATTGGATTGGACCGGGTGTACTGTTGGCTCTGTCCAAGATTCTATGCCTCGCTAGCCCACACCCTCCACCCCAATTTGCTTTATAAAAGCATGCTTGAGCGGACCTTTGGTTTGTGAGCATTAGCTGAAGGAGATAGGAGATAAGCCAGAGCACTTGCAAAAAAAATATCCGAGTGTGAGCATTAGCTGAAGGAGATAGGAGATAAGCCAGAGCACCTGCAAAAAAAATATCCGAGTGTGAGCATTAGCTGAAGGAGATAACCAAGAGTAGTTGCAGAAAATCCTACTTAGAAGTATCTGATGTGGGATTTTACCTGAAGAATATCGCGTAATCAAGTTCAACATTTTAGGGGATAAAAGATCAGGCTGAGAGAGAGAGAAGATATCAGGTAAATACACTACTGATCTTGTCCACGATAGTTACACTGCCAGTGCTGCTATAGCAAGCTAAACTTGAATTGGATTTATAGGAGATATAGAAATGTACCATCATCACCAGCATCAAGGAAAGAGCATCCACTCTTCTTCAAGAATGGCAATCCCTCCTGAAAGACATCTGTTCCTGCAAGGAGGGAATGGCCCTGGAGATTCTGGACTTGTCCTCTCAACTGATGCAAAGCCTAGACTAAAGTGGACACCAGATCTTCACGAGCGGTTCATAGAAGCAGTCAATCAGCTTGGAGGAGCAGACAGTGAGTATACACAAAGGTTAAAAACCCAGCAACAAATAGACTAGTGAAATTCAGCATACTCAAACGTTGTTCTTTTATATTTTCAGAGGCCACTCCGAAAACAGTCATGAAACTTATGGGAATTCCTGGACTTACCTTGTACCACCTAAAGAGTCATCTTCAGGTAAACCATTACATTAACTGAGCATTGCGGAAATATATCTGACACCAACCAATTATAGCTGCTTTTAAAAGTTTTTTAAATAGCATCAAGGCCCTCTAAGATTTAACCATCTAGCCAAGCTTGGGGACATCAAAAGAATACCAGCCTTTCTATTGTTAAGAGTTGGAGCATGACAATCTGGTGGTTCCACTGTTTATTATTTTTCTTTATTTGCATAATTTTGTAATAGAAAAACTCCATAGATCGATGCTTCATTTCTGTTGACTGATAAAGAAGCTAGAAAATCTTGTGCTTTGGAGTTTGAATAGTAATAAGTAGAAACCCAAAGAGGCCTGAGCATGAAAGAGCAAAAACTCAGCAAATAGTAGTAAAAATTACCCTTCATTAGACAGAGCTCGAAAAATAATACCACGCATGAAACAATTGTTTTTCCTTAAGAATTGAAATTGCCAAATCTCTTTTTTCTCTCTCTCTCTCTAATTTAGCTAGAGAATGCTAGAGTATTTGAGTTTTGAATTTGTTTGGATTCACACAATAATATGGTGCTAACTCCACTTTCGCACTATCAGAAGTACAGACTCAGCAAGAACCTTCATGGACAAGCTAATATTGGGAGCAGCAAAATTGGTATGAAGACAGTGCAATAAATTACTCTCCGAATATTTTCAACTATTGATCAGAGATTAAAGAATTGCACATTTTCTTATGCAAAATATAAATTTGTAACTTGACACAGGTACTGTTGCCGTGGTGGGAGATAGAATGCCTGAAGCAAATGCAACTCACATTAACATTAACAATCTAAGCATCGGATCCCAACCAAATAAGTACGAAGAGTTCATTTGCTATATGTTCATTTGTCTTTTTTCTTATATAGAAAAGCATGTTTAAAATTATTTTACACTAAGACAGAATTCTTAAATCCAGAAGCTTACATTTCAGTGAAGCACTACAGATGCAAATTGAAGTGCAAAGAAGGCTGCATGAACAGCTTGAGGTACAGTATAACTTTCTGAATAATTACATTTCAGCTTTTTTTGTTGTTGGAGGGAAGCTCTCCTAAACACACACACACCATAATATAAGTAAGCCTCTTGTGCTTGCAAAACTCCATTAACCATGATCCATGAATACAAGAAAAGAGAGAGAGAGAGAGAGAGAGAGAAGCAAATGATCATCTTTATAAAATTGGGAATCATATTTCTCGAAAACATAGCTAATACCAAGTGTGGAGAATCCAGCATGAGAGCATTCTCATTTAACACGAGAAAAGTCTCTGCTTGTTGATAGATATTAATTTCTGGAGGGCCATTAGATTCATAATTCAGATTTACAATATTTCAAGCACACCACACTCAACCTCAAAGATATATCAACACACTTGTTTTATTTTACTTCCTTATTTCAAGTCGACTAACTTGGTATTTCAGATACAGAACTTAAATAGTATCTATCAAATTGCTATCATTAATTTATCTTGGCACAGTGGCCTCTTGTTTCTGTCATCATGTATCTGTAAACATAGTAAAATGGTATAAGCTACATTCTGATAATTTGTTCTGAACTGAAACAGGTGCAGAGACATTTACAGCTCCGCATAGAAGCTCAAGGAAAATACCTACAGGCAGTGCTAGAGAAAGCCCAGGAAACCCTTGGAAGGCAAAATTTAGGTACAGTGGGGCTTGAAGCTGCCAAAGTTCAACTCTCTGAACTGGTGTCCAAAGTGTCTACTCAATGCCTGAATTCCACATTTTCAGAGCTAAATGATCTGCAGGGTCTGTGCCCGCAACAAACACCACCGACCCAGCCCAATGATTGTTCAATGGACAGCTGCCTGACCTCCTGTGAAGGTTCACAAAAGGAGCAAGAAATACACAACATTGGGATGGGGTTGAGGCCCTGTAATAGTAATGCTCTCTTAGAACCTAAAGAGATTGCTGAAGAACATGCATTGCAGCAAACTGAACTCAAGTGGGGTGAATATCTAAGAGATAACAAAATGTTTCTAACCTCAATAGGACATGAGACAGAAAGGAGAACATTTTCTGCAGAAAGAAGCTGCAGTGATTTATCCATTGGTGTTGGGCTCCAAGGAGAAAAGGGGAATATAAACAGTAGCTTTGCTGAGGGAAGATTTAAGGGAATGAGTGAGGATGATAGTTTTCAAGACCAGACTAACAAAAGGGCAGAGTCAGTTAAATATGAGGACGAGAAAATGTCACCAGGGTATAGATTGTCTTACTTCACAACCAAACTGGATCTGAATTCCCATGACGAAATTGATGCAGCTTCAAGCTGCAAACAACTCGACTTGAATGGTTTCAGCTGGAACTGAGATGGTTCACTGAGAGCTAAAGGCCAACCGGACAGGTTCAGGGGATGATCCCTCACGAGAGGATGAAAGTCAACATGATAACATGCTGTTTTCTCCTTCAGGTCATGTGGCTAGAAAACAATCGCTTTAACCTCAACTGAATAAGTTGCACCAACAGATATAGCTTGCACTATAATGTAAATCAATCCAGTAGGTGTACTCTTTCTATCTTATATGGCATTAAGAGTTCGTGGACATGAAGCTCAAAATGAAAATACTCGACTTAGCTGTTCAAGTGCTTATTTCCTGTCAAATGATTGAACTTGAACTGTGTGAGGAAATCCTAGAGTTCTTAGTTCCACATTCATGGCTCATAGAAAGTAAACACAGAACTCCAAGGCCTTAATCCAATATACAGCTTGAGAATTTCATCTAGCGAATTGTTAGCTGAGGCTGGGAAAACTAGCAGCCATCAATTCAAAGGTATTTCACAAAGAGAATTGCTGTAATATGTCAACCATAAGAACAATAATTCATGCATGTGTCTCAGGGAATAGGAGCAAGAGAACAAAAAAAAAAGCAAAAAACAAAAAAAACTTGTCTGGAAGGGTATTATTACTTTCACACATCCCATAGACTCCATCTGTTTCGTTGCAGGACAAATATAAAACAAGTGAAAAATAATGTGTTCAAGAAGAACGACACAATGTCAAGCGAGAGCATGATTCCTAATTCGTTATTAACACTAAGAATTATAAAGCAAGCAACATGAGTCAAAGAAATAACCAAGAAACTGTCTTCGGATTCATAACAGTACTGTATTCGAACCTTGCAGATTTCCTGCGCACTAGTTTGCTTCTCTTTATTCCATACATGTACACAAGCATAATAGGGTGCGTTTGTATTTGGAATTGTGATAACAATAGCGGTTTAAAATGTTTTTTGCTTAGAAATACATCAAAATAAAAAAATTTATTTTTGGAAATTTATTTTTGATATTAACATATTAAAACGATCTGAAAATATAAAAAAAAAATTATATAAAAAAATTCAAATTTTTTAAAATTTGGTTTGCACCGCGTTCTCAAACACTTCCTTAATAGATGGTCGTGGTATAATGTTACAAGAAAAAAAAATTAAAATGCAGGTGATTTCCTTGATTAAGTTTAATAAATTTAATAATATTTTTTAAAAAATATAATGATGATAAATAAACTGGAGAAAAAATTAACAAAATAATTATTAAAAAACAACTATTATAACATTTTCAAACACCTCCTGAAAATCTGAAAAACTTGCTACCACGCATCATTCATCCCCACGGAGGCATATTGATTCTGTTAAAAATGAACCTATTCAGCTTAAGCATCAACAACTTGTTGCATCCAGCCTGTTAAAAAATCTATTATAGCTCCTTCGTTGTTTTACTGTTCATGTCACTGCTCATAGCCAATGTTTTATTTCTTGGTCCTTGAAATATTCACCTATTTGGTTTTGGTCACCAAACTTTATTTGTTTTTCAATTTCATCCTTGCAAGTTCTATTGGCAAGGTCCCATTTTATTATCTACTTCGATTTTTCACCTTGTCGCATGTATATATATCTTTAAATATTTCTACATTGAATTAGAAATCATTTTTTAACCCTCCTAACGCATAAACCGGTGCTTGCCACAGGTTAATTATTTGATCTCATGCTCATTACCTGCATGTTCTTCCTTTTCATGCGTGGCATCTTTGGCTACACTTACTTAGTCCCTGTTATTTATTAAGCTTATAATGTAGTTCAAGTCAATAAAAGCTTAGCAGTTTGATACAATAGCTCATTGTCGAGCAAAGTAAATAAATTACTTAACCAGAGTCACCAAAGGAGTTATTTGCCAAGATTGAATTACATAACAGTTTATAAATTTAGTTTTAGGGTGTTTTTTAGAATACGGTCGAACCGTGCTTCTTAAGCTGTTTTTGGATCGATTTGATATATCAATGTTAAAAATAAATTATTTTTAAAAATATTATTTTAATACATTTTTAATCAAAATCGTATTTTGAGAAGAAACCTTTACACTTCTAATTAGGTTAAAGTTTTTTTAATGTATGGATTGATGTCCATGACACCCTCTAGTCAATTTTGAGAACTTTAAATCCAAACAAGTGAATTTATATGCATGCTTGTACAGCTTGATTTTCTCTTTAATTTAATGAACAATAATATTTTCTTATCTTCAATAGAGATTTGGGTTTCATGGATCAAGACAATAGTATCATTCAAATGTTAGTAATAGAATAACTTTTACATATTTTTCGTAGAATAGTAGTGGAATAATTCTTTTAATATTTACAAATTAAAATATACTGTGTAACTGTTTTGTATAAATTCTACAGTTAAGGACTCTTTTGTAATTGGTAAAATACCTCACACTAAAGTTAATAAATAATAACATAAGAAAGGACCAAAGTTAACTACAATAAAAAAAATTTTGAAAAATGGAGCCACAATACAAGGATTTTTTTTTTTTTTGGATTCGAGTAAACTCTACCCCTCGAAAAGCGCACTTGTAGGCCCAGGTGAGCGAGTAAAACCCCGCTGTCCCAGGCTCTTATAAGAAGTGCACGCTCTGACTCGAACTCGAGACCTGCTATGTAGATCTTAAGCTCTTTGTCATCACGTCATGCTTCTTGGAACCATGATACGAGGAAATCTCTTCACTTATCAATGAAATATTACTTCTCCTGTAAATGAATAGAAATAATTTAATTGATTATTGATTATTTGGAAGAAGAAAGCGTATCCCTTCTCAATTTGAAAAGGTTTCATGGATCCAACCAATTTCATAGCTCATAATTCATCCCAAGGGGATGCCCAATAGGTGTTAAGAGTTAAGCCAAAACATGTTGTATTTTTATAATCTGTTTGGAAACACGGTCCAATCCATGTTTTTAAAAAATTTAAATTTTGTTTTGTTAAAATTTAATATTTTTTAGTGTTTTTGGATTGTTTTGATGCGCTGATATCAAAAATAATTTTTTTTAAAAAAAAACATCATTTTGATATATTTCTAAGTGAAAAACACTTTGAACCGTAACTACTACCACAATCTCAAATAGATTATAACTCTTATAGCTAGTACTTGTATTAAAGCTAATGATTTTTTTTTCTAAATTGAAGATCAATATTTTTTGTTGGCATAAAATAATTTAAAATGAGAATTACATAGTAGAGGGTTTAAGCAATATTAAAAGAGAAGGTTTTGTGTAATTATTAGATAATTGAAATCATCACTAATCTCCTTTGTTTATTTTTTTTTTTATTACCCTAAGCATGATACCCAGAGAGAATAACGGTTCAAGACAGAACAATAAAGAGTTGATGTGGATTTGTTGGCATGAATGTGCTTTAAAATATTTGTCGTATGATTTTACCTTGGACAATCTAGTTGTTCTTGATATGTGTATAGTAACCTCAAAGAACTATGGAAAGGAAAAAAGGTGCAAAACATACTACAATCCCTAAAATTTCTCCAGTATGTAATTTATATTTACATGTTATGACTTTCTATGATTAATTTTCATTATTTTACTCTCTATTATACAGATTCTCAACAGGCTAAAAATCCTTAATTTCAGTCATTCTCAGTACCTTATTAAAACATCAAACTTGCACAGTTCAAGTCTAGAGAAACTAAAGCTGCATGATTGCTCGAGTTTAGTTGAAGTGCATCAATCTATTGGAAATTTGACGAGTCTCGTTTTCTTGAATCTGAAGAGATGTTGGAGTCTAAAGGTTCTCCCTGAAAACATTGGCAATGTAAAGTCTCTTAAGAGTTTGAATATTTCTGGGTGTTCACAACTTGAGAAATTGCCAGAATGCATGGGTGATATGGAATCTTTAACTGAGCTGCTAGCTAATGGGATTAAAAATGAGCAATTTCTCTCTTCAATTGGACAATTAAAGCATGTCAGAAGGTTATCATTAATTGGATACAGTTTCAGCCAGGACTCACCATCACCTACATCCTGGGTTTCTCAAATTTCATCATGGCTTTCACCGTCATCTATATCTTGGTCTCCATCAATTTCTTCATTTATTTCAGCAAGTGTTTTATGTTTGAAACGTTCGCTGCCAACACCTTTCATCGATTGGAGGTTGGTGAAACGTCTTGATCTTCCTGATGGTGGTTTGTCTGATTGCGCAACTAACTGTATTGATTTTAGAGGTTCGTCCTCTCTAGAAGAATTGGATCTATCAGGAAACAAATTCTCTAGCCTGCCTTCTGGGATCGGCTCCCTTCCCACGTTATGGGTCTTGAGTGTTCAGAGATGCGACAATCTTGTATCAATCCCAGATCTTCCTTCAAATTTATATTGTTTGTTTGCAAGTGGTTGCAGATCATTGGAAAGAGTAAGAATACCAATCGAGTCAAAAAAAGAACTATCTTGTTGTTATTTATTAGAAGAGATTAAGGACATCCAAGGTCAAAGTAATATTTTCTAGCATATTTGTGTTGATGACCGCAATCTTTCACCAAATAATCGTAAGAAGAGCCTTGTTGAGGTAATATTTTTTTTAGTCTCTATTGCACAAGAAGAAACACGCACAATTGGCATATACATTGATTAATTTCTAAAATCTCAGCATTCCTTGAAATCAATATCTATGCATGCATTCTGCAACGGTCGTTTCCGGAATTTTATTTACCGCATTCCTGGAAAGATGCCAAATTGGTTGAGCTACAGTGGAGAAGGATGCTCATTGTCATTCCATATACCTCCAGTCTTCCAAGGCTTAGTTGTTTGGTTTGCCTGTCCACTTGAGAAGTATGTTCATGATAACACTATTACTATAAGAAATAAAAGCAATGGTATTCAATTGTTTGAAGATAAACGAACAGTAACTGCGGGATGGATAAGATACATCAGTAGAAGTGAAATGGCAATGGAAGATTACGGTGCAGATGACGAATTGGAGCTATACATATATTCATCAGAGCCAACAGAGATTGCGGTGCGCATCCTTAAAGATTGTGGGGTCCATGTGATCGCAGGGAAGTCAGAAGTGGGAAGAGATACAGTGATGCCTTCACCACCGCCATATCATCTGCTTCCTCAGCCCCATTGTGGTTCAGTTACAGCGTCTACACCAAAGCAATGGAGTGACTATTTATTTTCGAAACTGCAAAACCATAACCTCAATTTATGGCTTTATGGTAAGAACAAATATTTTCTTTAGTTATTTTTATTTTATTCTATTTAATTTTTTAGATTAAATATTATCTTTAACGTTTTTTTTTTATTATTATTTAATTTAAAAAATTAAATATCATCTTTAATAATATTTTTTTGTTAAATACTTAGAGTTTGTTTTATTTTATTTTTTATTTCTTGATTTTATGATAATATTTTTTTTATTTAATTTAAAAAAATAAATATTATCTTTAATAATTAGATGTATCGAATCTCACTTAATTATATCATTATTTTATCGGTATCAATCTTTAAGTCAAAAGAATAGCAACTAGGAAAAGCTAGAATTAGCAAGGAATATTTAGAGTTTGTTTGATTTTATTGTTTATTCTTTGATTTCTTGATAAAAAATTTAAATTCTTGAAAACAAAAATTGAAAACTTATATGTTTTGAATTTTTTTGAAAAACAAAAAGCCAACAATCACTAACATAATTTTTTTAAATCACTTTAGTTTATTTAGAAAATATTGAAAACTGATTTTTGTTTTTTTACATTAAAATAAAAAATTGAATAATGTTTTTATATTTTATTTCAATTTCGATATTTTAAAACAAAAATGAAAACAATGTGATATTAACCTTTTTTTATTATAAAGTAAGTTTCTTAATTAAAAGTGAAGGGGATATGTTTGTAATAACAAAATGCACGTTTAACTTTATTTCCAAACTTGAAAGTTCTATTGAATTTAATTGGTTTTTAAGGTACAAGAGACTTGAATTGACGTGAGAGTACAAGATCATTTTACATAGAAATGCTTGTGATTGTCATTAGCTTTTGTTTTTCTTCTCAGCTTGTCATTAGCTTTATGACACTAGTATCAATTAATAATAAATCTTGGATTATTTTTAAATAAATAAAAAACATAAACATTGTTAAAACATCAAACTTGCATAGTTCAAACCTAGAGAAACCCTTTGACAATAATCTAATTAGAAAATAATTAATTTGTCCTTGTAGTAGTAGAAAATAGTATTTAATCCTTATATTTTCATATTCATTTATGATTTAATCTTTTACATCCATTTCATCTTCTTATTATTTTAATGCTAAAAAAACTAAAAAAACACATCATAAATACAAATTCAAAATAACAAAATGTTTAAAAAATCTTTTAGTATTGCACTTTAAAAAACAAAAATAAGACAAATTTAAAATAAACCAAATGATTAAACAAAGTTAAATCAAACATATTTTGTAAAAACATATTCAGAAAATAAAATATTGGATTGACACATACATTGTGAAATAACCTATCAACTCTACGACTCGGGTTATGGATTCAAGTTAGTGTAATGATTTTTTATCAAATTTATTTTTTACCTAAATATAAAATAGTAAAATTAAAAAAAGAACAAAACAAAAACAAAAAGGAGTCTAGGAGAGTGAGTTTGGTGGCCCAGCGTGCTTTGAGCTTTTTTTTTAAAAAAATAAAGAATAAAAACTAGGTGTGGAGGCCTTATAATCTAGCTCACGTGCTTAAGCTTGGTTTTACTTTTTAAATTTAGGTCGATGCATCATTGGTTGTTTATAGAATCTAGCGATGAAGGGTTGCTTGAAAAACAAGATTTTGGATTTTTTGCTAAAAATCTATTTTTCAACTCAAAACTAACAAAAATATTATCTTCAATTAGAAAAGCATAATAAAGGATACAAAAAAATAAAAATAAAAAATATTTATTTTTTAAAAAAAAACTCTTTCATCGTAAATCCATCTCTATTACTTACTTTCTACGGACTTCGCATTTTCTGTAGCTTTCGGAATTTAAGGGAAAGTTGTGGAATTTTAGTTTTCTTGACCTTCAGGTTCATGAACCACAGTTTCATTTGATTGAAAGCAATGAAGATACATGGAGGTTGAATATTCATGCTCTGCGAAGTCCATCCGTACGTCAACGCTTCTGTTTCTACCCCATGCTCATGGAATTTAAGGGAAAGTTGTGGAATTTTAGTTTAGTTGTGGAATTTTAGTTTTCTTGACCTTCAGGTTCATGCATGAACCACAGTTTCATTTGATTGAAAGCAATGAAGATACATGGAGGTTGAATATTCATGCTCTGCGAAGTCCATCCGTACGTCAACGCTTCTGTTTCTACCCCATGCTCATGGAATTTAAGGGAAAGTTGTGGAATTTTAGTTTAGTTGTGGAATTTTAGTTTTCTTGACCTTCAGGTTCATGCATGAACCACAGTTTCATTTGATTGAAAGCAATGAAGATACATGGAGGTTGAATATTCATGCTCTGCGAAGTCCATCCGTACGTCAACGCTTCTGTTTCTACCCCATGCTCATGGAATTTAAGGGAAAGTTGTGGAATTTTAGTTTTCTTGGTTTGCTGGTCCATGAACTGAAAACTGGACTGATGGTGATTTATCAATACGAAGAAGAAATTTTGTTATGACTGACTTGTTAGAAGAAGAAATTCTCTCCTGGAACCCTACTTTGGCATGACCGTAGCTGTGTAATCACCTGTTTGAGGAAAATTATTACGTGGACTTGTTCTATCATGTTGACGTGCTAACCAAAGTTTACGCAATGCATCATAGATCAAATCACAAAAGATTATTGGACTGGAATTTTTGTTTCAACAATCTAGGAAGTGAAATGATAGGTCTCAATCAGGCTATGAAATGATATAGCGTAGATTGTATTCTACGATTGTATTCTACTCAAGATGAGAATTAACTGTAAGAGTTTTAATTAGAATAAGCTTGACATTACTGATTTTGAAAGGGTTTAAATACAAGAATAAAAATAACAATTACTTAATTCTGAGATCATATCTCTAAGAATTAGGACACCATCAGCTATCGGCAACAAGCCAATCATGCATTATTGAAAATCAAATAATAACTACTTGACATATTTTTAAGCAAGCAAGCTTTGTGGACATGACCAACAACTTAGACCAAGTCTTTCGCAACAGAACCTTCTCCTTGCATGGCTCCTGCGTATAGAAAATGCATTGACGATGACAGCTCGTAGTCCAAATGTTTTGGGTTCTTCAAGGGCACTCTTAAAGATCTTTTTGGTTTATCAATACTTCCCCAGTGACAGAAACCTTGTCCTCACGATTTATATTGGTTTATATTGATGAACTTATCGTGTAATTCTTGAGTGTTGTCCTATGTACCATCATCGACTGGAAGTCGTTTCCATTGGACCAAGCTTTCTTCAATAAATTTGGATTCTCGTTTTACCTAACATATATCCAATAAAACCTCATGCTCCATAAGTAAGTCACCATCGTCAGCCATCAGAAGTAAGTCAATACTAGCAACAATAGTTTCACCCAACTTCTTTTTTAGAAGGGACACACAGAAGACTGGGTGGATAAAAGAGTCGGGGGGAGCTTGAGTTTATAGGCAACATTTCCAATTTTTTCCTCAACTGGATATGGCCCATAAAATTTGCTTGCAAGCTTTTGATAAGCTCTTTTGAACACAGTCTATTGTCGGTAAGGATGTAGCTTCAGAAACACCAAATCACCGACTAGAAATTCAATGTCTCGACGTTTCGAATCGGCTTGTTGTTTCATTCGATTATTTGCTATATGTAAATTGCTTTTAAGCTGTCATAACATAGCATCTCTAAAAGCCAAGTTTTTGTCAACTTCATGTACTGAATAGTAACCTTCATGGTAATAAGGGATTGTTAGAGGAGACCTTCCATATAAAGCTTGGAAGGGAGTCATTCCTGCATATGCATGATAGGTAGTATTATACCAAAACTCAGCCTATGAGAGGAAGGAATGTCACTTACAGGGTTGCTGGTAAGCAAAGCAGTGAAGATATTGTTCAATGCAACAATTGATGACTTTCATTCGTTCATCGGTTTACAGATGGTAAGCGGAGCTCATCTTCAATTGGGTGCCTGACATTTTGAAAAATTCTTGCCAAAATAACTAATGAACACTGGGTCTCGATCGCTGATGATGGACTGAGGCATGCCATGAAGCTTGACTATCCCAATAGATTTGTGTTGATGACCGCAATCTTTCACCAAATAATTGTAAGAAGAGAGAGAGAGAGAGAGAGAGAGAAATAGTATAAATCAATAAATTAATGACAAGAAGAAATAAAAAATCTCATAACAAAATTTCTCAATACAAGGAAATCACTGAAAGGTAGGAAGCACACATAAATCTAGTGACAACCTGGTTGTTTTCATCACAATAAGTCTTGATAGACCCCTTTTGGGTTGCAAGCTAATGAGTTTAAATTAGTAATTAATTAACATAAATTCAATAATGAAATAAACTCCTAAACAATGTCTAATGCACTAGAAAAAATTCAAATTAAAAATAATTATTTTAAATTAAATAAATAAAAAAATAGAATAATAAAAAAAAGTCTTCATGTTAAAATTCCTTCATGTAGCCTGAATCTTCAATTTTTGCATATTCTTGACAGATTTGAGTCCTGATTTCAAACATGTAGTTCTCCCCTAATTTCCAACATGTCATTCTCTCTCATTTGGATGAATTATTGGGCCTACAATATGTAGTTGGAAAGTTTCAGATGTCTAGTTTCTATCGTAACTTTAATCGAAGCAAAATTCCACCGGTAACTCTAGATATGTCCCAAACAGTACACGAAGGTCTTGTTTGACATATTTGACAATATTATTTTACTAACTTTGACCCTTTGAAATATTATGTTTCCTAACTCTATTTGACCTGAACTTTACCACAATATATTTTCATGTATCTAATATTTCCTTGTAAACTTTCAGCTTTATCCAATATATGGTTTGAAAGATATGATCAATCTCGCAAAACTAGTCAGCAAACATTTTAAGGTCAAATTTGGAGCTGACTTGGTTCATATCACAAATTTAGTAAACTCGTAAAATCGAACCAAGTTTATCAATTTTACTGATTTTGCACGAGTTAAGTCCGATTTTACTAGTTTCGAGTTTTTAATCTGATTTAGCACATTAGCTACATGTTGACTCGTAAAATCGTAAGATTTTATTAGTTAACTCGCGATTTTAACAACCTTGCCCTAACTCATTCGGGTTACGACACCAAATATGGGACTTGGATGTGACATCAGGGTAACCTTATTAAAAGCAAATAGAATAAAATCATTAAATTCAATTATCAAACAACCCAATGTCGAAGGGTGAAACTTGAAAATAATAATTAAAAAGCAACAAAAAAAAACCCAAGTCACGCTAGGTTAACTCACCAACCCCATGATTATGGGTATAAGATTGGGGTAATCCAATAGAAAAGAAACAAAAAAATTACAAAGAATGATTCTCAATCAATCAAATTGTTATGGATATAATTAAAATAAAAAATCAATTTAAAAAAAATGTTGAAGGATCTTATCTAGTAATGAAGAAAAAATCAAATGAAAATACGATAATTCAATAGGAAAAAAAAATTATGGTGCTTGTAAAACCCGATGAAAAATATCATCGTGTTAATTGGATAATGGGAAAATAAAATAAAAATAGAAATGAGTAGTTGGGATGAGATTTTTAATTACTAAATATTTACTTTTGATATTAAAAGAAAAGGGAGATAAAGCTTTCGGGTCATAAAGCCCTGATTAAATTTTTACGGTGTTAGTAAAATATTGAAAAATTTATTCGGTGATGAAATGGGTTAATTTGAAAGTAAAATTTATAATGTTGAATAATTAGGAAAAAAATCAGTTTTATGAATTTAAACTATCTTGTATAATAACTTTCAAAAGCAAACCGAGACGGGATATCTGCTTCAATGAAAAATACCTAAACTACATTATAGTGGCATTATTGTAAATAATGGGATATTCATTGTAAACCCCCCAGCAAATGTATGATTGAAAATAGTAAGAACTTGATAAGTAATGGAAATCCTAAATGAAAAAGGAATGGATAAATAATAATAATAATAATAAAAATAAATAAATAAATAAATATGATGTATAACGGATGAAATGAGCTCCATAAATAAATAGAAAAGTGTTTTCAAGGTTAAAAATAAGAATTGTGAATTTTCTTAAATTAAAATTCATAATGATAACGAAACCAATAACAAGTTTCGATGGATAAAAAAATAAAAAAAAAGTCCCAAGAAATTTATATGGTAGCAAGGAATTAATGATAAGAAAGAATAGTACAAAATGAGAGAAAAGAGTGATGGTGTAAGCTTTGGTTAAAAGATGGTAACTCTATCGTGAAATGTTAGTAAATTTGTAAACAAAATAAATAATGAAAAGGCAAATAAAAATATTTTGAGAATAAAAAAAATGGTCTCAAGGATTTAGAGAAATGATTGACATGATGTATGCAAGGATGTGATAAGAAAATTCAGATTTTTAATAATAAAAAATTACAAATCAACTAGTTTTATGTTATCACATATAACTTTCAATCCAACTGGTAGATCGAATTGACATTTGCATGGAGTTACATCACATATTTTTAACAATTTGAACAATTTTTAACATGTTATTGATTTATATGTATATTGTGATGAAATGTTTGAAGTGTTGAAATCCAAACTATTATGTGGTAACCATGAGGGTAAGAGGCCATTGGGAAATTTATTTTTTCACAGTGAAATAAGTTTGGAATCAAAACCTTGTGATGAGGTTGAGACAATGGGTTGCAATAAGTTTATCCGAGACATAAATGTTTTGTCTTAGTATAAATTTTATGTATGTTTATATAGATGTTGATTTGTTATGTCGTGTGTTAATACATATTTTGTTGTGTATTGATAGTTTTATTATTTACAAACTCACCTAAGATAAATGAACTATCATTAGGTGTTGTCGTAAAGTGTTAATTGATGAGCAATGAAATTGCTTAATGCATTACATCATCATATTAAAAATATCTTCAAAATATTTCTCCTCAAAATGTTTGTGTGTCTTAATGATTTTATTATTCACAAACTCATATAGGATAAATGAACCGTCATGTGACGTTTTCATATAATGTTCGTTTGTTGGTAATGAAATTGCTTAATATATTATATCATTGTATTTAAAATGTCTTCAAAATATTTTCCTTGCAATGTTGTTGTGTATTAGTGGTTTTATTATTCACAAACCCAACTAGGATACATGAACAGTTATTGGGGGTTGTCCTAGAGTATTGATTGGTTTGTAATAAAATTGCTTAATGCGTTACATCATTATTCTTTCAAATATTTCTCTTGTAATGTTTTTGTACATTAGTTGTTTTACTATTCAGTAACTCACCTAGGATAAATGAATTGTCACTGGATATTATCGTAGAATGTTAATGGATAGATAATGAAATTACTTAATATATTATATTATAAACTCGTTGATTATGAGTAATGGCCTTTAAACCCATTTTAATTAATATAAACTTGAAGAAGTTTATGCCAACCAATTGCTCACTATTCCTTCAAAACCATGGCTTTTATTTAAAAAATAGGATTGTATCTTGTTTTGAAGCCTCTTGTCCAAAATTAGTACTTTAGGTCTTTCTAGTATTTTATTTTTAATAACAAATTTTTATTTATTAGTTTGGGTAAACTCTTAGAATATAAATACTATACGAAACAGTTTATCTTAAATACGATATATAGGATAATTATTATCTTTTTATTACACAATCAGTTTTTTATCTAGAATTTCTAAAGATTCATTAAGATTTTTAATTATCAAAACTAGGTAGAGAATTTTTTTTTCTAATTTATTCTTTTTATATCTGATAATTCACTGATATGTCTCATGCCACGTTGATCAAAGAATTTTTTTTTACTAATGATAAATTGCTTCGTGATTTCATTCACCGAGTGTAGAAGAAGAGATAGATGCCTTTCAGACTCTATTAGTGATAAATTTGGAAATTATTAGAATACATTCTCCCGTTACATTTGCATTTCTATTGTAAGAAATCGTGCTCAGAACTAGCTTATTAATCATGAGATTGAGCCATATCATACATTCTTAAGACAACATTACTCTCTTAACAACTACTAGTAAGTTTAATTACTCACTGACATTTGATCGGAAAGTGAAGGCGGGATTCCGATTTCCGAGGTTCCCTCTAACATCTGTGTTACCTTTTTCATAGAAGGTCTGGACATTGCATCAGGATGAATGCACCATAAACCCACTAAGGTCATTCTCTCGAATCTCTTGAAATCACTTAATACTTCAGGGTCATGTCCTACCACCGTCCCTAGCTTCCCGGCGGCCATGCAACTTATAACCCAGTCCGAGAGAACAAGATCATCCTCTTCACTCTCTTCCTCAACCCGGCTCGGTTCTATATGCCTTCTGCAACATAGAATTTCAAGTAACATCACACCAAAGCTGTAAACATCTACTTTGGATGTCACTCGTTCATTCCTTATCCATTCTGGTGCCAGATACCCCACTGTGCCTCTTAAATTTGTGTCTGTTCTAGTTTGATCTTTATTCAGAAGCTTGGAAAGGCCAAAATCTGCAAGCTTAGCAGTGTAATTGTTATCAATCAGTACATTCTCAGGCTTGATGTCACAATGGATAATCTGTGCCTCGCATTCGTCATGCAAGTAGAGCAATCCTCTAGCTATTTCAAGCACCATTTCTGCCCTCCGAACCCAGTTAGGTCTTTCTGATCCCTTCCCGAATAGAAGATTGGCAAGCGAGCCATTTGCCATTAACTCATAGACCAGAAGCTGTTGATCGTTCTCAACACAAAAGCCCAACAGTCTTACCAAATTCTTGTGGTATGTCCGGCCTATTATTTTGAGCTCTGTCATGAATTCCTTCTCGCCTTTTTCAATCGATTTCGTCAGCACTTTTACAGCAATATCAATCTGTATGTCCTTCATGCTTAGAATCCCACTGTAAACTTTAGCAGAAGATCCTCTACCCAGGGTCTTGCTGAATCCATTTGTGGCCTTCTGTAGTTCCAGGTACTTGAACTCCTGAAAGTTTATGCCAATGGAATTAGCATTTGAATAGCGTTTCCTTTTGATAAATCTTCGAGGAGCAGGATGGTAATAGATGGCAGAAACTCCAAAACAGAAAGCAAGCGTGGCTGTAACTATAAGGCTAATCTTTAGAAAAACCCGAGTGTCAAAATCATTATTCTTTTTATGTTCTTGAATGCCAGGATTGCTTTTCATCGGCACCTTCACCAGCGCTTGGCGTCCTTTAGTAGAAAAACTCTTTCTCGCATTTAGTAAAGGCATCCTTTTCTTGATACATCTAGAATCCACCAAGGAAGCAGACAAGCTGTAACAATCATCCATAAGAGCTTTTTTGCATCCCTCCAGATCGACATTCTTCACTCGAGCCAAGTCTGCATCGCTCTCAAATGGGAAGTCTGCATCATCAATCACATTAATTGTGAAATTTCTCATTGAAGGGTCGGCACAGTAGTTCACCACGGTCTCTGGGCGACACCCTTTGGACACGTGATTAGGGTCCAATGGAATGTAACCTGGTATGCACTTACATGTTGCTGTCTCATTATTCAGAGAAAAACACATACCATAGACACCACATATAGCATTCACCACGCAAGGCTCGTCGATCGCCCTCCACACTCTTGTCCATCCACTGCTATTTGATTTATGGTAAGCGAATTGTTGGAAATCACCATGATCATTAATTGTTGCTCGGTGATAGTAGTCTCCAACGGGGGTTGAGACATTTCTTGTTAAAGGGTAGATATTATCACCAGTACTGTTGACAAGGTACATGAAAAAAGTATGATTACTGAACACCAAACTAACATTGTTTCGTACAGTTCCAGTGTACCAATAACCAGGATCAGAGAAGTGATAGGCAGAGAGCACAAGGTTTCCATCAAATTGCATCTGCAACATGAAATTCCCAGTGGAGTAATCAACAGTTCCATTCGCATTGGAATAGAGCTTTTGGTCATCACTAAGAACTTGACCTGGTAAGATTGTGTCTGTTGGTGAATTAAAACTCTGCCAGATGACACTTGAACTGTCATCTCTCAAGACAAAGTTGCCATCATTTAGCATGAAGCCTAAACCTGCTCTTCTCCCCCTGTATATTGATTGAATACTACCATTGAGATGTGTGAGCGTAAGCTGGCCGTCAAACGTGAGTCTGACTGTGGATCCGGCAGCTGCCGGAGAGTCACGATTAGCTGACCAGACTAGTGTTTTTTCAGGGATCTTGTTAAACCAAATTCCAACAAGGTAAAGATTGTTGGGCAGAGAGTAGAACCCGAACGCAAATTCATCAGAAAGTGATCGCCAAGAATTACCAGATCCAGCCTTGATGCTAGAACCCAAGCTTATGTTGGGAGGTATCTGAGCATGCAATTCATGGAAGTACAGGAACTGCAGTAGAAGAAAAGGAAGTATTTTCTGGATAGTCATTGCCAAGTTGTTAGGAATTGAGGGGAAAACAATCTTAGTACAAAGAGCTAGCAACTGAACCGCGGTTTTATGTGATTGATAGCAATGAACATCGTTGAATAGTTATGCTCATGCCATTCTTTGAAATTTACCCAGAGAAAACTAAAATATTTCATTTTTATTCATCTTTTATCTTTCTTTGTCAAAAATTTATTATAATCTTTTATATAAAAAAAATTAAAAAAACCTTTATAGAAAAAAATAAATTAAAAAATATCTATTTTCCTGAAAAAAAAACTCATAGGTCTACTCAAATTAAAAAAAATTTATCCCCGATTCAATTTTCATTTTAAAATTTTAATTTTTACATCAAAAACATCTTTTTTATATGTGGATTATCCCATTCTAAATCCATAACATCTTTGTACGGCTCACTTGGATCCTTAATATATACAATACTTTTATGTGAAGTTACCACATCATTGTTCTCTAACACAATGTTTTTGTGCAAATCGACTCATTATAGATATTATTACTAGGATTTCAAAAGAAAAAAATTAACATAGATAAAAACAATATGTTAATTCTTAGATGTTTTTTTAACGAGAGAGAATCTTCTCATCTTCTCCTATACAAGCACGAGATAAAAAATTTGTTATAAATCAAAATTATTTTTAAGGACAACAAACACCATAAGTACTAGGATCAACCAAAATATTTAATTTTTACTCATTTATCTTTTCTCTTTCAAAAATTTATTGCAATCTTTTATATAGAAAAAAAATAGAAAACTTTAATAATTCTAAATAAGAAAAAAAAACTAACAAAAATACTCTTCAATTAGAAAAGGATAGAAAAAATGAAAATAAATAATATTTATTTTCCTAAAAAAAAACTCTTTCATCATAAATCCGTTTCTTGCTTAGTTTCTACCGACTTCGCATTTAATGTAGCGCTTGGAATTTAAGGGAAAGTTGTGGAATTTTAGTTTTCTTGACCTTGAGGTTCATGAACCACAGTTTTATGTGATTGAAAGCAATGAACATATATGGAGGTTGAATGTAGCTTGTGGAATTTAAGGGAAAGCTGTGGAATCTTAGTTTTCTTGACCTGCTGGTCCATGAACTGAAAACTGGACTGATAGTGATTTATCATTACGAAGGAAATTAATGTATAGCCGTGTCGGCATTCTGTCAAAAGTTTATTGGAATTTTCCTTTCATGAATTTAGTTAGTCAAGGATCAAAAGAAGACTTTTCCTTTATTGCATGTTCTTACTGTGTTTTCTATTGAGCCCTACAAGAACACCAAACGCATAGATTCCACCAAACGCACCCTAAATTAAGGTTTCATAATTGACTTCTGGTATTTTTTTTTTTTTTTTGCAGGATTGGGCAGCAAATTGAAGAATAGGAACTTTAGTTGCGTAATCGCCTGTTTTACATAAACCCAGTGCAAGTAATAAAATTATTAACGAAATTTTGTTATGACTGACTTGTTAGAAGAAGAAATTCTCTCCTGGAACCCTACTTTGGCATGACCGTAGCTGTGTAATCACCTGTTTGAGGAAAATTATTACGTGGACTTGTTCTATCATGTTGACGTGCTAACCAAAGTTTACGCAATGCATCATAGATCAAATCACAAAAGATTATTGGACTGGAATTTTTGTTTCAACAATTGAGGCAGTGAAGGCTCACAAGAAGGCTATTCTTTTTGCTTGTTTTTTTTTTTATGAATAGGATCATAAATAAATTTTAATGAAGAAAGATGAGGATTACAGCAGAAATAACGCAGAGCATGACCAAGACAGAACCTCCAGCAAGGAGATGGAAGTAGCAGAACCCAAGTCTAAACTAGCTAACCTTGCAAAAATACAGCACAAGATCCATCCATCAAAGAAAGAAATTAAGAGGCATAATCGATCCCAACAAACTACCTCCTCATAAATAGAGATAACAAAGCCATCACCGTACAAAGCTCAAAAGAGAAACTGCGAAATAACACAGCAGCAGCAGCTGAGCTAAAGGAAGGAAAACCAGGAAGGCTAGTTGCCTCAACCAGATAGTGGAAGAAAACTAGATGTCTTCCGAATAATGGAATCACTGAGCTAAGGGCTCCAAACTATTATGATCTTAAACAAGCTTCCAAAACCAATAAAAAACAAAGCATGGTGTGGATTGCGCCACCTTATAATTTCAATACAATACCGAAATCATGAAACAGACATAACGATAATCTTGTTTAAAAAATCTGTGCATCGATCAAAGGGGGATCATCAACTTCACTAGTTCCTTCCAGCATCTGTGTAACCTTGTTCATTGATGGTCGAAGAGTTGGGTTAGGACATATGCACCATAAACCCACCAAGACCATTCTTTCAAACCTGCAAAAATCTTCCAGGACTTCAGAATCATGGCTGACAATGGCGTGTAAGTTACCAGCTCTCACATTGCATAGAACCCAGTCAATTAGAATCATCTCGTTATCCTCTGTTGATTCATTAACTTGATGCAACTCTATGTGCTTTCTACAAAAAATAATCTCCAGCAACACGACCCCAAAGCTGTAAACATCAACTTTGGTAGTCACAGGAGCATTTTTTAGCCATTCAGGTGCCATGTATCCCATTGTTCCTCTAACTTTGGTGCTCGTTCGAGTCTGGTCTTTTTTCAAGAGCTTTGCTAGGCCAAAATCAGCTATCTTGGCTGTGTAATTTTTGTCAAGAAGAACATTTTGCGGCTTTATGTCACAATGAATGATCTGCGTCTCACACTCTTCATGCAAGTACAGTAAACCTCTTGCAATTCCATACACAGTTTCAGCCCTTTGATCCCAACTGGGCCTCCTCTCCTCTCCAAACAGAAAATCCGATAACGTACCATTCTTCACTAGCTCATAAACTAAAAGCCGGTGATTTTTCTCATTACAAAAACCCACCAGCCTTACAAGATTCTTGTGGTGAGTTAGTCCAATTACTTGGACTTCTGTTAAGAATTCCTTCTCACCTTGTTCAATGACCTTTTCAAGCTTCTTGACAGCAATCTCAACCTCTTCAGCCTCCAAGGTTAACACCCCACTATAGACAGTTCCGAAAGCACCTCTCCCAAGTTTGTTCCTTAAACCATTCGTTGCTTGAAGCAATTCCTGGAATGAAAATGCCTTCAAATTGATCTCTACAGGCTTTGGCACTGGGAGCTGCTTTTTACTAATGTAAGGCTGAGCAAGAGGGTGATGATAAATGGAAATGGTGGCAAAGAGTAACGTCATTATTGAACATAATAATAAGCCTGCTAGAAGAGCAATCCAAGAAGGAGAATCATCATCTTTGTCTTGAATTTGATTGTTGTTGTTTGCCTTGGGAATTTTTATAAACGCCACTATATTATTAGTAGAAGGGATGCTCCTTCTAGCATTAAGCAAAGGCGTTCTCTTCTTGTAACACACAGACTCGACCAAGACGCCAGCCACAGCAAAACAGTCGTCCATTATCGCCTTCCTGCATTCTTCTACATCGGCTGGTGTGACTCTGGCCATATCTGCAAATGCACCGTTTGGAAAATCAGCATTATCTATCTCTTCAAGAGTGAAATTTGAAGCCGAAGAATTCGGAGCACAGAAATCTATCACCGTATCAGGATAGCATCCTTTTGAGGGAATGCTTGGATCCCATGGTGAGTAGCCAGGCAAACAATCACAGTTGATTGTTGTGTTATCAATCGAAGTGCAGAAGCCATAAACTCCACAGATATTAAACGGTATGCAAGGTTCAGCTTTAATACTCTCTGGCTCCCACACAACGGTCCACCCGCTTCCATTTTCTTTGTGGTAAACAAACTGTTGAAGATTTCCATGGTCATTGATCGTTGCTCGGTGATAGTAATCTCCAATCGGAGTGGGAACTTGACTTGTCATACGATACGTAATTGAAGTGTGATTCACAACATACATAAAAGCTGTACTCTGGTTGAAAATCAGGCTCACATTTTGGTTTCCTTCTGTCAAAGTGAACCAGTAACCAGGATCAGCGAACTTGTATGCAGACATAACAACATTACCATCCATTTGAAGCTCTAACATGTACTGCCCAGTCGAGTAGTCAACTGTTCCATTTGCATTAGAGTAGAGTTTTTTGCCCATTACTAGGACCTGGCCTAATAAAATGGTGTTTGTTGGAGAATCAAAGCTTTGCCAGATAACTTCGGAAGAATTGGTTTTTACAACAAAATTGCCATCATTTTGCATCAGAGCAGAACTAGCACCGAAAGTTCCATTGTATATTAAGTATCCAGTTCCATTTGAGTGTGTAAGAACAAGCTGGCCATCGAGTGTGAAATTGATGGTTGATCCAGTTCGAGCTGGATCATCACGGTTCGCTGACCAAACTAGTGTTCTTTCTGGGATTTTGTCAAACCAGATTCCAACAAGGAACATGCCATTAAGAAGAGGATAGAACCCAAAAGCAAAATCACCAGAGGGTGATCGCCACGAAGAATTAGTCCCAGCAGTGATGCTGGCACCCAAGTTTATTGTGTTAGTGGTTATCTGGGGTTGCGCTAAAGAACAAAGAAAGGAAAGAACAAATGGAAGACACCATAAAACAATAGAAACCATTGTTACTGAGAAAACAGAATCAGTAGGCCAGAAAACCATAGAGAAACAACATTTTAACTCAATTTATAGCAGAGATATTACATCCTGGTACTGCATGATGACTCGGGATAATTCACCTCATAAGTCAAATCATGAAGAGTGGGCAAGCTCGTACACCAGAGATAAGCGGTCAATGACTCAGCCAAAAGGTTACCATAACCCATATCTTTCACATCGCATGTCAAACTCAACCGCTTGGAAAAATCATTCCAACTTTTGACGTTTGCTGCAATAGTTGCTGGTCCTTAGAAGCTGGAGGCAGTCAACACCGTGCAAGGCGGGCAGAAGAAAACCATGTAATGGAAACTAAAAATCTTACAACTTCCAGAGTTCCTGAAGACTAAAAAAATAGTACTTTACTAGTCAGCCAGTGCGCTGCCGTGGGGAAAAGTCCAGTGAATCATCGTAGTGCTGACCCAGTAAAAACCTCATTTAATTTTTTTAAAAGAAAAAATTATTTAAAACAAAGTTGATTTAAATTTTTTTTATTTTAAAAAATATTGAAACTACACCGAACTAAACATGGGCTTGACAATATTTTTTTTAATCTAATTCACTTAGATATTGTTGATTTAAAATTTATGCAAACTAGAGGTGAAAAAAAGTATTATATTACTTTTATATGTATAATTGCACAAGATATTGGTATACATATTTGTTTAAAAGCAAAGATAAAATTCTTGAAATATTTAAATATTATAAAAATAAAGTTGAAAATCAATTTGGTAAGAAAATAAAGACAATAAAAAGTGATAGAGATGAAGAATATAAAATACTTTTTAGTAAATTATGTTTGCAAAATAGTAATATCCACAAAATTACTGCTTCTTATTTACCTCAACAAAATGACATTGCGGAATGTAAAAACTGAACATTAAAAGAAATAATGAATGTTATGTTTATAAGTTCAGGAGTACCTTAGAACTTGTAGGGATGATTTTAATTGTCAATTATATGCTTAACAACCCTATAAAAAGCTAGAGAAAACATTATATGAATTGTAGAAAGCTAGATGACCTTCCTATAAATACCTTAGATTCTAGGGGTGCCTTGCAAAGTTGGTAGTACCTAATCCCAAAAATGTCAAGATGAGACCTAAAACTATAGATTTTGTTTTTATTGAATATGTTTACAATAGTAGTGCATATCAATTTCTTATATATAAGTCAAGTATTGAGAATATTCATTTTAATACTATTATAGAATCAAGGAATGTTATATTCTTTGAAAATGTGTTTTCATTTAAAAAAATACAAGAAAATCATTTACTTAAAAAAATGATTGAGGCTAGCTTAAGCAGTCATCGTTAATCGAAAGATGATGAAGTTGAGCTTATAAGGAGTAAAAGAACAAAAATAATCAAAATATTTGGTCATCATTTTCTAACATACTTCTTAGAAAATGAACCTCAAACTTACTATAGAGAAATGTCCTGTTTGGAAACTTTCTATTGGAAAAAGATACTTTGATGCGAACCTTGTGATCACGTAGTCACACAACCCACAATCAAGATTGAGATCTGATCCCGGAAAGCTGAAAAAGATCTGATAGGAGTGTGATATAATGAAAACCTGTTCCAAGGCACCAACACTATTGAAATGAAGTAGAATGACGCCACGAAACCAGTTAATCTTCAATAAGTCAGATTCAATTCATTCAAGAATTGAAGAATGCAAGAATCACTCTCACACGTTAAAACTGAAAAATTTAGAAGTAATATTCATCAATGGTTGCCAAAATTTAGGTTACATGTGTTTAAATAGTTCTTAAAAATTAACCCTAATGGATCTACCATTGTGGGTTGAATTGACCCACATACAAAATTGACCCAAAAACCCTAAACTAAAAGGCACATAATATGATCCAAACAAGTCTTGGATCCTAACTCAAAACAAAGTTTAAACTAAGCTCAAACATGAAAGAAAATAATAAAAATAATTAATTTGTCATTAAATAATATCAGCCCTTCTTTTCTTATGTAGCTAAGATGAATAAGGAATCCTTATAAAAAAGGATTCTAGAACATTAATGAATCGTTGTCACTCTTGAAAAATATGTTTAAGCTCATTAAAGATTCTTGTGGAACTAGAAAATTTCCAAAACAAGTTGTCACATCTTTTTAGAAAAAGGATCTTTGCCAAATAGAAAGTTCACATGTCAAAAGAAAGTAAATAATAAAATTCATACAGGTTATTCTGACCTATATCGCAAGTCCTTTCCAAACTCCGATTCATCTGAAACTTTACCCTAAATATAGAAAAATACCTCTAGAATCTTAAAGTTTCACCTCGATCCAACAATTGAATTCGGCGTTATGCTAAATAGCGTAAAATTAGATGGTAGAAAATTTTACGTCAAAATCCAAATCTGACCTTGCTTGGGTCGTATTATAAGGCTGAACGATATCACAGTTAGTAGTGAAATAAAATCTATTATGAACAATCATACATGAGAAATAATGAATCTTCCACTTGGAAGTAAGTCATTAGACTATAAGTGGATCTTCAAAATGAAGATAAAAACTAATGACACTATTAACAAATACAAATAAGATTTGTGGTTTAATAATTCAAGCAATAAGAAGATGTGGAGTATTTTAACTCATATTCGTCTATGTCAAGAATAACTTTTATATGAATGTTGATAGTCATGACCTCTTTTAACAAGCTTAAGATACATCAAATAGATGTAAGATCAACTTTATTAAATGGTAACCTTAATAAAAAAAAATTACATGGAACAACTTGAAGGGTTTGTTGTTAATGAATAATAACTAAAAGTTTGTGAGTTTGTCAAATCATTATATGGTTTGAAAAATACATCTAACGAATGGCATGAAAAATTCAAAAAGATCATGTTATCAAATAAGTTTAAAATCAATAAAGTTGATAAATGTATTTATGTGAAAAACATATATAAATGTTATGTTATTGTATGTTTTTATGTGAATGATATGCTTATTTTGAACAATAATAATTGTATGATCAAGTGTACTACGAAAATATGAACCAATAAGATTGTCATGAAATAATTAAGTGTTGTAGATGTCATATTGGGAACAAAAATTACCAAGAAGCTTAATGAATTGGTATTGTACCAATCACTTTATTGAGATAGTTCTAGATAAATTTTGTAAAGGTAACAATAGTAATATGAAAACACCAATGGACATGAGTGTATATAAGTCTAAAAATTAAAGGTAAGGAAATAAACCGGTTGCAATATTCTTGAATAATTAGGAGCTGGATGTACGTTAGAAACTAAACAGTACCTGATATTGCATACTCGTTTAGCAAACTAAGTAGATTTACTAGTAATCTGAGTATGGATCATTAGAAAGCAATAAATAGGGTACTCAAATATTTAAGGTACACCTTGGATTATGAATTACATTATATTGATTACTCAACGATACTTGAAGGATATAGTGATGCAAATTGGATATTCAATACTAAAAATTAAAATCCACTAATGGATATGTCTTCACATATAATGGATCAACTATATCATGAAAATATTTTAAGCAAATGTGTATTACAAGATCGTTTATGAAATCAAAGTTTATTACTCTTAATAAAGCTGGAGAGAAAGACGAGTGACTTTGAAATTTCTTAGAGGATATTTCATGTTGGCTAAAACTAGTGCCAATAATTTATATCTATTGGGATCGTCAGCCTATAATTTGAAGGGCATAAAGTAGTGTGTATAATAGTAAGTTTAAACATATACGTCATAGATATAATATCATCAAACACTTATTCTCAAACAGAATTATTTTCATTGACTATGTAAAGTTAGAGAAAAACATCATGGACCTACTAACCAAATGTTAGTTGAGAGCGTTTATATATAATTCATCAAGGATAATGGGCTTAAAGCCTTTAAAAATAAAAGAGTGTATTGATAATAATTATACCTAGTTGACTAGAGATCTTAAGATCTATGTTCAAATAAAAAACTAAGTCATATAACATTTTCAATATCATTCAAAAATTATGATTTCCTACTTATTCATATAATGAAAGAAGATGCTAGTTGTAATGTCATAAAGGGTGAGTTATGTTCTTAATAATTTTCATATCTTAGTATATCAAGTAGAGTATCGTATAATATTTTTATTGGAAACTCACCTATATGAGTGAGAAATATGATTGTTTTTTAGAGTTTCAAAAAAGACTGAATTCACTAAAGCACTCATGAATTTAGAAGATGTTCATGGCCAAAATAAACATAATAGTGAGAATCAAATGAAATCTCTAGGTAGACAACTATGTGAATATTATTATATTGGTTTACATAAAAGGCTGATAGTTTAAGACATCGCGTTCACTATTTAGCTGAGTAGATCCGATAGTATGTCAATAAGAAAGATTCAAAGCTAAAAGCTACTTATCTTGATGTAATGACCCACTAAATCAGTATCTTATAGATCTTTGAGTCTTTTATATTGGTCAAATAATTTTCATTCATGTAAGGGATTGTTGGAAATTTTTTTTTAAAACATGGTTAATAGGCACATTTGAGATCAAATTATAAGTGGAGACCACTTACTTTTGGGTATAATTTTTTTTTAGGATTTATTCTCCAAAATAAACTCTTTAACATGAAAAATTAACATAATTAAAATAAATAATGAGTGAATGAGAAATTGATATAAAAAAAACCCTTAGTTGAAATGCTTTTATGAAACCTAAAAACTCTATCTCACAAGGAAAAGAAACAAGATTTTCTTGTTATTTATATAATGGAAAGTTGAAAAATTGAAATTGAGCCTAAAAAACACTCAAGCTTTTAGAGAGAGAATGACCTAAGTAAAATGGGCCTTGGGCTTTTTTCAGCTTCAGCATGCCTCTAAAGCACTGTAACAACCTAATTTTTTCATGGTCAAAATTGATGGTAATTTTTTTTGAAAGCTGGTATGTTCTCAATGCTTCTCGCAATAACGTCCCGAGAATTTATAATTAGGTTTCAAACATGACATAATACTTAAATGATTGTGTAACTCAATACTTCCATATACATGAGAACACTTAATACACATACCACATAACATTATATTTACATGTACACAAGTTTACATTACATCATATTAACATTAACATAAGTTCATATCCCTAATCTAATATTGTTATTATTGCGAGTTTATACAAAAGTGTCAAACGACAACCATACAACTAGTACATTCGTTCCTACCAAATACATAACATTTAAAACATGTGAATATATAGTTTTTTCCAAAATATATGGACCCATAGAATAGGGTTTCTTAAGTACCTTATTGGTGTGATGTTCCTGTTACAATACAAAGATAGAGACAAAAATTATAAATAATTTATACATAATAGTAGGTAACCACGGAATATTAACATCACTTTTTGTTCATAATCTAGAAGAATATAATCGTTTCATTACTTTTTATATATGTAATGCATTCTTTATCATCTTATCAACTACTGTAGATAATTACAATATTCAAACTCGGACATAGATCTTTTATAAAACATACATTTTGGAAAATTAGCATTTTGCTAGAAGGGGGTGGAAGTTACCTATTTGTTCTTCTTGTGGAATGCCCTCGTCCAGTTGAAGGTTTAATCCTGATCGTACCACTTGACATATCAAATGGTCATAATCATCATACTCGTATTAAGCAACCATATAACCATCATTATACATATTCCAAGAATACACATGTTCATATTCAAGTGTTCCACACATTATACAATCATACAACGAACATCATCATATCACTGCACTTCTTTTTATTTTAAGTGTGGCCACTCGCAATGTCCTAACATTTAATTCTTGAGTTTCGTAGTGACTTAGGTTAGATCGACGACGAAGTCATCACAAGCATTAAATCATTTCTAATATGGAGTTCATCAGCAAACTAAGTTGCCTCTGTCACAGAAAGTCGTTAGTGAAAATTGGGTCACTAGTGACACATAATTCGTCAACGAAAATTGGGTCACTAGTGACACATAAATCATCAGCAAAAACTTCTTTCACGGTTGACACCTGGAATCTTCAGCAAATACGTTCATTGTCAATTCAAAAATCATCAATGAAAATTAAGTCGCTGCCAACTCAGAAATCATCAGGAAACTGTTTCCTTGACTGATGCTTGGATTCGTCAGCACAGACTCTCTATAAAGATCTCGACCATCCATTTACATGGCTCAGTTCGGGCTTCGTGCTGGGTATAAGCCTGGGTTTGGGTTTAATTTAAAAATAATATTTTGTGCTAAAAATAATTATTTTTTTCCAACCTGTTTTTGAGCTTGAATTTGGGTTTATAATTATTTGTTCCACAAAGAATTACCTTTATCGGCCTATGAATAAAGAGTCTAAATAATTTCTTCAACCTGAACAATTTATAAGCAGTTTTTATTCAAACAAAATGTTAGATCTAAAGCCAAGATTATTAGGTCTGATTTTGATTTATGACTGGTAATCGAGGCTGATAATGGTAAAAAATAATTTTGGTAATTACTAGAATTAATTTTTTATCAGTTTTGGTTTCAAAACCTTCTATAAACAAGAAACTGAAAAAAGAGTGTTTTTGTATATTTAAGAAGAGTGTTTCTGTAGAGTTTTTTTAGATTTTACAAACTCCTTTTCACATCTATTTTTCCAACATATTCTCTTTTGTTCTAAGCCATGTTTTTCTTCCTTGTTTTTCTCTCAATCTAGAGCTTAAATTCAGTTTTTATGGAGAATATTTTGAGTTATATTTTTTTTAGTTTATGTACCTTATCTAAAAATACATATATGCAATGTGATAGTGTTTGCATACATTCTATTTGCATCATGTAAGGGAACAATAAAGTTTCAAGGATAATTAAATGATTTTTAACAATAAGTTTTTTTAGCTTAATTATATTATAAGTGCTTCAATAAGTAAATACTCTACATTAGTTTTGTTTAAGTATAATTTCAATATAAACATACTAAAATTGTGTTTCAATCTATTATGCAAGTTTCTATATTTACTTAGCATGTATATTAGAATTTTAGTTTTGATTGCAAGTTTGCTTTAAAAATACTATAAACTAAATATTTTTGAACATTATTTTTGGATTAAACTTCTATCATCAAAACTTCTTCGTATCTGTTTTTCTTCTTCTAGTAACTATATCATGTCAAATTTTTTGATTTGTTTTTACATAAAAGATGTTTTTTTTTCTCAAATAAATATTAATTTTTTTTATTAACGTGGGTTTCCGAGCCAGCTTGCGTGCACTTTGACTTATCTCACGGGCCTTGAAGTTAGCGATCATGTAAGCCTCCAGTCGCCCCGAGAGGACTCGAACTCGTGATAATTGGAGAGCAAACTCAAGATCTGACCAGTTAAGCTACCCCTCATGGTTAATAAATATTAATTTCATTATTAGGCTATGTACAAAAGAAATATAAGTGTTAGAAAGAAAACGATAAAAATTAATAAGTGAGGCTCATGATTTAATAAAAATATTGTCTTGTAAATATATTTTCTTCTCTTGAAAAATTTAAGTTATTTTTTACTTTAAATTTATTTTTTCACCATAAAATATTTCATTCACCAATTTTGTTCTTAAAGTTAGTGAAAGATGAGAAAAATACTTGATGAAAAACAAACACTGTTAAATTAAATTTACTGTTGCAATTAAGTGTAAGGCTTAATTTAATTATATGGCTACAGTACCAAAAACCACTCACATCCGTAATCTGTGTGAGCAGCCCAAATCACAACAAAGCCCAGCCCATAATTAAAGAACGAAACTCGGACTCACTCGCTCCACTCTAAAATCCATCTCCTTCCTCGTTCTCAATTTTCCCCATCATCTCCTCCATATTTCAATCAGCACAGCAGGCGAAAAGAATAAAATAAAAGGAAAAAGAAAAAAAACCCTAAAAATAAAGAGCGGCACACACAGATAATCCGTCCATTTATCACTCGTGAGATTGAATGATAATAAAAGCAAACACATCAGTAGTAGTTATTGACTTGACAGTGATCAAATTGTTGGACAATGGGAGCAAGCCGCAAGTTACAAGGCGAGATCGATCGTGTTCTAAAGAAAGTTCAAGAAGGCGTCGACGTTTTTGACAGTATCTGGAACAAGGTCACTAACTTACTCTCCCTTCTCCATCGCTATCTCTCTTAAATATTTTTTGTTTGATTTTCATATTTTTTAGCTGCCAAGAAGTAACGAATTTAGAGTCTAAAAACCAATTTGAGAAGTATTGTTTCAGTGTGCTTTCTTTTTCTTTTTTAGATGTGTTTGGTTGCTGAGAAAACGAAGGAAAGTGAGTTTTGGCGGAATTTCATTTTGTTTTCTCTTTTGTTAAACGTATAATGAATTGTTATTTTGTGCGGATGGATTTTTAACGGTTAGTTTGTTAATGCTGTGATTTCATTGATTGTGTGGGTTATTTTTGTTTCAGTTATTATTATTTTTTTTAATAATAAGTTAAAATAAAATAACTAATTCTGTATTTCGTTTTTTTGATTTTTATTCTGTGTTTGTTGTCGAAAAAATGGTAAGCTTCTCTGTATATTTTTGTTTTTGTTATTTTGTTTTCTTGGTTTACAAATGGATTTATTGATGCGATGTAGTGATGATATATAACGTTTACTCTCTGCTTAATTGAGTTTTCTTGCACCTTTTGTTTTATTTTATTTTGTAGTATTTTGTTTGTTTGTTTTTCCCTCTCTAATTTGGTTGTTTATGAATGGGTTATTGCTGTTTGTAGGTTTATGATACGGACAACGTGAATCAAAAAGAAAAGTTTGAGGCAGACTTGAAGAAGGAAATCAAGAAACTGCAGAGATACAGGGACCAGATCAAAACATGGATTCAATCCAGTGAAATAAAGGATAAGAAGGTCACCCCTCTTCATTTTTTTTTTCTGGTTACTGTGCTTGAATCATTTCAGCCTTGCAGATTTGAGTTCCTATTATGAATTCTAGTTGCTAAAACAAGAAAAGTTACCCAGCCTTTTAGTTTGCTCTTAATCAATTATTTAATCCAAGTTTAGATATCAAAAAGTATGTAAGTTTGGGTTATTTTGAGTCATCAAGTTGGTTATAGATGAAGGGACACTTTTTATTTATTTGATTGGTTTACATTTTTGAATAAATCAATTCAATGCAGCTAAGCCTGGATGGCTACATGTATCTACCTTGTCTATTTAGTTACATTTTGTGCTAAACTTTCTGCTAGCTGTTATGAGATTATGTTCTTTATTACTTTAGTCATATGCCATGTTTGGTTTATCGCACCCCACCCCTCTCTAGGCTTTAATCATTTTACAACTGGTCTGTCCAAATTATCTTAAACCATCTTCATGTTCATTCAGCTTTTCCTGAATAGATGTAACCTTCACCTTCCAGCACATGTGTTCGCTTCTTATCTGGTTATTTTTTGTGTTATCATGCACCACTCTTATCTAAAGCTTTGAGGATATTTGATAGTGCAGTCATTTTCCATGATAAAATGGTTATTCATTTCTGTGACGCGTCGTGGCATTTTCTTCCTTATTATGTATATTTGACACTGTTGTTGAAGCTGAGGTTGATCTTGCTTTCTTTTGAATCATGTTGTAGGTTAGCGCATCTTACGAGCAGGCTCTGGTGGATGCTCGCAAGACTATCGAGAAAGAAATGGAAAGATTTAAGATCTGCGAAAAGGAAACTAAGACAAAAGCATTTTCCAAAGAAGGGCTGGGCCAGCAACCCAAAACTGTAAGCATTGCATACTAACACTGCCTTGTTTTATGCCGGACCTTGAATCGAATCGGTCAAATGGGTAGTAAATTTGAGGCTGAGTAAACCATCAGATTGGTACCTTGGGAGCAATTGATGTGGTTACTTGGAACCACATTACTCTGTGAGGCAATCCCTTCTTAGGGTGATGTAATGTGCCATGACTGCTAGTACTTTCTCAATCTGATGAAGCCTGTTAAAGGGTTTCTAATTCACCTCTATTATCTGGCTTACATATTTGGTGCTTTTTATTGTTTGTTTTGTGCTTAAATATGTTTTTCTTTCCCACTTCAGTGTTTACATGTGCAGACTTGCAGAAGTAGCTCAATTTAAAAGTTTTTGAGCTATTAGTGGACATCATTGACAGCATAGATTTGAGGTCTTCGTTAAATGAATTTTCTTATTCATTTTTTGCTCTTTGTGGTTTTTTTTGGAGGAATGCTAATTAGTTGTCTTTTGGATTTGAGGCCTTGTTGTTGTTGTTGCTGCTGCTGCTGCTGTTAGTGTTCATCATTGGACTTGATTCCATCTCCCTGTAATTAGAAGTTTTATTTCCAATCTTAAAATTGTCTTTTGGGTTTTGTATGTGTTCCATGTCTTTAATCTTTATAAGTTCACAAAAACTATTATTAAAAAGTAAAATAGTTCTTTTTTCCAAGATGTCATAGCTTTTGCAATCAGAATCGCTTAGTATGCTTATCTTTTTTATTATTAGGATCCAAAGGAGAAGGCTAAATCAGAGACAAGGGATTGGTTGAATAATGTGGTATGTAAGTAAGCTGTTTGATTTGCTTTCTTCTTATCTTTATTTCTGAAAGTGTATATAAAATAAAACAATTCTGACTTTTCAAATTTCATTTCTTTGAGCTGGTATTATAAAATCTTTCATTATGACTTGTAATTGACCTGCCCCTCTCTGGTCCTACTGCATGTGGCATGTGCAGCCAGTTGATTTTGCTTGCTAATTAATGTCCAAAGCTTTATACTTATCCCAGAAAAAAATCAATGATATAGACGAACTATTGAAGTTATAAATGGTTTATGGCTTAGAGATCTGTGATCTGCCTGATAGCATTTAAAATAGTAAAGCTTTTCCCTTCGAGATAATTCCTTATTCAATACTAAAACATTTTTTTCCTTTTGTTTTGCCAACTATGTTTATAAACTTTTAATTGTCTTAAACTCGTCCAAAATGAATGCCTGCAAGTCACATGAGAACCTCGTCATTCATACCGAATCTGAAACTTTGTATCTTGAGAACAAGAACTGGACCAATTTTCAAGCAATTAAAATTACTCCATTATATGTCAATTTGGTCTGGAAAATGTGGTTTGAAATGAATAAAACTTATTTTTAGTTTGACATCATCGAGTCTTAAATTGAAGTCCTTTTCTGTTTTATGAATTCTTATTTCATTAGTGGTGTTTTAACTTGTTCTTCCTTGAATAGGTTGGGGAACTGGAATCTCAGATTGATAGCTTTGAAGCTGAGATTGAGGGGCTTACTGTTAAGAAAGGAAAGACAAGGCCACCCAGACTGGTAGGACAGAAAAGGAAAATGTAGTTTTTAGAATTTATATATTCTTCCTGTTATAATTTTTTTTTCTTCCTTTTGTTTGACAGACACATTTAGAGGCATCCATTACACGGCACAAGCTTCATATAAAGAAGTTAGAGTTGATCCTGAGGCTACTAGACAACGATGAGTTGAGTCCTGAGCAGGTTAATGATGTTAAAGACTTCCTGGATGACTATGTGGAACGTAATCAGGTTTGTGTTTTTTAACCTTTTCTAACAGCACACAAATTTTTTATCATGCTTATTGTAAGAGGCATCATGCATTCTCTTGTGGATTTTCCCATGTTAAACTGTATATTTTCACTTCACTTCAACATTCTTGATGGGACATCACATTAATATTCTTTCTTTTTATGTCACTTCAATTCTCTTTTTATATGTTATCTTTTTTGTAGGAAGATTTTGATGATTTTAGTGATGTTGATGATCTTTACAACTCATTACCATTAGACAAGGTTGAATCTCTTGAAGACCTGGTTACAATTGGTCCTCCTGGTCTTGTGAAGGTAAACTTTAATGGGTGGCAGCCTGTGCTTCTAACTACTTTGCCATTTTAGAGATGGGAATGCAGTCATCTTTTGGATGTGTGGTTGTGCTTGTTTTCTCTTTCTCTTCTAACATTCAATGGAAGAATAATCTCAGCTTTTTTCAAAATGTTTTGTTAACACATTTTTTTTTTCCGTTATTTTTTTGGTGTTGGTTGGTGGGTGGGTAGGGGTGTTTCTTTTACTCAGTTTTGTAATAAATTTCTTTTTTCCTCTGCAGGGTGCCCCCGTTCACAGCTTAAAGACTTCCTTGGTGACATCTGCTCCTCAAATGCCTGTATGTCTATACTCTATCTAGGATTGTTATCCTATTATATCTTTAGCTTTGAATTATGAAGGATCTCAAGATACATTAGTGGTTTTGATTAAGCCTTCCTTTTACCTATTTATTATTAGAGAGGTTGTGTTCTTCTTCTTGTGTTGATGTAGCAAGCTGCAAGGCCTGAATCAGATGTACCTTGGTGATTCAGTGACATGCATGGGCCAATGGATATTTGTTTGGCTTTAATTAGTTGCCAAGGGAGTTTTCATTATATTTTGCCTTAAGATTTAGTTGGACCTGTGATACTAGGGCTTGTGACTATGACACGTTCGATTCCTTCTTTATTTTGAAGGGAAGAAAGAAATGTGAAAGTTATATGTAATGTACATTGCTTTTGCTTTTGGCTCTTCTAACCCTTTTATTTGACATAATATAGCTGGAGGTTTATATTTCTTGGGTTTAATAATGTTTTATATTAGTTTGTTTGGTGTAGGCTGTTATTAACTGTGTTAAACTCTGGATTAATGGCAAATAGTTGCTTTTTTCTTTCAGAATAACTTACATTTGCTTTATCTTGGGTCTATATATACCATATATTCACACTAGCTAATTGTTATTACGTTCTCCACTTTTTATAGTTGATTTTAAGCCATACTTGGATTGAATAGCTTATTCAGTGTCTAGAGAAGTGTTCTGGAATCACAACTTTTTCTCATGTTGTGTATCACTGGTATTTTATTTTCATTTATATCTTAGAAAACCAGAACTTTACCACTTCTACTATCTGCACTTATTAATTCCCTAATTCCATTTCAATTTTGTGCTTTGTCCTAACATTGTTGCTATGTCTATGGAATGAAAATTCTTTTTCAGGCCACTGTTGCTTCTACTCATCATGAGGGTGCTGTTGTTCAAGATCAAGCCGATGATACTACTTCACAGGATAGTAATTCTGATATTGTTGCAAGAACTCCTCCTGCCAAAAGTAGCATGGTTGGTTCTTCTGCTGCAGCAACACCAACTGGGAACCATGCACCTATTTCTGTGAATGTTCAGGCTCAAACATTGCATGATTTGTCAGCAGCTTCACCAACTCTTCCTGGTTCAACTTCTGTTCGAGGTGTCTTGGAAAATGCAGCTCCTTCTAATCCTTCTTCTCCCGCAACACTTGGCAATTCTATGAAGGAGGAAGAAATTGCAGGCTTCCCTGGCCGTAGATCATCACCTTCTCTTGCTGATGCTGGATTAGCAAGGGGCATTGGTAGAGGTGGCCTCTCTAGCCAGCCCTCGTCTAGTATCCCCCTCAGTCCTGTTGTTATTCCTAGCAACGGGGCTCATGGTTCAGTACCTTTAGCTTCTGACATTGCAAAGAGAAATATTTTGGGAAATGATGATAGAATTGGGAGTGCTGGAATGGTGCAGCCTCTGGCTTCCCCACTAAGTAACCGAATGATCTTGCCTCAGGCTGGTGATGGAACCAGTGCAGTTGATACTAGTAGTGCTGGTGAAGCTGCTACTATGGGTGGCAGAGTTTTCTCTCCTTTGGTCACTGGCATGCAATGGAGACCTGGGAGTTCCTTTCAAAATCAGAATGAACCGGTATGCCACTTGTTTTAACACTGTCTGTTGTCCTGGTGTTTATAATAGCATAGGGGTGCAAGTGTGAGTTTGTGTGCAAATTTATTTAAGAGGATATTGGTGCAAGGTGTCTATTTTTTTCACTGGATAATCCCTCATTTGTCAAGGACAAGTCCAACTGCAAACTACCCCACCCAGCTGCCTCCCTTTCACCCTAATCAAACCTTGGGGAGCATTGGCATTAATGTCAATGGCTTTTATCTGTGATCGTCACCATCCTTCTAGTGGAATGAAGGCTCAAGGTGTAACTAAGCTGTGTTTATTGGGTGGGCCAAATAATGGGACATTTGGAAACATAATTGAAAATATTTAAACTTCGGTTTTTTAGCATACATGGATTAGCTTATTAGATCCATTTATTAGCTTAGTGACTGCAATTAACCTATTAGCATAAATGCCAATTGCTTTTATCTGGTCTTGATCCTAGCTGCCTCCTTGGTGCAATGGGTGGTCACCACCATCCTACTGCAATGGATGCTCAAGGTGTTAATTAAACTGTGTTTCATGGATGGACCAAGAAATGGGATATTGGAAATGCTGTTGAAAACATTGAAATTTCAATTTGCAGAGCCTATATGCGTAGCATATTTGATGCAATTTTTAGTTTAGTTAGTGACTGAAATGTTCTTTGTACACCCATCTTTTTTGGAAGCTGATAATGTTGACTTTTTTACAATCATTGGATTATATATCTATCTAAGTTCTAATTCATTTGAAAATGAACATCTCTGTTAATAACCACCAGCATTTATAGTATATTATAACTTTTATTGTTGAATGGGTGTTTTATATTTTTTTCATGCAAGCCGGAACTAATTTGATGTGTGGCTAGTCAACTAAAATAATATGTGCATGATAAGATTGCCAACCAATGGAAAATGCTATAAGATTCAGATTCACCCGAAATTCTTCCTCCAATGTTAATTTGGTCCTTTCTAGTGAGGGTATTGATAACAGACCAGGATATGAGTGCTGTATGTATAAGATGCTTAATCATCTGAAGAAAATAAATGAACAAAACAAAACAAAACAAATCTTTCCTATGCAACTTAGTTTTTATGGTGTCCTCACTGTCATGCATTTTGCAAATACTTTATTTTGCCAAATAGCCTAGAGACGGGATTTTTTTTTAAGAAGAGGGTGGAAAGATCGAAAGAGGGAGGGAAGAAACTTAATACCATGCATAACTGCTGGTGGTAAAGCTAAAGAACTGAAAATAAAGAGCAAAATTAGAGGGGAAGAGTGAGGAAAGCTGGATGAGTAAACTTCACTGAGAAATATTTTGATAGCTCACTGGCTTTTTTTAATATCAACTTCATTTGCTTTTTTGTAATGGACAAATGACAGTAATTTTTCATGCCAAATGTTTAGAATTTAGCTTCATGACATGAATTGTCCATGTCTAAATGTTTAGAAATGCTGTTTTAAACGGTATTGCTGCTGCAGGGCCAATTTCGTGCAAGAACTGAAATAGCTCCTGATCAGAGAGAGAAATTTTTGCAGCGTCTTCAGCAAGTCCAGCAGCAAGGTCACAGTAACATTCTTGGCATGCCGCCTCTTACTGGTGGGAATCATAAGCAGTATTCTGCCCAACAAAACCCCCTTTTGCAGCAGGTGCTTTTTCTTCTTTAAGATTTTTCATTCCCTGTCATTTCCTTTGTTTGAACAAGTCAGCTTGGAAAAATAAGTTTAGTGAAAGATTTTGTAGGGTGCTGTTTCATGATTTCAATGTCAGTTTAGCCTAGTTGTGAATTGTAATTATATTGTGCTATTTTGTGGAGTTGTGCATTATTTCATTCAATATAAATCTCTTGTAGATTTGTGAGAAGAAATTTATTAGCAATCAGATGTAACTAATACAAACCTTTTTTTTATAGCAGCTGATACCATTTCCATTCATTTGTTGCTTGATCACTTGACCTTTCCATTGAGCGTTATAGGAGAAATATCCATATTTCTTTTAGTATCGCTCTTTTCTATATTTACCTGGTTAGTTGATAACAAGGTTTTATGTGAGTACCATTGAGCTTTATAGGAGAAATATCCATATTTCTTTTAGTATCGCTCTTTTCTATATTTACCTGGTTAGTTGATAACAAGGTTTTATGTGAGTATTTTGGCTTTGCATTTGGATTCTTTAAATTCAATATAACTATAGGTGTAGAAGAAGCTATACACATGCTTGAAATAATGTTTTGATCATGGTCTTAATCGCCAATGTTGATGAATTATATTCTGTTCACAGAAGCTTTTGTTTTTGTTTACATTCTGTTGATAATCCTATTCCTTCTGCATTTCCAGCTTCCATGCATAAAAGCTTAGTTTGACAGCTGTTGCTTTTTTGGCATGCCATCTGATTACATTTGCAGTTTAATTCTCAAAGTTCATCTGTCTCTCAAGCTAGTTTAGGACTTGGAGTGCAGGCATCAGGTTTCAATACTGTTACATCTGCTGCTTTACAGCAGCCAAATTCCATCCATCAGCAGTCTAGTCAGCAAGTTGTGATGTCAAGTGGTGCAAAAGATGCTGGTACTCTTCATTCTTCAATTAACGTGTCATGATTGGAATTTGGAAACACTATCATAAATGGGCTTGCATTGATTCCATGAGCAAATGATGCAGAACTTGGCCATTCAACAGTTGATGAGCAGCAGCTAAAGCAGAATTTACCTGAGGATTCAACCACCAAATCTGCTCTTACATCTGGGCTTGGAAAAAGTCTTGTGAATGAGGATGAACTCACATCTCCATATGCAATGGATACTTCTGTATGTAGAATAGTTCGTAATCTTGCCTGCTGTGTAGATTTTTTTGTTTTAAGTATTCCACATGCATCAAACCCATCCTGCTCTACTAGGGCTAGATTTTAAATTTCCCTGACTGGAAAAATTGAAATTAATTGCTTACCCAGATATAGTTTCAAGTTTGGGGCTGTCACAGCACCACCTACCCACAGGACCTTTCCTGATATTTTTTATTAGTATTCTTATGGGCTTTGTTATTTGAGTTTGATATCCATCACAGCGGTGGCTTAACTGTTACCAGCACAATGAAATAATGATTCAGTCTGCTGAATTTTGAGAGCCCCTCTATTTTTTGATAGTGTATCCTCAGCATGTCCTCTCCCAAATTTGTTTTAAAGTGGGGACGGGGATGGGAGGGATTCTCTGTGAGGTAATGATTGGGTGACCCCTCCAATTACAAATAGACTTGGTTGCAACTTGCAAGCTGTTATCATAATTTCATAACTAGTACACCTTTTAATTTTTGAATGTGTAATTCACTGTAACATGCAAATAATTTGTCATGAGTTCATTTTATCTTGCAAACTGATGCGCTCTCTCTCTCATGCACATATGTGCACGCGCACACACAAGAAGCATATCCATACCTTTAAATTTTGGTGGTTGTGTTTATCCCATCCAAGGTTTACCTTTTTCATATCTTTTGCCAGTAAAGAGATTCATGTGTTGAGATGAGTTATCCCATATACAGCTTTTATGAATTAACATGTAGATTCTACGTTTACCATGGATCTACTCAGTAAAGTCAGTGTGCTGGGCCAGGTTTCTTTTTATGAAGCCATTGCATTTTTTTGTTTTGAAATTCTATGCCACCAATTGCCTTGTAAGCACTTTATTGTGGTTGACAATTTGGTAGTGCGTGCAACTTGATGGTCTAGTTAGGGTGACTGAAGTTGTTTTATAATGTCTTTACTGCAGGCTGGGGCATCTGGTTCCTTGACAGAGCCTTTACAAGTGCCAAGAGATATTGATCTCTCTCCAGGGCAACTCCTACAATCCAGTCAACCATCTAGTGGCCTAGGTGTTATTGGCCGGAGAAGTGTTTCGGACCTTGGTGCCATTGGCGATAATCTCACTGGATCTGCTGTAAATTCTGGGGCAATGCACAATCAGTTATACAATTTACAGATGCTTGAGGCTGCATATCACAAGCTTCCTCAACCTAAAGACTCAGAACGAGCTAGGAGCTATATTCCAGTATGGATGTGCAATTATCTTCCTATTATAGCACCTTTTAAACTATGGGCAAATATTGTTTATGGTAATCTCTCTTGTTTGTCTGGACAGAGGCACCCGGCAGCCACCCCTCCTAGCTATCCTCAAGTTCAGTTACCAATGGCAAGTAACCCTGCATTCTGGGAACGACTAAGCATGCATAGTTATGGAACTGATACCTTGTTCTTTGCTTTTTACTATCAACAGGTGATGTGGCATGCTATGTTGTTTCATTACTATGCAGTTTTTGTTTCTGTCATACAATGACTGCAAGTTTCTTATCAAGCCAATTATCATGTGCAGAATACCTATCAGCAGTATCTGGCTGCGAAAGAGCTAAAGAAGCAATCTTGGAGATACCACAGAAAATACAACACCTGGTTTCAACGGCATGAGGAGCCAAAAGTTACCACTGATGAATATGAACAGGGGACATATGTGTATTTTGATTTCCATGTTGGCAATGAGGACAAACAAGGATGGTATGCTGATTTTGATTTAACTCTCCACCTGTTTTGCATTGCTGCTGAACTTTGTGTTATGGAAAACTCTATACAAACAGAAAGTTGTACATAAAAATCTTCTTAACTGATTTGACAAGTGATGGTATTGTACAAGTGATTTACTGCATATAAGTGACTTATAAAATCATTGCATTGAATGTTCTTTTTGTTAGTAAGATTTTTCGGTATAATTTTTTCTTTGTATGTGGTCTTTACTCTTGTATTGCATGTGTGGTCAAGTTATATTTGCTTGTGTATAAGGATGAGATAAAATTGTTTAATGATATAAGAGGATGAATGGTCGATCATATTAGATTTTCAAAGGGGGTTTTCACTTCATTAGGCTGGTGGGTAACATGGGTGAAATGTTGTGGAACTACCTTGGCATGTCAGTTAAAGTTATTCTATATTATTTTCCTTTACATATTAGAATGATTTCAATATTCAGAAGCTTGCACACATGAACAGACATGGTTGCATGTGTGAATTTACTGCATGTTTTTGTCTAAATCCTCAAATTAGGGCAATGTAGCCAAGAATTTGTTATCAGTTTGATTTTCAATCTATTTCAAATCAATCCCTCATATCTTTTTATACATTGCAGCTCATCTTCAATAAAAATTGAGTTAATTTCAATATAATTTGACTGTGCTTGTGGTTCTTATGATCTCTGTTTTTGTATGTTCAGGTGTCAAAGAATCAAGACAGAGTTCACTTTTGAGTATAACTATCTTGAAGATGAACTCATTGTCTAGAAGATGTGCTTTGCTAGAAATCTCGCGTGTTTAACTCTTGGTATGTGCTTGTGCCAACTTTTCTTGTTTATTTCATAGTCTTTTAGTTATGAACACTGTTGCATATAATGTGATTTAGTCTTTCAATAGTTGTTCAAGACTATTGGACGAGTGTTATTTATGTGTGTGTGCATGAGCATGCAGAAAGACTTAAATCCTCTAGAATAACTGTTCCCCATCAGCTATAATTCCTATGGACTTTCATCCATATAAAACCCGCTTGAAACTGAATCCTTCAGAGTGCTACCTGGGTTAGCCGTTTGGGACTGAATTCACTGATCTGTAGCTTTTTTTCCATTCTGATCAAATGCAAGTTTGATTGATGAACATATTAGAGCTGGATATTGTAATATAGCAAATGTGTTCTGTCACCTCAGAGATAACATTACATAGTTGCTTGTTTTAATTTCCATCCTAGTAAATATCAAAGAACTTCAGGCATGCTGTATTACAATTCGTGCATGACTTTTTGGTTGAAATATGTTATTCGTCTAAAATCTTGCAGTGGTAGCCGTTTTATGCTTTTATATTTAAAGACCCTGTTTGGGGCTGTCTGCTCCGAAGTTTCAGCAAAATTTGAATTTTTCTTTTGCTTCAAATTAATTTTTTTAATGTTTTTGGAGCGTTTTGATGTAGTGATATTAAAAATAAAAAAATATTATTGTGAAGCATTTCCAAGTAAAAAACACTTTGAAAAGCAACCGCAATCATACTTCTAAACACCCTGTTAGTTTCTAAGCATTCCTGCAAATTGCAACTACTGTTAGCATTTATCATCATTGAATTTGAATACATGTTTTGGCCTCTCTCCTTGCAGATGATTGCTTGTGAATTGGTAGCGTTACAATTGAATTTGGCGGCAGTGAGAATCACGAATTCGGGTTTTAATTCATTTTCTTTGGTACACTGGTTGTTAGGTTCCATGTTTTTTCATTTTTTGGGAATTTGTAATTGGTAAGTGTAAGACAGACACAATCTTTTCTTCTGAAGCATATTAATCCAAACATTTTTTTTAACCCTTTGGTATATAAAAAATACTGAAACACCATTCTTTTTTTTTACTGTTTTTTTCACCATCATATGGGGCATGGAGAACTAAAATTTTATCCTTGAAGTTTTTACTTTTTTATTTTTGGTCTTTGTGTTTTTTAGTTTTACATTATAGTCCTTAACTTTATTTGTTTTATGTTTTAATTTTTAAAATTGAAAGGAGAGTCATTGGAAAAATGGAGAGGATAGAGTAAGTGGTTAGATGGATATATTGTGGTCGCTAAAAAACTGTTCTTGGTATGAACGGGTCATTTTTTCAAGATGAGTTTTATTAATATGTTTTTAATAATTTATGTCTTCAAAAATAGTAGATTGAGGTTTGGAAAAAATTTTCTGATTCATTTTAATCTTGGTTTTTTTTAATATTACTTAGGGTGTTTTAAGGTTAAAAATAAATTTTTTAAGGTGCATGTTTCTTCAATGTTTTTCGATGAAACAATGGTTGAAAATGGTATGTTGGTGTTCAAAAAATATAAATTTGCTTATAATATTCAATGAAATTAAATTTATTTTTTGTTATTTCTTAACATATTTTTTGTATGATTTTATGAAATTAATTAGTTTTTTTTTCTTCAATCAAATACAAAATATTGAGGCATTATATTAATGTGTTTTTTTTTTATTAAAAATTGTTAGTTCTTCTTCAATTAAATACAAAATATTGAGGCATTATATTAATGTTTTTTTATTATTAAAAATTGCTTTTCAGATCATATAATTTATTTAAAAACTCGATTCTTATTAAAAAAAATAAGTTTTTGTTAAATAAATTAAGAAATAAATGGAGTTTAGATTGAAGTGATCCATTTTTTCTATTTATTTTAAATGATTGAGACTTTTAGGAACCTTTATTTTTATTTATGTTGCTTCCTGTAAAAAAAGATGTCTGAAGCACGAGCTAGAGCCTCGAGAAGTTTCAGAAGCTTTCCTTTCTTTCTCTACTGGTCAATTTTCAATGAGGTTGGTACTGTTGGAGGGAGAGCAACCGACGTTGGTTTTTGCGACGACGTATTTGACTCTGTTTATTGGTTTGGAAGCTGAGCGTTGTTGGATTCTCCTAGAAAATGGTGGTGGCCGGTGTTTGGCAGTGAAGGGTTTTTTTTTTGTGGTTTCTTTTTTCGGTTCCTTTCCTTAACTATGCAGGATATCCTTTAAATATTCTTATTAAAGCCATAATTTTTCCAACTTCTTCTAAATCATCATTTATTATTCTTCCTCGTTTCTGTGATATTTCATTACAACTTGCTGCTCTATTTTTCTTACATGTCATCTCACCCCTATTATTTTGTTTTTGAAGATATGTTTAAAAAACAGGTCAAATAGATTATTTATAACAGTTATCTCTTTATAATACTTATAATATAAAAAAAATTGAAAATTTTACTTTTCTTTGACTTTGTATAATAAGGTTAAAAATAAAAGAAAACAATTAAGGATTTCTGCTTGAAAGGAAAAATGGCATAGAAAGAAAATTGCCAATGGACTAATGGGATTTAGTTGAAATATAAATAGCATTTAAAAGAAAATCACCATCAAATTGATGAGCTTTAGTTTGAAATAAAATGTCACCTGAAAGGAATTTTCCGCATTAAATGTTTAAGAACCATTTATTTTTCTAAAATGATGTTTAAAATTACTTCAGATATTGGGTTGAAGATGACATTTGTTAGGTGAGAAATTATAAGGTTTATGATATTGATAACACAACCATAGGATTCAAGCTACTTAAGTGGGCATCATGTTCAACCTGTATAGGGCCTAGACTAGATGATGCCATGTTCATAATAAGTAAGTTTATATTGTAGAATTTTGGTTGTGGATTGTGATATTTTGACAAGTTTATTTAATGGAATTATAGTGAAAAGAGGAAAAAGGACTTATTGATGGAATTATGGTAAAAAGAAAATGGGAACTTAGTTGTTTTTATTTTTATTTTTAGGCTTTATGGCTCTTTAGTCCTTATTTAAAATATAGTGGAAGTCTTGTAAATAGATAGATATTTTTTGTTGATTTTCTTATGCCAACTCATTATAATATAAAGTGTTACATGTCTTTAGAGTTCAGGATATAAAATATAAATTTTAAAAATCGATCGCAAAATAAAAAAAAATCCAACTCCAAGATAGTCAAAGTAATTTTTCTTATATTAAATAAAAGAAAATATATGTGTTTTTTCTTAAATTAAACAATCTAACCATTCATAATTTTAAAACAAACATTTTCTATTCTACACCATCGCTTTAAAATTTAGCATATTTACATTCCTAATATGGGTAATGGTATGGTTTAGGAGAGGATTGGTGTTTATATTAAGTTTTTTTTATCCTTATTAAAATATATCCTAACATGTATGATAACATACCTATGTGTTTCTTAAACATGTTGCAAATCTTAATATTTTACATAATTGCTCCTGAATGGTGATGTTAACTTTACCTAGTTTGATCAAGTGTTGGTATAATTCCTTAAGAGACATTGAAATTGGTGGTA